>NC_036247.1:17183408-17380186 GCF_002742605.1 Olea europaea var. sylvestris | reverse complement strand
GCAAGGTCTAGATCCATGTCACCAAGAACAATACACACATTCTCTTTCCAGCTTTTAAACTTCGGTTCAAGCACAGAAATTTACTTAATTTTGGCATATATTGCTGAAGTAGGTGGATTAATCGAATAGAGAAGTTAAACTTAAATAACATGGTCACATGACAATCAATAATTCAAATGTGGTGAGCTTCATAGCAAGAGACCGAGCATAACATTGATATTTAGTTTTTAAACAGAAATATCAACTTGTAAGTGGTACTCTTGGTGTAGTAATCAAATATTAACAATAAATCTGATCAAATATCAAGTCTATCTTTGAATCGACTCAATATTCACATAAATGGAAAAATTTTACAATTGTCACATATTTATTAACATAGGTGTGTAAATAATTCTGCCAAATATTGACCCTAAATATCCGCATGAAATAAATACACACAACCTTCTTAATATTCCAAATAAATTAATTTAGTCAAGGGAGGTTATTTTGGTAACATGTTGTTTCAACTAATCTATTTTATAAAATTAGTAATTCGAAAGAAATTTTAAATACCAAGATTTCAAATTGATTGCCAATTTATATATTTTTGTTTTTCTCTTTTGTGGCAAAAAAAATACTCGAAAAAATCGACGCTGCCTAGGTGCACCCTCGGGCGCTACAATGCGCTCGGACTGTAGTTTTGAACCAAAATTTTGGAGAACATCCCCAAAAATCTAAATTTTGAATTTTAGGGATAAAATTTATATACTAAATTGGAAAATTCAAATTATAACTTTTAACCATAAAATCTATATTGAAAAAATCCGGATTTCGAAATTTATGGCTAAAATTCATATTCCAAATTAAAAAAATTCTAAAACTCAATATATGAATTTCAACCACAAAATTCTTCCTTTAATCCCAATAGTTTAATATGGAGTCGGTTCTGATACCACTTGTTGAAATTTTATAAAATTTTAAATCTTAATAAACATGAAAACCCAATTATTTTATTATCAAGATCCTCTACGTCAAATCATCAAGAAAATTAAATAATGCAGAAGATACCTTACTCCATTGATTTCTCTATTGAACGATGAATATTGAATTATAATCTTTGAATCTTATCTTTCGAATCTTTAATCTTGATTCTTGAATATAAACTTTTGAGTTCTTGAAGATTTCTTCTTAATTCTTGATTGTAAATTGCTTGTTCTTGAGTGTGGATTTTGGATCTTTTTGTTTAATATGCCTTTTTTTCTTTTTCTTTTTTTGTTTTGTTTTGTATTCTTATGTTGATGGAATGATACAAAGAATGAGAAATTGCATATGAATTGGGGACCATAACCATATATATAGTTTTCATATGTATTTCGTCCATCATAAAATACTATTATAAAGAAATATGGTTTTTACACATATAATTCGATCCATACTTTATTTAGATGTTCTAAGCCCAATTACTTAATTTTTTTATTAGATTACTTTAATTTTGAACTTAAATTTTAAATATCTTTTATAGACAATTAATTACATATGTCGGTCCACATGGCAAATTAATAATTTCCCAACAGTAAATTGGTATTGTTTTTAGATTTTGTATCATTTGTCATATTTACTTACTTTTTTCATTTGCTTTTGTTGTCTTGTAAAGGCATCGCTTCGATGTTTCTGTTTAAGATAACTTTCTAAGTGTTTGATCTCACATGTACTTTTGCTTCTTTTTACAAACCATTGTCTCCATTAGGTCTCGAAATGCATCGGAATCTCTGGTCAACTTTTAACATGGTACGAAGTGAGAGTACTTAGCTTAGAGCCCTGAATTTCATGTCAATGAATCTTTACTACTGATCATAAGACAGGTTAAGAATATCATCGTCACTCTTGTTTCTGTTGTCTTCCAATAATACTACAATCATTCTCGTGTCTCCTGCTTTAGAGGCATTCATTTGGAATGACTACATGAACCACAAGCCTTTCAAATTTGTGTGATTAAAATAAGATTTAAAGTAAAATTTGATAAAAATTGTTGAAATGTGTCATTGAAAAATTATGGATCCTATGAAATATGCGATTAAAATTAATTTTGAGTTTGATTTAGATTAAAATTTAGATTTTAATCTCTATCAAATAAGTGTTAAATACAATGCATTAACTTAAAAAAAAGGAAAATAAAATGTCAACAATAACTTCATTTGTAAAATTATTCTATTGAAATAATTTGAAAAAAAAAATCAATTTAAAGAATCTTTAGCTTAATTTATATAAACTCTCTACATGTCACAAGCTCTATAAAATTTAGCCCATGAAGATTAAAATCGGATTTTTTAGTAAATTTTGATAGACGTTAGACGAGTTGTATATTCATAAAAAAAAAATTGTAGTAACTAAAGATAAAAAATAGAAAAGGAAATACAATTACGAGAGTGCCAAAGTGGGAAAAGACAAAGTTCCAAATTGCTTATGAATTTCGAACGTCGTCTTCATAAATGTATAAAACCAAAAACACAGTAAAAAAACATCTTTCTCATTTCCTTTAATTACCCTTCCTCCTTTTACAGTGTAGAACCCTGCCCCTACCTTCGCCACCCCAACTACGTTTCTATAGAAACACTTTCAAACTCCCAATCGATTTGCTTCAGAATATCAGGTTTGATTTCTATCCGATTGCTATTTCATGGCTTATTGGAAGATTACAAGTTAGTTTTTATGTGTGTGCGTGCGCGCGTGGTTCTGATTTAGTAGATATCTGTTTATTTGAACTGTTAACTGTATCACACGAGATAGATTGATAGCCAGACAAAAAGGTGTACAATTCCGGTCGAAAAAGATTTTTCGGGTTATTATAATTATAACATCATGTGTTATGTTGTTTTTGAACCTTTCTAATTCTTATTAATTGAACTTTTCTGCTTTCTTGATCGTCCAGAGTATTGTAATGTGCGGCTAGGGTTTATATATCGGTAATTTTCCCCTTTTTTTAATTTTAGAGGCCGACTATAATGATCGTCGTGGTTAATTTTATTTTAGACTTACCGTTGATGTTCTTTTTCACAAAATACTTTTTAGCCAGTGGCCTAGCCTCTTTAGAGTAATTTTTCGGCATTATTACTATTATATTTACTGCATGTTTTGGACATTAAGCCCCACTTTTGGTCCCGATTTTCTCCAACTGATTTTCTACCACACATTTCATAGTATTCATAATTTTTATCAACTTGTCACCAAAACATTTCATCAACTTTTATTTAAATCTGTGATTTGATTTTTATCTAAACCGAACAGGGGCTAAGTTCCTTTCGCAGAGCTATTAGTCATGGATGTCCGAATCTGGCTTATTTTCAAATGATTTTTCATATAATTCTATGTTTGTTTGCTTCAAGCTTAAGTAATATCAGTGTGTGGATTTTGTATTGGTTAACTGTGCTGCAAACATATGTTGCTTCAATGGCCTATGCTCCCAAGGGTTT
The DNA here is from genome assembly GCF_002742605.1 of Olea europaea var. sylvestris. Taxonomy (NCBI): domain Eukaryota; kingdom Viridiplantae; phylum Streptophyta; class Magnoliopsida; order Lamiales; family Oleaceae; genus Olea; species Olea europaea. Next base: position 17,376,737 of record NC_036247.1, on the reverse strand, counting down.
GGGGATTTATTTTATTTTATTTTTTTAAAGTTGATACTAGGGGTGTCAAGTCCAAGCAGTTTGCTGCATCTAGATCCTTTTAATACATTTTTATTTTGACACTGTACATGATAAATGAAAATTGCATTACTGTATGTATATTATTAACCTATTATTCTCACTGATAATGTGTTTTTGAAAGTTGTCGCAGAAAATTGAACTTACTATACTGAAGGTGGCTAACATTATAACTTTTCTTGTTGAGGTTGGACTTCTTTAAGTAATGTGAAATCCTTGAGATACTGTTAAGATACAGATTTTTAATGGAAGACTTTGGGGTTTGTTTTGATGCTAAATTTCTTAAGGTTAGGACCTGCTGTGGGAAGTTTATCATGTAAATTTGTTTCGTGTGTGAACAACTCTCGAATCCTTTTTTTTTTGGGCCAATAACAAGAGGGTTCTGAGGGGCTTAAAAATTCAAGAACATATTATGGGCATAAATGTCATTTGGAAAAGTTAGCTTGGCATGCATAGTGCATAGGAGATTTGATTAATTGTAATATGGTACAGAATGAGCACCCAGGAGCGAGTTATGCGGTATGCGAGGAGTCGGAGGAGGATGCCAATGCTAAATGTTGATCTTAATGCTGAACCACCATGTGAAAGCCGAAATCAGGAGGGGACATCAACTCGTGCTAGATCTCAGGATGGGCAAGCTGGCCAACAGGTAGACACTGTACCTGCACCGATTGATCTTGAGGCATACGAGGATGATGTGATTATATCTTCCCCAGGGGCATTTGCAGAGGTATAATATCTTCTACCATTTTTTCCCCTTTGAACTTATTTGCTGAATTCTGTTCATTGTTTGTGTTAGTACGGTCTCATCATTGTGCTAAATCTTTTGCTTCAGGCTAAAAATAATTCTATAAGGAATCGTGGACGAACTGTTGTGGTTGATCTAGACGCTGGTACTTAATTTCTCTCTCACACGTTTACATATTCAGGATGTTTTTCTTATTCTAATATAGTGATTTCCCTGGAGTTCTTTTGTTAAGGCTTTCTTTTAATATCTGCTTCAGATCGTAACTAGATGATTATGAATGAACAGTCCCTTTCCTATGGTAATTAGTTCCAATGACATCCGCAAATTGTGTGAAGTAATTTCTATTTTGCATGTTACCTTGTATGTTACATGTTGACGGTGGCAGCGGGGGATCTGTGGAAGACGTGGTTAGAGAGGCCTTGGGCGTTTTATGGATATCATGCATAATTTTGAGCAAGAGGAAGAAGAGAAGATGCAGTGGAAGGAGATTATTACCCTCTGGTGACATAAGAAAAACAGAGAAGAAGAAAGACAATTTGTTCCCACTGCTGTGCTTGAGAGAGAGGAGACAGATCGAGTCTAAAGTTTAGTTTTAGATCTTTAACTGGGTGCCTTCATGGACAAAACCTTATCGTTCACACCTCTAGCAATAAAAGATCAAAGTCAAGTCTATTCAGGATTTTCTGCCATCAGAAGGATGACAAGTTGTAGTAATGCTGTCATTTTACTTAAAAATTACTTATTGTTCAAAACTTTACATATTTCCCCCAAAAAAAAACTAAACTGATAAGAATTACTGGTTAGATTTTCTATTTGTATACATAAATTCTTGTATTATGAAATAAAACCAGCAGATGTTTAACTAACGATAAACTTTTTTTGTTTTACTAAAATGAAGCACACAACACGTACTTATATTTATAATGTGTACCCCTACCTGTCTTTTCTTTTTTTGGCATGTTATTACTGAATTGTCCAAATTTGTTACTTTAGGCCAGTGTGTGTCTAGATGCCACACTTGACATTCACCTCCCATGTAACAGAAGTCCCTTGGGGAAGGTGAAAAGTTATTCGAGTCTGAAGCGTAAACATAGACTTCCCTTGATGGTACAGGTGACTCCAGGTTAGTAGGAGAACGTGAGATAAAATGGAAATCTGTTGATGATTTTTGACCGTATTTAGTGATTACAAATTCATTCTTCGACATCTGGTGCTGAAAAAGGGATGGAATGCTGCACGATAGTTGATTAATGAATTTTGCTCAAACCTGTTCTCTCATAAGTTGCTTGAGAATGAGTTGTGACTTTATTATCATCATTTAATTTGTTGTTTGAAGTACTATTCGCTCTCTTAGCCTTTATTATCCTGGGGTGTTCATATTTTTTTTATTCCTCTGTCTGGTTGATTAATTTCACTATATTGGCAATTCTGTAAAGAAATAGAAGAAAAATGTCCCCATGGCATGACTAGGTCTAGTAGCTCACAATTATGTAAGGTAATTTTTTTCGTTTCATGTTGACGCATTTATACCTTTGTTGTGCCAAAAACTTGAGTATTTTCTTTTGACAACTTCTGAAAAGTTTGTAGCTGTAAGTGAACTTTTCCTTTTATTGAACTCAATGGAACTCGATTGGTCTGGTTTATTTGCTTCTTTCTTCTGATTTATGGCCTTCCACTTGTATGATTTGGAGATCCTTTTTTCCTTCTGTTCTTATTTTCTAGGAGATTGCAGGTTGACTTCATTTATATTATTGCAGAAGAAAGGTCATCTCGTAACAAGCGCAGAAGAGTTTCTGCAAACCAAACAATCATAAATTGTGATGTGTATGTCAATCTGGATGGAAACAACAACGCCATGGTAATGAATTATTTCTACAAAAATGAACATTCTATTTGCTGTTTTACTTGTTCAAAATGGTTTCATATTTTATGATGCTTTTGTGATTCTGCTTTAGTATTTTTTAAAGACTGTCGTATATTTGTACATCCATGATAATAAAGGGTTTTTTCTGTTCAGTTTTAATTTATCATTTTTTTCCTTTCCTTTTCTTTTCTTTTTTTTTTTTTTTTTTTTTTTTTTTCTTTTTAGCTTGCTTCACTATATATTAGCCTTTGTATGGACATTGATTTTTTGGTTCAACTTATTAGAATTTTTTGACATAAAAAATTGGATGTCCAGTTAAAGATGGTGATACTTTATATGTAATCTGTTGGTCCCACTATGAATAAAAGGAAATTTACATGTTTTGCAATGTACTGTGGGTTTGATTAATAGATTTTTGGGTGATTATCCTTTGGTTTAACAGCCACCTTAACTTTTATTTCAAAATTTACAATGAAATTTGGCAGCAGTTTATTTTTAAATTTTGGCATTGGATCCAAACTGATAGGACATGTTTTAAGATTCAGTTGCTTTTGTGTAATCATGCATATTTGTGCACACGAAGTAATGATTTTTGAGAAACTATATAGAGCTGAGTTGTATGCTTTTCTTTCTGTTTGATATGAGTTCTGCTAGTTCCTGCTAGTTCATATATCATGCTTTGCGAGTATGCATCATCCTTGACATTTTATGCTGTTTAACTCTTCTTTTGGAGTTGGGCTTACTAGATTCTTTTCAAGTTATTTGTTGTTGCTGACATCTGTTTCTTTGGCTGCCATGCCTGTATTTTAGTTTATCCCCTTCTTCGGGAGGTTCAGATGTTGGTATGACAATCCAAGATGGACTAATGGTTGCTTTGTGCATTTTAGAAAAACACGGCACAGAGTGTGGTGCCTTCACTGCCAATTTCGCCACCCCAAAAGGAGCCTAAATTCAGCTGTCCAATTTGCATGGGCCCATTAGTTGATGAGGTGTCAACCAAATGTGGTCACATTTTCTGCAAGGCATGCATCAAGACTGCCATAGCTGCTCAGAGTAAATGTCCTACATGTAGAAAGAAAATAACTATGAAAGACACTGTCAGGATTTATCTTCCTGCCACTACTGGTGTTTGAGGTCTCTCTCTCTCTCTCTCGTGTGGGAAAATGGTTCTTTAGGGGTATAATATATAGTTATTAGAGCTTACTCCTCCTCCAATTCATGCATCTTTAGGGTTTGTTGAATGAAAAGCCTGATTAGATAATAAACTGTGTAAAAGAGCATTTCTGTGGTTCTGCAAATAATGTACGTTGATTTTACTGTAAATTTATTTTGAAAGTTAAACAGTGTAATTGTTGTCTAGGTAGTATTACTCTTCAATATAGAGCACAGTATAAGGATTTACCATCAAGAGGATTTCTGGAGTTTTGATATTAGTTTGTGTCAACGTGATCGAGATTTAATATGGATCTAAGGAATTTTCCTTTGGACCTTGCTTAAAGAATTTTGGTCCACTGAATGAAATAAGTTAAGCAATTATGAGACATACAAATTAGATGGCTAGAGATCTGATTATTTATAAGGTATTACCATGTACATTGGTTGCCACAACTCTGGATCTGGAACATCTAGATATAGATGGAACAGAAATGGATTTGAACCTCTTTCTGAAGTTGGTGGGAATTGTTCACTAAGGTATTAGAGTTTGGAGGTGAACATTTTGTGTGCCTCAAAGTATTTCAGGTTATCTGTATTCAGCCTGCAAGCAGGAGGCAAATGTGTAGATTGGTTCCATCGCTTGAAGGCAGAATCAGTTCCTAATACGGGAAGCAGTAGTGGAAGATGCAAAATGGTCTTTCTGGTGGTTTGATGCTGCAGAACTCAAACTTTTAAGCATGGTGCAAAGGGCTAAAGAACCTAGAGAATGCAAATGGTGTAATAGAGAGATTGGGCAAAATCAAAGAGTGTATATATGTGGTACAGATGGACATGTATATTTCAGTAAGATATTTAGAAGGTTGGATTCTTGGGGTTTCATGGGGGACAACCGAGCAAGAAACAAAGGTTGCTAATGAATTACTGGAGCTGCAAAGATACTGAACTTGAAAAGTTTGGGATTGAACTGGAGCTCATAAGACTTGATAGTCAATTTATTATGAAGTGTGCTCTAGGAGGGAAAGGAAAGGGACCGCATGGTCAATTTAATAGATGATTTTACGTGGGGGCGAAACTTTTGATTTATATAGTTTGCTCGACTTTGGGTATCTTAGGCCGACTCTTAGAATGTGTATAGCTGGGTTTTGCCCATTGGCAGTGTCATAACATTTATATAGGCTGATTTTCCTTATTTTCTTACCCCAATTATATAGTCCCGTTTCTTTATTGAGAATGTTTTGTTTTGTTCGTTTACTAATATACCCTTATTTAGTTTTCCTAGTTATATCCAATTTTTTACACTTAGTCCTGAAATTGTACAAATATAAATAAAGGCAGATTAAGGAAGTTTTTGGCAAAAATCGTATTCAATAACACTAAATAAGATTTCTTAATTCACATGAAAAACAAAATCAGCCTATACAAATGGGACTGAGGGAGTATAAATTAGCATTTATACACCTACACAAAAAGTTGTTATTGGGGTAAAATAAACGTCGATTATACTATCCACCAACAATAAAAAAATAATCACATCTATGTATATTGGTATTCTGCCGAACGCATCACTATGAAACTCATCATTAAACATGGAAGTTGGAATTATATATCTTGTTTCACTTTGCACTTGCATTTGCTTATTAGGGATGGAAGAGCTCTTTGTTAATGATGAGTAATTTTATTTATTTATTTTTTCTCTGATGTTCTCATAGCTAATACATCGTTGGTCTCTCGTCTTGTATAAAATAGGCTATGTTTTACTGGAGTCAACGGTGAGGTGTCATATATCGGGAAGATCAATTTGGAATGTCTAAAAGTGTTTGTGTAAATGGGAGATATGGTGGATGTTTGATGTCTCTCTCCGCAGGAGTCTGCTGAGAGTTGAAGGGTGGTTATTGTACTTCATCTTAAAAATCTTGAAATTTTTTTTTTCTTGGAATTATAGGAAAATTGTTTGTTGCGGTGTTTAGCATGCCATGGCTAATTGCTTTATCTGATAGACATCTCCATGATGAAAGAAGAGAAATTTATCGTAGAAAACTTCTTCTGGTGCCAGATAAAATGAAACATGGGAAAATTTTACAAGTAAGAGATTAAGTATGGTATATTTCAAAATCAAGAAAATAAGTTTCAAACTTCAAAAATCAGATTTTTATTAAAATTTATTTATGATTTAATTAATTAATTAAATATATTTAGATTACATATTTATATAATTTGATCACAAATTAACAATTTAATTAGTCATTTATTATTTCTTAGTCACAAATCAAAAATTTTACGTGACAAATTAATTTATTAAACATATATTTTACTTATTAAATATATTGAGGTCATAATTCCATATGATTTGGTCATAATTATCTAATTAATTAATTAAAGATTAACTTTTGGACACGACTTATCAAATTATTGGTCCCAACTTATTTCTCGGCCATAAATAAAAAATTTCAAAGGTCACGGATTATTGTCGAGTCACGAATCAAAAATTTAATAGGTCACAGAATATTCATTGGTTACATAATCAACCTTTATTGATCACAACTTATTTATTCATTGCAAATTATCAATTTAATTGGTCATAGTTATTTTCATAGGTTACAAATTAAAAAAGTTATAAGTCACAATTTATTTGTATGTCATAGATTTTTAAATTAATTGGTTACAAATTATTTTCAGTAAAAAATTATTGAATAATATGTAGGTCCCAATTAGTTAGTTGGTCACAGACTATAACCACCAACACCACCGTGTCCACCACAGCCATTTGCGACCACCATGACAACACAATAATGGCGCCACCATCACTAACACAGCCCTACCGCCAGCATCCTGACATAGATAGCCCTGACAATCCATCACTAACACAGCCCCACCGCCAACAACCTGACATAAATAGCCCCGACAATCCATCATTACAGACCATGACCATTTAAAAAAAATTAGATCCAAATTTATCAATCACCGCCCCTACCACCATCAACATCACACCACGCCCATCTCCTCCATGTTCTCTACATCACCACCAACTCAACATCACTGCCATCACAACCGCCAACATCCCGACTACCAGCTACAAAACGTCAACAAAATCAAAGCAAAACCTGATCTAAAATGATATCATCGTGTTCGTTCAACACAAGCTCAGTGTCACCGCCACCATCTCTACACCACCATCAAAAAAATCCATAAACTCGGCAACACAGCGCCTTGCTGCAATGGTCGGTGGTGCTCTCTGCAACACAGCGCGCTGTTGCAACGGTCGGCGGTGCTTAGCTGGCGACGATGGGCAGTGTTGGCGGCTCCAGTGAAGAGAGACGGTGTGAGATCGAGATGTAGAGAGAGAAATGAGGGCATGAGATCGAGATGTAGAGAAAGGAGGGGGAAATTGTTAGGGTTTGGAATGAAAATTATATATTTAATATTTAAAAATAAAACATTTGATTTGTGAAATGTGAAACTTGCTACCTGATTCTAGAACTAACATTTTTTAAATATAGGGTTTTGTGTAATTTCCACATGAGGTATTATGGCGTTGCTGGTGTCTCTATGGGCCATCTGGATTAGCTCTATCAGCCGTCATCCGCCATAACATGTCCCAGACCCATATGCGTACGTGAATATTAAGAAAGAAAATCAGAAAATTTTAATAGAAATTATCAATGTAGGGATTGGATTTGGATGAAAATCTTGCAACCCCAGCCACGGAATTTGAAGGGGTTGAGGATAATTTTTAGTTGAATGACAGGATTGCCTTGGTGCAATCTTAAGCCTTTTTTGAGCCCTATTTTGGAAAAAAGAATGAATTTTTAATATTGTATTGATGAGAAATGTATGGTTAAAAAATAATTTTTTTTATTTGTATGTAATATTATTTTATTAAATAATTTATGGTTGAAATGATGTTAAAATAATATTAAAAAATACAATTTTTTTCTTCCAAAGAATGAGGCTCAAACAATGGATAAGTCTCGTGGAATTGTGAAAGAAGTTTGAGGCTTGGGTAATCGGAATCTTGAATTTTGTGAGGCGAGGGGTGGTGGTGGAAGGGGATTGGAGAAGAAAAAAATTTATTTATTTATTTATTATTATTTTTTTTGCGATTCATTTGTACTTTTTGAAAAATTTGAAACACTTAACTGTAATAATTTCTTTATTTATTTTCTTCTTTTCTTTCTTTTTTAACTGTTTGTGTTTATTTAAAGAGAGTGATACATTTGTTATTTTTCATGACATTAATGGACGATATAGATTATTTACACAACGTTTGCTCGATATGAGGGTGAAATGTGCTGTATTGAAAGGATGAAAAGATTTACACAAAACCAGCAAAAATAAAGATGTATTGTGTCAATTACCAGAATTTTATTATTTATTTATTTTTGCCTAGAAAGTGAATATTACTAGCCTGCCATAATTTTCGTCCTAAGTAATCCTTCAAAATTTCAGTCGTGATCAATCCAATTTTTTCAGGGAAAACTTACCATAAGTACTATCACAGAAAATTTGTATTAAAACAAGATAAAGCAGCAATTTTCTACAAATTATGGTATGACAGAATTTTTCCATTAATTTAAATTTTAAGCAGTACTATCAGACAATGGAAGCATAACAATTGTACTAAACGTAATGTTTACTACATTCAACAAGACTAGTCAATATTCTAACCAGAGCAAAACTTAATCAAATTAACCGACAAGAACTTCTTAACAAATAATAACAAGGTAAGGGCTGCGCTTGTGTAGAGATGGCAACGGTTCGGTTTGAGGTCGATTTGGTCAAAACCATCATCGAATTACTAATTTTTTGGTCATATCATAACCGCACCATAAACATGTAAGTCGGTTTGGTTCGTATCTCGACTCGACTCGGCTGGGTCGTTAATAACCACCAAAATATATTATTTTTTATGGGTCCATCTATCAAATAAAAAAAAACAATTTATGAAAAAAGCCAATGAAAATAAAACATAATACTAAGACAATGGAGCAAAACAACATCTCAAATGAAAATGCAAACAATATCCCAATTTTCAAATGCAAAATTCGAATTTAACAAACAATATTATCAACATAACAATACTAAACAATATCTTTGTCCCTTGATCCATGTGCATCGAACTTGATTCCTATTCAATAACTCAAAAGCTCAAACCTCAATTCATACTTAATCTTCATTTTTTCCCACAACTCTTATTAGCATATGTCAAAACTCAAAGTTGATTCATATATAGTATATAAGAAATGTAAGTAGAGTAATAATCCATAATGGTTTTAACTGAAGATTTAAACAAAAAAATGTATCTCTCGTCAACATTCTCGTCACCAAACTTTGCACAAGCTCCGAAGTATGATGGAGCAGAATCTTCTATACACAAAAGAGGAAAACATTAATAATAAAAGAAAGTGCATGAATAACAAATATAAAACAATAAATTCAATTATTATTATTTTTTTAACGGGTAATCAGTTCGGGACGGGGCGACGGCGTAAATACCATATCCGCCTCATCCCAAACTTGGTCATTAAAATCAAATATCATATTTGCCCCATTGCATCATTGGTTCAATTTTTTTGTTTTGCTCCATTCAGTTCTGTTAACCGCGATTTTGATGGTTCGAATTGCCATCCCAATACGTGTGTGACAACCCCTTAATTGTCAAGAAGGGGGGTATGTGGTGCCTCTTGCGGCACAGAATAATGGGGCGCCACATACCCCCTTGGACAACCAGAGGGTTGTCCAAGGGGCTTAAGCCAAAAGGTAAATATTTGTCATGGTTGTCCAAGAGGCTTAAGCCAAAAGGTAAATATTTGTCGAAAGTAAGTGCTTGATTTTGGAGTGCAGTTTTCCATATTAGGAATGAGAAATCTTCATCATTAGAAATGTAATCTCTATCAATGTGATTCATTCATGGTCATGTTCATCTGTTTCTGGATGATGAATATGAATTATAATATACTCTTTGAACATCGACATACAAAACATCAGCATATGCAGTATTGAATCAGTCGGCCCCAATTTGTAAACTACATTTTTATTATCTCTACAATTAAATAAGCAGTAAAGTTTCTAATTCTTATCTCGTGTAGGAGTAGTCACTGAATGAATGTTGCCACCAGTTGATTTTTTCTATCCCGCAAAGAAGAATGTTATAGTTGAGAAAATATGCTCTGTGTCGCCCATCACACCATTCCCATAATCTTCGCTCGCTCTCTCTTTTATCTTCACATAATCTCCTGGGCGTATCTTCTTTGTTGTTAGATGGATGAGGCAAATTCCAAGCTTATCAATTGCCTCAAGATGGAGTTTTGAGAAAGGGTTATTCCACATGAAGGTGTTCATGGACGGTGAGACAAAGAGTGGTTTACTATAGTTTCATGCCCGGACGATACATGTCAAGTTATCGCCTAATCCCCCAGCAATCTACAATTACGAAACAGACAAAAAACCCACAAGCCATGTTTGGCGTGCATGAAAAAAGGCCATAACTTAATGTGAAGCAGTACTCATAGTCTAAGACATGATGCGGAGCAATATTTAAAGGCAGCAAACAAAGTATTCAACTCGACTGCAGGAATGTATGGTGAAGTTCCACTTTATGTTCCATGCTACAACATGATGGGTATGTTTGATATTGAATATTACTTAGCACTTGTTTGGGCTTCATTAAACCAAAACTACATGTTTTAAAATTCATTTTCAATCACATATTGTTCAATAAAATAATATTACTCGTAAAACCAAAATAATATTACTCGCAAAACCAAAACCTTTCTTTACCTTTTAACTACGCATTCTCCAAAAATTACTATTTTAAAATACATTTTTTCCAAAACCTCATTAAAATGGAGGCCAAACAAGGGCTCGATAACACCATTGAAGGAAAAGAAGTAAAAATCTTGTTCATTATATGGTCCAAAATACTATATATCAAACCTGCAAGGTGTATGCTATGATCCTCTTCAACTTGACGGTTGCTACTGAGGAAATTTCATTGAGAAATCATTTTCAAGATCTAGCAAATATTTCGAATATGTTGCTCTCTAAGCAGCCTATATTTCTAAAAGAATAAACGACTCATGGCCTGAACAAGATGATATGAAAAAAGGACATATAATGTATAATATATTTACCTTCCCAAGCGTGTTTGCCGACAAAGGGGCAATGACCATAATATTAGCCCACCTGCAGAGTTCAATGTGTAGCACTCTGTGGCCTATGTGTTGGATAAATTTCACCGGGTTGGAGTAGAAATCACGAAACACGAACTGGCAATGTCAAGAACGAGACAAACACAAACTTGTATCAATGAATGACTTGAACACGATATCGTTATCCTCAAACGATATTTGCTCCTTCTTCTAATAATTTGAGATGCTTAGAAGGTTGATGACAAATGGTTTGTAAGATTTTAACGTACCTTAACAAGGATTAATTACCAAAGCACAAGTGAAAATTCTTGAAAACTTGAAGAACAAAAAGGTTGAAGATGAATATGAATGAACAAAATTTGATCGTTGACTATAGAGTAATATGGAATCTCTAATGTCTTTGATGTATTATGCCTTCAACATGGATCCAATATATATAGGCATACACTACATTCACGAAATGGTGCCAAACTTATGCCAAAAGTCACCAAATTTAAATTTACAATGGGAGAAAACGTCCTCCAACTGCCAAAAAAAAATTATACCATGCGACTGCACGGTATAAATCCATGCGGTCGCATGGTTCAAGCCAACTGAGGCCCTTTGGCCTCAGTATATGACCACGCGACCGCATGGCCAAGATAACCATGCAATCGCATGGTAGTATCTTGGACCCAATTTTAGCCAACTCTCCATCTTTTCGTTCTATACATGCTAATTGTTTATTTTGAACAACAAATTTTCAACAATCATCCACTTGTTCAAAATTAACAAGTCTCATATTCATAGTATACGATACTTACGCATAAAAATTAGAGATCTTTCTATTTGAATCTAACCGTAGAATAATTCAAATAAAGTATAGTCGGAATTAAACGTAGCGTAAACCTTTGAACCAATTATTTCATGTGACAATACCAGTAAGAACACACATACGAGTACCACGTGTTCTCAAGTTCCTCATAACTCGCTTAGGACTATTATGACCTTGTGTTTATCTTTTTCAACAATCTTTTAAGAGAGAAACTCCAACTCTCTATTAAGGCGGCACTACCTTGAAAATTGTTTAGGCGAAATTCTTCTAGTACCTTTGTTACTTATGGAGGTACTTGTGTTTTAGCACTAAACTTCATTAAGAGCTTTAAGTTCAACCCTCGTAACAATAACAACCAGCATCATTTTCATTAAGATAGGGTTATTGTAGATTTAAATAATGCTATAACCATCCACATATCAAATGACTTGTTATTACCCTTTGAACCCGTGGATTACCTTTTGGATAATGACAGGTAGGGTTGCCATCATTGATGGACCTCTTTAGTCAAGGTGTTTTAGCCCCATCTTACTCAAAGTAGACGCCACTAAATCTTTATTTAGTGATTTAGTTAAATGATCCGCTAAATTCTCGATTGACCTTACATAATTTAGGAAAATTATTCAATCTTTGATTAATTTCCTTATACAGTCATGTCTTAGACTCATATGCCTAGACTTTCCATTTTATACTTCATTGAATGCCTTTGCTAAGGTGACTTGACTATCACACATGATAGGTATTGAAGAAATGTTCTTTGATCCCAAAGGTATCTCATAAAAGAGATCCTTAAGCCACTCAACCTCCTTCCCGATTTCCGATAGTGCTACAAATTCGGATTCCATAGTTTAGTGTGTTATGCATGTTTGTTTCTTTGATTTCCAAGAAATAGCACCTCCTCTAAGTGTGAGCACCCAACCCAAAGTGGATTTATTCTCACTCGTGCTAGATATCCAACTAGCATCGGTAAATCCTTACAATACGAACGGGAATTTAGTATATTGCAGGCCCAGGTCCTTGGTTTTCTTTAAGTATCCTAGAACTCTTCCAATGGCCTTCCAGTGATCATTACACGGATTGCTAGAAAACCTACTAAGTTTACATATGGCATAGGCTATGTCTGGTCTTGTACATTGTACTGCATACATTTGACTTCCTATAGTACTAGCATATTTCAATTGAGCAATCGCATTTCCATCATTCTTTACAAGTTTTGAACTTGGATTAATTGGGGTACTACACTCCTTTATGTTCAAATATTTGAACTTATTTATCACATTCTTAATATAATGTGATTGACTTAGATGGTAACCCCCACTAGTTTTTGTGACTTTCATACCTAAAATGGTATCCACCTGTCCAAAATCCTTCATCTTGAATGTGGAAGATAGAAATCTCTTCGTTTCTTTTATATCGTCCATGTGATTACTCATAATCAACATGTCATCAACATATAAACATATAAATGTCACATAATTATTACAAACCTTAGAGTACAAACATTTATCTACGCTATTATGTTTCAACCTGAATGATATTATTGCTAAGTCAAATTTCTCATGCCATTTCTTAGGTGCCTGTTTCCAACCATATAAAGATTTCACCAATTTGCACATCTTATGTTCATTTTCGGGTAAGGCAAACCCTTCGGGTTGTTCCATATAAACCTCATCATCAAGATCTCCATTTAGGAATGCCGTCTTAACATCTATTTGATGAACTTACAAGTCATGTATTGAGGCTAGTGCGAATAATATCCTAATTGATGTTATTCTAGCTATCGGTGCATAAGTATCGACGTAATCAATTCATTCTCTTTGTCGATATCCTTTGGCTACTAGGCTAGCCTTAAATGTATTTAGAGAACCATCGACATTATATTTCCCCTAAATACCCATTTACATCTAATAAGTTTGGATCACGGTGGTAAATCTACAAGTCTCCAAGTATTGTTGAATATTATCGAATCCATTTAGTCCTTAATTGCATCCTTCCAAAAGATGTTGTCACGTGAAACCATGGCTCTTTATATTTCTTAGGGTCGATTTCCACTTGTAAAACAAAAGGAATTGTTTTCACAACATTCAACTCGTTTTTCTCTACCAAGTAAAAGGAAATAAGTTGAGAATCGATTTCATCCGATCCTAAAGACTTCTCAACCCGAGTTCTTTTGCTTCTTCGTGGTTTACTAAATTCATCAATATCTTTAGAAGATATTTCATCATGTATTCCATTTGAGCTAGGGATATTTTCAAGATTTTCCCTCAATTCATTATCCGAAGATAACGAATTCTCAAAGAACTCTGCATCGTTGGATTCGATAATCACATTGGACTCTAAATTCTGTAATCTATAAGATTTGCTATTGTTTGCATATCCAACAAAGGCACATTTAATGCCTCTTGGATCCAATTTGGTCCTATTGGGATTTGTATTCTTGCAATAAGCAAGACACCTCAACAGTTTGAAGTATTCAATGTTTGGTTTTCTTCCTTTCTACAATTCATAAGGAGAAATCTTAGTATATTTTGAAGAAATTCTATTAAGTATTCTACATGCACTCAATAAAGCTTTACCCCACAAGTTAAATGACAACTTAGCATGAATAAGCATGGTATTAATCATTTCAACTAAGGATCTATTTTTCTTTTAGCCAAGTCGTTTTGTTTGGGTGTTCTAGATGTAAAACATTGGTAAATAATTTCATGTTGTTCACAAACAAGGTAAAATCACTAAAAACCTATTCACCACCTCTATCACTCTTTAAATTTTTAATTTTCTTTCCTAGATATTTTCAACTTCATTCTTGTACACTTTAAATACATCAAAAGCCCCATATTTATGTTTCATTAAATAAATTTATGTGTATCTAGAGAAGTCATCAATAAAGGTAATAAAATACATATTTCCACCTCTAGTTAGCATACCATATAGTCCACATATATCAGTGTGAATCAATTCTAAGCTACTAGAGGTTCTCTTAACACTTTGATATATGTTTTTTAATCATTTTAGATTCTACACATATTATGCATTTGTGTCCATCAGTTTCATCATATGAGATCATGTCACATTTTTTTCATACGTTTCATGGTACTCTTACCAATATATCCTAATCTAACATGTCATAACTATGTCCTAATATAGTATGCCACAATGAAAATAAATCCACAACATAAGCAAAATCAACTTTATTTATTTCATTGTCAATAGTACAAAATTTGACAATTCCTTTACACGTATAGCCCTTTCCAAAGAATTTCCCATTAAGTAATAATACAAGTTTATCGGACTCAAAGACACTTTTAGTGCCCGATTTTCCCAAAATATTTTCACTCACTAAGTTCCTATTCATATCCGGAGCATGTAATACATTTGTGAGAGTAACGTTTTTTAAGAAAATGAACATAATTTCTACACTTCCTTTTACAATTACTTTGGAACGCACCTCGTTACCCATTTGGATATCTTGGTCTCCATCCACTTGATTATATGTTTTGAACAAGGATCTGCCATATAATACATGCATCGTGACACAATATCATACCACCAGCCAGGAACCTTTCCCTTAGTTGCATTTATTTCGCTTATGGTGGCCACAATCTTGTTTTCTAGGATGGAATTCACTTTACCCTCGGAGTTGTTGTGTTTTCGGTGTCTACAATCTTGTGCATAGTGTCTACATTTCCCACACACAAAGCATCCTTATTTGGTCTTCTTCTTGAACTTATTAAGGTTCCTCGAAGGTTTCTTTTTGTTGGATTTTGTTGGCGGTTCGAATTTTTCTACAACATTTGCTGAGGAAATGCCCTCATGAGAATCACTTTTGTCAGGCATTCTCGACTCTTCCTCAATCCGAAGATATTTTTGTAATTGTTCAAAAGAATCATCTTCGAAACTATGCATTATCTTTTTTCGATATCCTTTCCAAGTTTCAAGAAGTTTGGCAATTATAGCCCTCACTTGAAAGGTCTCCGGTATTTCAATTTTCACCGCCTTCAACTTATTGACAATTACTTGCATTTCATGTATTTGGGGAAGAAGGGGAATATTTTCTAAAAATTTAAAATCGAAATACTTAGAAATCAAAAATTTCTTTATACCTTCTTCTTTTGCTTTGTACTTACTTTCGAGCACATCCCAAATTTCCTTTGTCGAAATTGTGTTTGTATATAAGTCACATAAACGATCCGATAATGCGTTGAGAATGTGATCGCGGCATATCAACTCATCTTCTTGGCGATTTTGTTTTCCATTTCTCACTGCTTTGGTTTCTCTATTCGTTGGTTCCGGCAGTGGTGCAAGATCCGGATCTAGGATGTAGAATATCTTCAATGCAGTAAGAAAAAACTTCAATTTGTCATTCCATCAAGTGTAGTTTGTTCCATTGAACCGATCCAACCGTACCAAGTCTTGATTCATGAGTTTGATTGTTGCCATTGTTGTCTCACTTTCCATCGGAGAAATATCATTTGAGATTGTTGGAGAAGTTTCATCGATTGGAGTAGAAATCATGAAGCATTAACCGACAACGCCGAGAACAAGACAAACACGAACTTGTATCAATGAATGTTTGAACGATATCGTTATTCTCAAACAATATTTGCCCCTTCTCCTAATAATTTGAGATGCTTCAAAGGTTGATGGCAAATGGTTTGTAGGATTTTAACAAGCCTTAACAAAGATTAATATCAAAGCACAAGTGAAAATTCTTGAAAACTTGAAGAACACAAAGGTTGAATATGAATATGAGTGAACAAAATTTGATCTTTGATTGTGGAGTAATATGGAATTTCTAATGTTTTTTTTATGTATTATGCCTTCAACATGGATCCAATATATATAGGTATACACCACATTCACGAAATGGTGCCAAACTATAACCAAAAGTCACCAAATTTAAATTTACAACGCAAGAAAATAGCCTCCAATGGTCGAAAAAATTGTACCATGTGACTGCATGGTTCAAGCAAAGGGCCTCGGTATATGGCCATGCGACCAGATGGCCATGGCCAGGATAACGATGCGGTCGCATGGTAGTATCTTGGACCTAATTTTAGCCAACTCTCCATCTTTTCGTTCCACGCACGCTAATTGTTGATTTTGAACAACAAATCTTCAACACTATGTTCGTCTAAGTAGACCATTCATTTTGATCGGTGAAAAGGGGCATATTCTTGAGAAAGGATTTTAGGTCTTCAAAACGCATAGATGCCGAAATGGTGACAGGTTGAACTTTCCATTGTGAAAACTTCGGCAAGCTTAGCAAATTTTATTGTAGCCACACTTCAACTGGCAGCAAGCAGAATCCTTGGCTTTCTTGAAGCATCATTAACTTGAAATGGTTTCATCTTCGAACTTGCAAGTTCAGAATATGCAATACGACCTATTTAGTGAAAAATAGAAATTTGAATAAGCATTATTTATCTGAAGGAAAAAAAAAAGAGACTGCAAATTGTACATCTAGTCACATGAACAAATATTTAGCAGATGTGGTCTTCACTAGAGACTTGGCTAAAAAAATTATTTGATTGCTATGGAGATAGTAAATTAGAAAAAAAGACAAAGTAGGAGAATAACAAAAGACCTCTATTTTCCCATTTGAGATTACAGACTCCAGTTGCTGAAAGGAGAGAAGACCATATGTTGGGGGTTGGGTAAAGAGTGAGACATTGTAAGGTTCCTCATGTTTATCAAAATCCACTTGTGCAATTGGACCATGATGGAAGGCCAAGGACAGGGGGTCGTGGAAGTGTTTCGAGCTTTACTAATAGTTAAGGCCACTACTAGGGGTGTAACCGATCCGATTTTACCAATTTTTGACAAATTTTCAAATCAAACCGGTTTGAGAAAATCTCAAATCTAAACCAAATCATTTTGAACAGTTCGAAAAAAACTAAAATCTAAACCTAACGGTTTAGTCCAGTTTTAAACCGTTGATTTCATCATATATTTTTTTATCTGTCTACTTTTATGACATTAATTCATTGAATTCAATATTTATGTATATCTTACTAACATAAATTTAAAACAATCTAATCCCTTATTTGAACAAAATATTTTGGATAAAAAAATGAAAATTTGGACCATTGTCCCACATGTCCAACTGCATTTGTTGAACTGTTGTTTCATGCGTAGGATCCAGCCTCCTCTCTAACAGTCAATTTTCTCATTATGATAACATGGAAAATATGGCTCGAACTGAGGCTAAATATATCTACTAAATCAAAGTGAAATCACAATAAACTAAAACATAATTTTTTTCATTTTTGTTCATCTTTTTTAGGCTAATAATGTTATGACCACGTTACAATACAAGTCCACTAAACGAGATATAAGGCCCAAAAAAATAATGATCTCCAACAAGATATCGTGATTATAATATCTAAAAAAATGTTACTGATTAAGCAAAGAAAATAACCAACCACAATAATAAAGCAGTTGTTTATAAAATCTAAACATAACAATTACACAAGCTTACGTTTGTATGTTGTTACAAAACGCATTTAATTTCAGATTCTTACCTCAGTTTGCTAAAAAAAAATTATTGATTTGAAATTTTATTCGTAGCAAATATCATCACCGAAAGCCTAGGATCTCTTTGTCTCCGATTTGGTGTAATGGACTACAATTCAACTTTGAAGATGCACAAAAAATCTGAAAAAGAAGTGTGTATGGTGCCGGTGGCTCAAGACTGTGTTGGGTCGAGTTCATCTGAATTCTGAAAAGGAAAATAGCTTTTGATAGATTTTGTTAGTTTTGGGATTATTAGATATAAATTAGGATTATTAGGTAATTATAATATATATGTATTAGAAAATCAGAAATTGACAAAAATATCCACAAATGACAAAACTATTGAATTTTACATATTTAGATGAATTTTCGAAAAATTTAATTTTTTTATTTTCTTATTTTTATATAATTTTTTGCCAATTCGGTTTGGTTTTAAACCACAATTAAAATTTTCAAACCTAAACCAAACTAATTTGACCGATTTGGTTTGGTTCAAAATCATTTCGTTGATCGGGTCCACGTGGCACCAAATCGAGGGTTTCTAAAATGCGGTTTCGATTTGATTTTTCGATTTTGTGATTTTTGCTTACAGCCTTAGCCATTGCTACTAAATCACCACCCCCCAAGTAAAATTGGTGCTTGCGAGCAGCTACCATAAGATTAGACGAGAAAAAAGTATATAAGGAGGGATCAATTGCTTTACCTCCAATATTACTTAAGGAGGAGAATTAGAAGTTTTGCAAAAGCAGAAACATAGAGGTACTACCTACATTACAAGGAGCAAATTGAAAAAAAGCTTGGAATAAGAGTTATTGAGTCCATTATAAGCAACAACTGTAAGGATCTTCATTTCTTTTCTCCTGACAAAGGTGGGAGAAAGTATTGCATAGAGGCTATCTCATGGAGATTTAGCTCATGTTTGAGCTCCATTCTTTAGAATTCATTTTTCTCCAAACTCATTTTCAATTATACATTCTTTCTGTAAAATTTTTGGAGTTAATTACATGAATGGTTACTGAAGTTTACCATATGATACTACTTAATAACTAAACTTAAAAATGTATCTCAATGGTCAATAAACTTCGCCAAGTATTACAATTTCATAATTGAACTTAAAAATGTATCTCAATAGCCACTGAACTATGCACCGTGTTACCCATCCATTAATCAAAGAGAAAAATCTGTTAAGTTCAATAAACAGAGTTGACTTGAATGATGGATGGGTAACACAGTGCGTAATTTAGTGACCATTGAAATACATTTTTAAGTTCAATTATAAAGTAGTAATACTTGATAAAGTTCAGTGACCATTAAAATACATTTTTAAATTCAACTATTAAGGAGTAATGATTTCTTTTCTCCCCAAATCAACCTCTTTGAAGGAAGAAACTAAAGAAAATTATGAGAAAAAAGTTCTATTTTTATTTGATATATAGTGTCCATCACGATGAAAAGTATGTTTGATTTTTAGACAATTGGTATC
The DNA here is from genome assembly GCF_002742605.1 of Olea europaea var. sylvestris. Taxonomy (NCBI): domain Eukaryota; kingdom Viridiplantae; phylum Streptophyta; class Magnoliopsida; order Lamiales; family Oleaceae; genus Olea; species Olea europaea. The sequence goes on along the minus strand of NC_036247.1, from coordinate 17,356,952 downwards.
AGTTTACTGTATCTCGAATTTCGCATAAAAAAATTGAAAGAGAAACAGTAGGAACACTAAAAGAAAATGACATAGAAAAATTTTAAAAAATATATAAAAATGTTCTAGTTAGTGCCAACGTAATTGAGATCGATTTGATTTTTCGACTTTTTTCATTTATTTTCTTCTTTCACAGAGGTCGATTTGAAAAAAAAGAAAAAAGAAATTGTTACTACTTAATAATTGAACTTAAAAAATATATCTCAACGGTCTATGAACTTTGTTAAATATTACTACTTTATAATTGAATTAAAAAATGTATCTCAATGGTCACTAAACTATACACCGTGTAACCAATCCATCACTCAAGTTGATACTGTTAGTTGAACTTAACGGATTTTTCCATTTGAGTGATGAGTAACACGGTGCATAGATCAGTGGGCATTGAGATAGATTTTTGAGTTCAGTTATGAAGTAATAACACTTCACAAAGTTCAGTGACCGTTGAGATACATTTTTTAAATTCAGTTATTAAGTAGTAACATATGGCAAAATTTAGTATCATTCATGTAATTAATCCAATAATTTTACTACATAAACACAAAAAAAAATTCATACTTTTTAATCACACATTTTCTGAAAAATCACTAATAAAAAACTCATTTCCCCCCCCCCCCCCCAAAAAAAAAAAAAAATTATGTAAAACCAAAAAAAAAACCCTTTCCCCCCCCCCCCCCCAAAAAAAATGAGGCTCAAATAGAGATTTAAATTTATTTAGCATATATTTCTTGTTTCTTCACTAGCACAAACAAAATGATCGTCTAAATTCAAAATAATGCAAGTGGCCATGCTATATTTTCTCTTATCAACAGTGAAATGGCCCTTATTGGCTAATTTTCACAAACAGCCTGTAGTTGATGGCAATCTTCGACTAAATAATCGATAACAAAGATTTTAATTGACTACAGTGGTTCTCCCCAAAGCCAACACAAATGACACACCCCATAACCAATTTCAGAACCAATACTGTGAGGCGTAATGTCAAAAACCGAGATCTACATCAAATTCTAGAAGCATTCTTGAAGATTACATTGATCGGCCCTTCAATCTAGTGCAATGATGATAGAATTAGCAGACTATTTGTATTCAGATATTTTAACAGACAAAAAATGAAACCCTAAAATTTCTTCACTCATTAGCTATGACCCAAAAAAGCGTCATTCGAACGGGGTTGAACACCATCCTGGACTAATCACAGGATCCATGATAACAAATCAAGCAGAAATATGAAACCTGGAAAATAATTATACTAAACCTAGCAATAATCATTTCTCAATAGTAGAATAATGTAATAAACTACGAATAGCTACCGGAAAATATGGTAGAAAAAGCGTTAAAGAGAAACTAAATTACTATCAGAGAGAAAAGTAACTTCGCATCAAACAATTTTAATTGACAAAAGTTAAATGCAATTAACACGCAGGAAAACATGCACAATATGTAAATAGACCAACTGAAAAAGATAAAATTTGTTCAAGGAAGCTATTTGAATTCATATCAAACTAAATTCAGAATCATGCAAAAGTTGCACAAAAAAATACGTATGCAGCATCCAGTGAAACAGATGAAAATCTTTTGTGTTTGTAGTTAGTGCCCAGTGGAAGTGAACATACCTTGAGAAGTTGCGGAGTATTTTCTTCACCAGTCGTGGCGGTGTGAGCTGGAGGCGGGCGGGCAGTTAGTGGTCGCGGGAAAATTGAAATCCAAAATAGCGGGAGTGGAGAGAAATCGCTATTTCTAGACAAATTTTGGGTTTCATAGAGTGAATGTAGGTTGAACTTGAAAAAAAAAATGAAAAAAAAAAAAACAATAATTATCGTATGACAAATTTAATTTTTACTTGGTTAAAATATAGTCATTTAAGGTTTTGTTGCAAAATTAACATTATGTTTGAGCCCCATTTTTGGAATAAAAATGTATTTTAGAATAGTATTTTGTTGAAAAATGCATCGTTAAATAATAAGAATTTTTTTGAATTGCACGTAAAATTATTTTATGAAAAAATATGAAGTTGAAAATGAATTTTGAAAAAATTGGGCCAAACATAGGCCAATTTTGCATCATAATTTGTCGCGACCACTTTATCACAAGCATTAAATCAAAATACATGAAAAACAATTATCGACAAATGGAGTTGACACTTAAGGGCACGTTTGATGCGCCTTAGACTAGATAAAGATAAAATAGTCATATATAATTTTTATCATGCCCTTGGTGCAATTCATATTCAGATTAAGTTCCTGTTACACACATTATTTTATTTTATGGTTTGGTACATGATCATTTTCAATTACATATTTATACAAATTTTTTTTTACACATATACAAAAACCTTTTTTCTACTTTTTAACAACACATTCTCCTAAAAATCATTATTCAGAATTTCTTTTTTTTTTTTTAAATAATAATGGTTGTCAAACTTTATTAACAGGGGTTACCCTCATTAATTCAATCGTATAATTTAATCACCTGTGTGAGTTTAGACCTTATTGTTTATTCACCAGTTTATGAATTAAGAAAATATTAATTAAATTGAATTACATAAATTTACCTACAATTAGTCAAACAACAAATTGTCATTGTATGTTACGTAAGGCGACTATCGGTAATTTTCATTATGAATAGTATTACTTTTTTTCAAAAAATCATTTTTTTTTTCAAAATTCATCTTCAACCACATTCTAATTCTACACGAAAATCGAAAATTTGTTCTTATTTTCAATCAAACATTCTTAAAAAAATCTCTAATAAAAAATATAATCCCCCCCGAAATGGAGCTCAAACGAGGGATTATAAGAACTAATAATTCCACTTATAAATAAAAACTAATTTGTAACTATAAATTTCACTTTATAAGCAAAAAGAAAAAAAAAATTATGAGTAAAAAATCACTTATAAGAAGAAAATTCACTTTCAAACGAAAAACTTATGTATAAATAAAAGTAATAATTTATAAGTAAAAATAGTATATAAGTGTAAAATTCAGTTATAATTAAAAAAGTCATTTATAAGTATAAAAAATGTGTTTGAGCAAAATAAAATAAAATTACTTATTAAAGTTTTAAAAAATGCTCATATAAGTAAAAAATTCACTTATAGTTAGAAATAACTTTATAACTAAAATATTTATTTATAAGTAAAAATTAACTTATAGATAAAAATTAACTTAAGTAAAAATTACCTATAAGTAAGAAATACTCCGTATAACTAAAAAATCGGTTACAATTAAAAAAATTACTTTATAACTAAAAATTTACTTATAAGCAAAATATAACTTATAAGACAAAGATCCACTTATACATAAAAAAATTGCTCATAAGTAAAAAATACTACTTACAACTAAAAAATTCAATTATAAGAAAAGTTTCTTTATAACTAAAAATTACACTAAAAAAAAAAACTTTAAAGTAATAAATTTTACTAATTACAATTTTATTTATAAGTAAAAAATTAATTATAATTAAGATATTAAATTATAAGTAAAAAATCATTTTTACGTTAAAAAAATCACTTGTGTAAACAAATTACTTATGTTGTTAATATATATATACAGGAAATTATTAATAAAAAAGATCACTTAATAAGATTTAAATTTAAAACATTCTTATAAAAAAAGGTTGTCATAATTTTTTTAAAATTTCCATTACTTATATAATCTACTAAAACGGCATAGCACCAAACGCCGTATTAGAGCAATCTTCCTATCGTATCCGTTCTAGTCATATTCCCTGATCCAATGTAGAGTACCAAATCTTCCCTAAAAGCGAGATAATGATCAATTCTACTCAATAGCCTGAGAAAATATCTCGCAAAATAAGTAGTACCTAATTTCAAATAATGTCAAAATTAACACATACATATTTTCTTAAAATGCACTAAAAGTACAAGTTATAGTTGATCAAAATAATATTAGAGTAATATACTTATACTCACTTAGAATTTGTAAAATTGAAATTGTAAAAGTTATAGCCGTAGCTCCACATTTAAGGTCCCTGAATCTGGCCCCATACGGCAATGTTCATGTTTGACTACGCTTTATCTATAAATAATGCAAATTTTTTACATCAAAGTTTTATTGGTTAGTTATATATAAAATAAATTACTTAATTTGATAAGTCGGCCCAATGGAAGAACCACCATAAAATAAAGGACACAGCACAAAATTGCAGAAAAGAAAGAGAGAACAAACAAAGGAACCAAACCTTGAAATAAATTTAGTATTATAATTTATACTTGGACAAAAAGGTTATTTATGTAAAAAATAATATTTAAAAGCCTTTATTTCCTTTCAAAAAATTCAAGTCAATCTTGAAAATTTATTTTTCAAACATATATACATACAACACCAAAAAATGGGAGAATTCACATCAAAGCATCTTCTTCTGCCTACAAAGGAAGTACAAGGAAACACAGAAGGAAATAATATTTTGTTAGTGTGCGTGTGTTTAAATGTTCATTTTTGGAACATTGATCTTGTACAAAGTATTTTTTGAGGATACCCCTTTCAGCAAAACAACATTTAAAAGCTTCTATTTCCTCTCAAAAATTGAATTCAATCCTGAAATGCATTTTTTAAACATATATACATGTTACAACTTTAAAAAGAGAGGATTTAATATCAAAGAATCTTCTTGTCACCGTACAATGAAACAGATGTTATAAAAAAATTATTGAAATGCAATTTTTAAGACTTTACCTATGTGAAAAAGAACATTTGCAAACTTTTACTTCTGTCAAAAAATTCAAGTCATTCTTTGAAAATTATTTTTTTCACACATATACATATAACAACTTTAAAAATAGAGGATTTCACATGAAAGAATCTTCTTGTAGATGCTGAAGAATTACAAGCAAACATAGAAAAAAATAAGTTTTTTTTTTTTTTTTTTTTTTTTTTTTTCTCCTTTTTTTTTTTTTTTTTTTCTTGATGTACTCTTAATCTCTTTGATGGTAGATTGTGTCAAAGTGGAATGAGATATCCCTGAGCCCCAAGATTAGGCCTATTTTGGCTGAATTGGGTCAACACTTTTTTTTTTTTTGTTCTTGTGTTCGTTTTATGATTCTTTGTGTGTGATGTTATGTTTTGTTTCCAAAACTTTTAAAATCAATCGTAAATTCCTAACAAACATTAGCAAATTAAGGGGAAGAAAATGGGGAAATTATGAAAAGACGTGAATACCTTTCCTTTGAACAAGAGTAGTGTCCACACGTTCATTTAACGGAGCATTTGGATGAAAGAGAGTGGAAATCATATTTTACGCAATTGAAAGGTGGAATTAAGGGTGAGAATGCCAAAAATTAGCTGTGAAAATTTTGCACAATAAAAATAAAAGGTAGCAACGCTTTATGCTAATTACCCTAAAGAAATGGATAATTAACATAATATCCGATAACGTTTGATTGTTTTGTGGAATACCCCTCCAACCTTTCATTTTGGTGCAATACCTTCCTAAATCATCCAAACTTTACAAAATGCCCGCTATCGTCTATATCCGTTAGTTTAGGCATTAAAAACAATATAAATAGTCAAAATCAATAAAATATTAAAGCGTATTTCGCCTCTTCAAATTCAAATACTCACTTAAAGCCCCGTTTGTTTGATACTTGAGCCGAGAGAGAAATCAACAATCCATTGTGGTGTATAAAACCCCAAGAATCAATCAAAAAATTCAAACAGCAATTTTTTTTACTAGAGAAATATCTACCTATATCACAACAAGTCAACAAAACCACAAAATAATTTTCACCATTTACTACCCACTTAAATAGTTTCAATTTCTTCATTTTAGTTGAAATACGAGGTTCTTCCTTTCTAATGAACTGTTGATTTCTCTCTCAGTTTGTGTTTCAAACAAACTAGGCCTTAAATAGTGTTTGGATTTGAAGAGACAGAAATATCTTTTGAGTGTTTATTGATTTTGGTTCTTTTTACTGTTTTTAATGCCTAAACTAATGAATATAGACGGTAGGGGGCATTCCACAATGTTTGGATGATTTACGGGGATTTTGTATGAAAATAAAAGGTTAGGGGTATTCCACAGAGTAGACAAATGTTAGGGGTGGATTATGCCAATTACCTTAAAGAAATTTACAAATTGTTTTCAACTTCACATCATAGAATCTTGACCAAATATGTATTGAGAATGCCTATTATAAGTCATGTCCTTATTCAAGGACACTATGCTTAATCCCTTAACCACTTGCACCAACAGCTTACCCAACTTCAACAGCAATTTGTAAATATTACTTTAAATCGTAATTTCCTTTCGACTGAAAAAGTTTATTTCAGTTGTAAAAAAAGACTACTATTTATATATACTTGTTATGTTTACTCAACTTTTCAACGTCTATTTATGTCACTTAGAATTTTTTTCTTAATTAAACTATTATAGATATAATTGGCATTTGAAGTCTAGTGTCGAGCTTTATGGTGTTCATATCTTGCATTAGCATTTGTAATTTATTGCTTTTATTAATCAATGAACAAACTATTTTCAATTCTTTCAAATCTTTTGTTATTTTCTTTAACTTTTTTTCATCCCGAATTACTCGAGAATTTGCAAAATAAAGTCTACCAGAGTAGATTACCACCTCCACAGTGCCCTTTTTTGCTAGAAGGAAATGTGCATCGTGATTGTTGGTATTAGAATTATGGCGAAGACCCTTGAAAAGAAAGTGATTGATCAGAATGCATTGCATACTACTGTGGTGGTTGGTGACAAAAAAAAGTACTAAAAATGCTTGAATAACGTTGATGGACAAACTGTCAAGTTTTGCCAAGTCATCAATACCTTTGAGGGAAATGTTGGGATGGTTGAAGCAAAGATCCAGCGATAATGGAGATGTTGACCTCTAAATTTTAAGGGATTTAGCTGTCAATAGATCTCGACTCATATCTTTCATCCCCGTATATATTATCAGCAAACTTAGACATCATGTTGGACTGCATAATATTGAGAAAAATGTAGGGAAATTTGAAAACTTAATGAACTCCAAGGCACGAAAAACGTTATCTTTTAAGAGATGTTTCTCCCTTATCCAACGAAGTCACAACTGGGATATGATAGAAAATCTCTCTCAGAATACAATGGAGGCGTTTGATTCAAATTATGACTATTTGATCAAATCAAGAAGACACTCGAAAAGAACTGATGATGCCAAGAGAAAGGAAGAAGAATAATTTTTTTTAATGTATTTTACAAACGAGAATTCACCCGAAATTTATAGAATCGTTTGAATAGGTTTGTCCCTTGAAGTGAAGAACACGTCTGTTAGAAATAATTGTCAAAACGAACAGATACACCTATTCAAAAACTTTTGAAAATAAAATTTTCTTTTGAGGGTGTTGCCCCCGAGCCCCCACGGGGGGCGCTGCCCCCTCGACCCCCGCGACCTGACCGAGCAGGTCGATCCCTGTTGCGCAGCGGCAAACACTAGTCTGGTCTGCAAATCATTCGCAAAATAAAAAATTAAATACATACAAAATGATGAAAAATATCTAACACACAAGACCAATGTAATAAAAAGGAATGTGAATTAATGAAATTCACAAATACTTACCTCTCTCTTTTCTTACTTTCTCAAAGACGATTGTTTTTTGTTCAAACTTTTCTTTTATGACAAAAAATGTAAAGTTGAATGATAGAATTCTAATTTACTATCAATATTTGATACTTTTCAATTGTACGACTAATTAGGATAGACTAATGTAACTTTTAATGCACCCGTCATCCCACTGACAACATCCCGCCTTCGAAATGAGTAAAGGTGGTTGTACACCGTGATGTATGGTATGGTGTACAACCCCTCAAAAGTGGGGGTTACAATGAATAAAAAATTCGTTAAGTCCACAACTCCATCAAATTTGGGTTAAGCGTGTGACAATTAAAAAATGCAATCATGAACCACGAATAAATGATGATTACATTTCACAATGTGACGGTAATTTTACTATCACATAGACTAACTTTATGACTTTACTAGGGCCGAACAAGAGAAAAACTGACGGTGGAAGTACATAAAGTAAAATCGATAAATATAGAATGATAAACTTTTATTTCATTACTTGTTTGTTCAGATAAACAGACTATTTAATTTGCATATAACATCGAGAAAAATAATTGAAAAAAATATATTCTATTTTTAATGACACGGTCGACTTCGGATACCATTTGCTTAAGCAATTGAAGTATAATCTTAAAAGAGGAAGCCATGATTGGATAGACAATAATGTAAAGGCATCTAGATTAAGCCCTAAACCTGAAGTGCTACATCATGCTCTCATTGCAAATATATATTCTTAAAAAAAGTGTTGGGTGTCCACTAGCAATTATTCTAGGCTCGGCTACAACTACGTAATTTTTTAAAGAGTCCTATGGTTACCTACATAAAACTTTCACAAAATTGTCAAAAGAAAATCCCCTAATTCACTTAGTCTATGTTTGTCGGGTTTTGCTTGATGTACAGCAGGCTTCTGCCAAAACACACACATAGGGGGCGGGGTGGGTATTTTTTGGCAATTTTTTTGCGATGGGTCCTATATTATGAGAGTATTTTAGCAATCTTCTATAAAACTTTCTTCTGTACAAATGAAATAATCCATGTTTGTCTCCCTTTAAAACAAAATTTTTTAATTCTCAAACTTATTTTCAACAACACGTTTACCCAATAAAATATTTTACATATAAATTCAAAATCTCTCTACTTTTTAATCACACATTCTCCAAAACATCCCTATTCAAAACTCTATTTTTTTCAAAATAATGATCATCAAATAGGGGCTTAGAAAGCTAACGACGTCGTTGATTAAAAGTTAGGTTGTCGGTCAAAATTAACTTAACAAATTAAGCACAAAAATCTTGTGCCCTATGGTGCTTTTTGCAACTAACACTAATAGGAAAACAGGTATTTCTCGACAGAAAGTATGCTTTTAACTTTTCAGCTACAAAACTTTTTGACTTAATAGAGAAGAAAATCAAAGCCAATTTTCTTTAATTATAATTAAAATGTAACAGAAGACAATTGGTCCCTCTTATGAGAAAAGGTAACGAGGGGGAGGGCGAGGGGGAGCGGGGCCATGCATGGATGTAATTGAGTAGCAATGAGTGGGTTCCCATGTGAAATTAAGTCCACTTCAATCCTTTAGAATTTACTTCTGTCACTTCCTACTTTTTGTTATTACCCTTTTATTACTAGAAAGATTCCAACGCTTCATTGATATCACTAATTTCTCTCATATTTGGTACGTGGTAACGATGTTGATTAGGTCAGATTGGACGAACTTGTCAAAGAAAGGTATGCGATGGGCAAAGCCGTTAACGAACTGAGCTTTTTACTGGCTGGGCCATCTCGAGTTGACTTCCTATGACACCAATTGTTTGAGGAAGACCAAAGAGGTTGTTATATTTTACTCAATATTATAGTCCATCTGCTTGATGAAAATGAAGTACTATGTGAAAATGCATATACGCGAATTTTCGCCCCATGCTTAAGAAAACGGGATTTTAACATAGACGGGATAGATGCGAAAGCATTAACTATGCGTATATGGCATATTTATTAAAGGAAAATGACGAAGAGTCCGTCTAACATGACTTTTGATAAATTAAAATGAACTTTTGAGATTCAAAAATTGCTTTTAGATTTGTTCTTTAATTTTATAAAAATAGTTCTTTTAGTTAAAAAAGTTTTTAGAGAAAGTTAATTCAATGTGCATATCTTTATAAGTTCTTCGAGAAGAGAATCTCTTAAGGTTGCATTTGATTGCAAGTATGAAAAGAAAATAAATTTTAGACAATTCAATTGCCTAGAACATATTTACATGAAAATTATCAATTAATTGTGTTTGATTGATTTAATTTTCAATTTTGAAAATATTATACTTGTCCTATTTTTATTGGTGGGTAGATAAGAGAGAAATAATTCCCTGAAAAATAAAATCCTATGCCCCCTAAATAAATATTTTCCTTGATTTCAAGGAAAATATGATCACGTGACCAAAAGTTGGAAAATGTTTTCCATAGAAAAATATCAATCAAACAGCACAAAAGTAGAAATTTAAGTGGAAAAATATATTTTCCATAAAAAATATTGACAATCAAACGCACCATTATATCAATTAATTTTTAAATATTAATTAAGATAGTTTTCTCAACTAGGTTATATATATATGCAAACATGATCTCTGCTCATAGTGAACATGAATCATAATACCCATCGTGTGGCAACAAGTTGTGTTGCCAAGTCAAAAATGGGGGGTATGACGTGGTAGTACCACACTTTACCACATTCACGATGAATATTATGACTCCAACTCAATATGGGCAGGAGATCAACCTCGGATACATATATTCGAACCATACTCTGTAAAACATGGAGATCAAATTTGTCTCTATGTTCTACTTTGTATTACAGAATTGGTATGTAATGGAGTCATCATGCAATTGATAATAATAATAAAAATAGAGGGAGTTGAGTGACCAGCTATAATTTGCTTAATCCTAAAAAGGTGGTAGATGAGAATAGGATGCCTAAAGTGCATATTTTAGAAAAGCATGTTCTGCAAATCTATTAATGAGGGGCGGACCCAAGAATATAATTTAGTGGGGCGATACAGAATTATGTAAAAATTATGAGTTAAAATTATGTATTTAAAATTATGTGGACTACTTTGTAAATGTAAAAAATGAAAGGCCCAGTGGGTGCAATTGCACCCACGGCTATTAATCCATATTTTTTTCATTTATATTTTGGTGTTTACAAGTCAAATTAATGCTTAACAATGCAACAAAATTGCATATTTGTATTAATGTATACCAGTACTCGAAGGATTATAATGAACATAACCAATAAAAATGATCTTTCTTTTTTAATTTATTTAATTTGTTCCAATTTTAATATACCAAAAATATTGTACAAAATGTTTTGAGAACATCTTAACCATATATAACTCTCATGCTTTGGAATATATTTTCCCTCGGAGAATTTCTTTTAAAGGTTTTTCAATATAAAAATGAAAAGCATGATGTTGTTGTTAATTGCAAGCGTACGATGTCAATTAAACAAATAGTAAAGTAGATCTAGAGAGTCTGTACTATGATTTACACAAGGATTATCTATTTGATTATTGGTTCAACTGTACCCAACTTTTATTAGAGTAGAAATATTTAAAAGTAATTTTAAATATGATCCTAAAATTTATAAATCTACTATAATAATTAAAATGTGTGCAAATAGAGAATTGTTAATTTTTACTTATGTATGAAAAGTGTAAAGGTTTGCGAGTTTACCACAATTATCCTTTTAATCTTAATCATCAAATTCTAACAACAATCAATTATGTATACCAATTGAATTCTTCTAAATTAATTGATTTACTTCTTTTGAGTTTAAATCAATCCCACTTCTTTAACTCAACTTGCTATATTATAAATCTGGACCTAATTAAGATTATTCAATCACAAAAGAATTCTATTAAGTATAACAAATTCTAATTTTTACTATGTGATCTAAGCAAATAATTCGCATCCCAACTTTTTACTATTCACAAATAAATGAAATAATGGTAAATTATTTTCAAGCATAAAGAGTAGAACTAAAATGAATGGATAAACGTTTAAAAATAATAATAAAATCAAACGGCGTGTTTGATTATGAGCATGAAATTTACGTAAAAAGAAAATAAATTCTAAACAATTAAATTGTCTAGAAATCATTTGCATTTAAATTGTCAATTAAATATGTTTGATTGATTTTATTTTCAACCTAGAAAATATTGTGCTTGTCAATTTTTTATTGATAGGTAGATGGGGGGGGGGATGAGAGAGAAAGAGATAGCTAATTATTTGGGAAAAAAAAATGCTCACCTTAAAGAAAATATTTTCCTTGTTTTTAAGAGGAAAATATTGCCAAGTGATCAAAAGTAGGAAATTATTTTATTTGGAAAAAAGTATCAATCAAACAACATAAAAGTAAGAATTTTGGTGAAAAATGACATTTTCTATAGTAAATATTAACAATCAAAAGCACTCAAAATAAAATTATTAAAATTAATGTTCAAATTCAAATCGTTCACCACAACTAATGGTTTAGTTACACAACATAATGGAAGAAAGACACAAAAATGATTTCAAATACATCAACGAGTTTAAATGAAAAACGAGAAAAATATGAATTTCTTGCACCAAAAATCCGCAATTTCATGTCAAGATCATGAAATCCCAGCTTCTTCTTTCTTTATTCTTTTTTTCCCCTCGTCATCTTATGTTTGGAACCATTCTATTTAACCTAGATGTGTTTTTATAGCACTTGAACCGCCTTTAAAGTCATGCCCAAAAATGACAAAAATAATCCAAAATTGAACACCATAGTCACATCCTTCACATTGGGCTGATCGTGGACCGTGGACAGACCGTGATTTACAAACTACAGTCTCTCTTCTAACCATCAACTTCTTAGATTTCGGTTGTTGTTGTTGTTTTTTTTTTTGTTTTTTTTGTTTAATCCAATCTTTAACATTGATCTCACAACTTTTAAAAGCAATAATGTTGGTCCCCGAACCTCCATAATCATCCAAGATTGATCTTCCCTATGTCCCAATAGTGTGAAAATCAGTCTCAAACTTTCCATATAGTTGAATTTCATCCCAAAATTTGTGAATTTCTTCTAATTACTCCCTTAATATTTCGTATGAATCTCGTGCAATTTTGTTAGTTTTTAATTTCTCCGAACCAACTCAATTTAGGTCCGAAATCTTCTATTTTTACTCCAACTATCACAAAGTCTGGGTTTTATTTAAATTGATAAATTCACACTAAATTCAATATAAATTCGCTCAATATATAAATCAACTTTTCAAGTATGGATAATCTTATAAAATTTAGTTACCACATGATTATAAATTTAGTAGTGTCAAAGTGGACAGACTAGTCGATGAAAAGTCTTAAACGTGAGATAATCCTAACTTCAATAAAAAAGAATCAAGCTAGTTCATTTTGACATCTCTATCTCAACTAGACTTGTAATGCAAAACTTCTACTTCTATACATGTACATTCTTCTTTTTCTCCCGCCATTACTATTAAAATCCTTACAAATTGCAAACTTACCCGTCAAATATATCTATCTGTATCGATGCACAATCCAAAATAATGACAATGTAGACTTTTTCCACAATTTACTTGTGTGGTTAAAAGGACAAATTAGAGTAGTTGGAAGGAGAAAAAGTTCTCCTGCAGACAACATCGTTTGTTAGTCTTCCCTCTCTCTCCCCATTATTCTCATCCCTTTATTAGCAAAATTTCAAAGAAGGTCATTCAACTTACAAGTTTGTTTTATATTAGTCATGTAATTTTTATTTTTTCCAAAATTTAATCATCTAATAATGCTTTTATTTCAATTGAGCCATTCTAGAAGTAATAAAGACCAAAATCGTGACTAGTTCCACAATGACATCGCTAATGAAATGCACAATATGACACTTATTTGACACTAACTCGACAATTAGTCTGCCCAAATGAAAAAAAGATAGCATGAAGATGGATTTAAGTTATTAAATGACTAGAATGAATTTTTGTTGCTTCTAAGAAAATATGAGCTTTTTTGTTATTGGCATGACTTAGCCTCAACTTACGCATAACATTAGCCACATGAGAGGAGCTTGTTCGGACTGCCAAAGACTTGTTTATTCTTAGATGATACATCAAGCACTTGTTTCTTAAGGTGATGAAGGCCTTTTTGCCAAAATCAAGGACGTGTCATCAATGACTTTTTTCACTGTCATCTTATTCAGACTTAGCCTCAACTTATGCATAACATTAGCCACTTCAAAGTAGCTTGCTCGGACTACGAAAGACTTGTTTATTCTTAGATGATACATCGAGCACTTGTTTCTTAAGGTGATCAAGGCGTTTTTGCCAAAATCAAGGATGTGTTATCAATGACTTTTTTCATTGTTGTCTTATTCAATTATTTTCTAGATGAGTTGGATAGGGCCTTGAAAGTATCCGAAGTTGGATTTGGTTATGGTTACTTATGGAATATTCAAACTAATAAAAGTGTAGTTTAGGTGATCAAAACAAAATAAATTAAAGTCAAGTGATCAATAGAAATAAACCTTTAAGTGGGGTGACCTTCAATAAAGTTTTTCCTCCCTTTATTCACGCCGCTATCACTCCCAGACTCACTCATATCTCTCCTGTTTTCCATAACAAGAATCCATCCTCTTCTTCCCCATTTCTTCACAATCTTCCATTTTTCAATTCTTCTGTCGCTCTCTAGAAAAAATGTCTGAGTTGTGTTTTTCAAGCACATTGAAGACCCATTTTTCTAGTTTTCTCATCTCTGACTTAATGATCTCATTTGGTTCCTTCATTTACTCTCATCCTCTATATTTCTCATACTTAATTTTCTTATCTCCTTACCTTCTGAAACTCATTTCTTTTCTATCTCCTCTCTTCATCACAACTTTTCTTCTTTTTCTCTCTCTCCTCACCCTGATTCCCAGTTTTTACAAAAAATTTGCTATTGATCAATCTTCTTCTAAAGATGATGATGAACATGAAGAATTTCAGTGCATGGAGGATCTTGAAGTGTATAAAATCGTGTTTGGGGAGTCAGAATTCGAGGTGAAAGGAATCCTCTTGGATGAAAAATCAGAAGTGAATTCTAACCACGAAGATTCCAGCAGTATCAGCAAATCTGAGGCTTTGATAGGTAATTTAGAAGAAAATTCAGTTCGTACGGATTTGGATGAAAAAGTAGAGGAAAAAAAAATAGTGCTAGAAGGCAAGAAAGTTGACCCGACATCTGGCACGAAAGCCGAGGAATTTGTCGATATGGAAACAGAGATTTCTTTGACGAGAAATGGATCCAAGGCAACTGATAATGGTGAAGAGCACACTTGGAAAATCAAAAGTTCCGAGAAATTTTCATCTCAAAACCTCGGGAGTTATGGGTCAATGAGAAAGGAGAAAGAGTGGAAGAGGACATTGGCGTGCAAGTTATTTGAAGAGAGACGCAATGTAGATGGAAGTGAAGGGATGGACTCTTTGTGGGAGACCTATGAGATGGATTCAGACAAATCAAAGCTCAAAAACGACGCGAAAAAGAAGATAAATATCAAGAGCAAGAACAAGAAAAGTGTAATTGATGTCCAAGAAAATGAAAACGAGGAAGAAATTGATGGGAAATTGTGTTGCTTACAAGCTCTCAAATTCTCTGCAGGGAAGATGAATCTGGGAATAGGAAGGCCTAATGTTGTTAGGAATATTTCCAAAGCCATTAAAGGAATTGGATGGTTGCACACAGTGAACAGGCAAGTCAAGAAGGTGCATCATAATGGAGATAGATACTAATTTTCTATTTAATTAAGTTTGCAAATTAAACTCTTTATTTTTGTTCTAAAAGAAGTTACTTCTGCAAGAAATTCTGTTAAGTTTCTATTATGAAGCTTGTGCATATTACATAATTTTCCTTGTTAGCTGAACCTCTGCAAGTTGCTGCTAGTTTTGGCCTTCTACCGGATTTTCTGTTATTAGATTCATGATCTGTGACCAAAACCAGCCCGAAATGAGGTGTTGGGTTTTCGATTGGTCAAGATTCTCCGACGTTCAAGTCAGTCAGAATTAGTGAAGACAAACTTGTGGTCTTTCCCTCTCTTTGACGTGAGTTGGTAAGTCGTGCAAATTGTCCATTGTTCATGGTTAATTACTATTTTGTCTCAAAATTTGTCCATTGATCTCGTGCAAATTCATACTAGATATTTTCCATTGACCATGGCTAATTCAAATATCTAGCATCACTCTTTCGATATCAAGTCTTTGTCTGGCATCAATTTCCTGTATGAGAGATGGTGCCAATTCTTTCTTGACATAGTTTCTAGACATGAAGTTACGAATTTTCTAGTCTCAATCCAACTGGTGCAAGTCTATAATTAATTTTGAATGATTGATTTGGACTTTATGTTGAGTTTGAACCGTACATAATTTGATTCGATAATATGACACATTGCACCAAGAAACTAAAATATAATGTTTATGGCTTCTAATCATTTTGGCTACATTGGGCAAATTTGCCCTCATGTAGAGCTATGCCTCCTGCTTGAAATGAATTTCAGTATGGTCATCCTCCTCCCTCTCTACCCAAAAAGAAAAGAAATCCTAAGATTGATGTAAAAACAAATTATTATTATTATTATTATTATTATTATTATTATTATTATTATTATTATTATTATTATTATTATTATTATTAAGTACGTTTGAACTAAAAAGTTCGACAATATTTTAGAAACATTGTGTTTATAATAAAGATGAATGATGGATAAATAGATAGTACTTGAGTTAAATAAAAAGTGATTTGATTTATATTTAGCAACAATTGCTTTTTAAAGTAGAGTTGTTTGTAATTGGTTTTAATTATAAATATATAGAAATGAGTGATAAATAAAATAACTGATACTTACGGATCCCATAAAAAAGTAATTTGATCGATCATTTATAAACAAGAGGCAAAGAAGGGCTAAATTGACACATGCTAAAGCTATCAACTGTACCAATTTTTACCACAACTTTTTAACTTTATGATTTCCATGATTTTACTAATTATTATTTATTTTTACTCCAAGATTGTTGAAATAGTTCATTATGGACTATAATGAACTTTTACCTTAAGAAGATGCTTTAGGACAGATATCAATATCAGTACAATCATTCTAGCAAGGATAATATAATTATAAACTAAAAATAAATTATCTTTTGTTCATGAAAAGCACAGAAACACGATAATTAATTCAAGAGACAAAATAACCTCAATTCGACAAAAAGAAAAACTTGCAGACATTAAAAGATTGAACACAGAGAATTTTTTCTGTTGAAACCCAAAGGTTTGTCGATCACTTCTAACGTTAATTCCCTTGTTGAGCATTCATTAAAATGGATATCACTTTGCTGTGCTATAAAGCCTCAAATTACAAAATGTTCAACCAACACGAGAAAGTGCAGATTACTTATCTCTTCCAAAATAAACTGGAGAACTTCTAAGAATCACACAGAAACTTCACAAATGCTTCTGAAAAACACAAATATGAAAACCCTCTCGTTCTCTCTAGTTTCACTAAGAATATTACAAAATCAGTGGCTAAAAACTGCATATATTAGTTTTCAAATGAGACATTTAAGATAGAAAATGAAGTAGAATAGAAACCCTAGCTCCAGGAAGAAAATCTCTCTCAAAGTCGTAACTCAGAAGTCAAATGATAAGTGCTAAGTGAAACGGTGCTAAAAAGATATACAATGTAACCATCCAGATGCCAATCCAACGGTTAGAATAAGGATAGGTGTCAAGATACAGTTGAACCACTCCACTAGCAAAATCGCATTGCTGAATCACAGTTTCAATATAGAAAATTAGGAAGCACACAACCCAAAGTTCGAGCTCTACAATCTCTACCTTGCTACTTTAATTTTCGGTTCATAGTGTAGCAAAGAGCATATCAACAGTTTCATATTTCATTTGCTCTAAGTCCCTGTACATTCATCACAAAGTATCAACAGATAATAACTTCAAATAATTCTAAAATTTGTTTAAAGATACTATTTTTGTCCACATATTCGAAAGATTAAATTTGGGTAGCAACTTTACCAAATTTCAATATTTCTTTTGAAATAATCTATTATGATATTTAATGCCTATGTGTTTAGTCCTATCATAAAACATGAAATTTTCTACTTAAATGTATAGCACTTTGGTTATCAAAGAATAGAATTGCATTTTCATCAACAAAATCAAGTTCATCAAATAAACCACTAAATCAAATACTTTCTTTAAAAGCACTTGTGTGTTTTGCTTCAATTGAGGACAAAACCACAATGCTTCAATTGAGGACAAAACCAAAACCTTTTGAAGATGATATTTTCAACTAATTACAGTACCATGCAAAGAAATAGGATATGTTGATTTTTCTATTATCTCTATTTTTAGCAAAATCAAAGTCAATTAACCTTTTAGAGTTATCCCACCTTTGTTCATTTTAAACACAATGCCAAAATCAGAAGTTCGTTTTAGACATCTTGAAGGCCATTTTAAAGCATTCCAGCATTCATTCCCATGGTTACTCATGAATTTATTAAGAATGCTAATGCTATGAGCAAGATGATGTCTCGTACATACCATTAAATACACAACAGATCCAATCACATTTGTATAAGGAATTTTAGACATTCTAGCATATTCTTCATTAGATTTAGGATAGAATTCAGATGAAAGTTTAAAATGGTTTGCAAGAGGAAAAGTTACAAGTTTACAATCAAACATATTAAACATTTTCAAAATTTTAACCACATAGTCACGTTGATTCAAAAATAATGTCTTTTTCTTTATTTCTCAAAACCTGCATGCCAAAAATCTTTTTTTGGTATAATAAGATCCTTCATATTAAACTCAAATTTCAGTTTCTGTTTGATATCCTCAATTTCAAATTTATTATAGCTAGCAAGCAGCATGTCATCTACATAAAACACTGCATATAAAGAATTTTTACCTTGTTTACTTTTACAGTAGAGATAAGTAATATAGTTGTTAATTTGAAAACCAAGTTTCATAAAAAGTGTCAAATCTTTTGTACCAATGTCTTGGAGCTTGCTTTAAGTCATACAATGTTTCTTTAGTAAACAAACAATATTTTCAAAATCTCTTTTTATATAATCTTCAAGTTGTCTCATAAAGATTTTCTTATCTAAATCACTATAAAGAAAAGCAATTTTAACATCTAATTTATCAAATTCCTATTTAATTGAGTAACAAGATCTAGAATGCATCTAGTAGGAGAATACTTAACTATAGGATTCCAATGTAATCTATAGCTTCTCTTTGTTTAAATCCTTTTGCAATAAGTCTAATATTATCTCTAACACTTTTATTTCCCTATTTCCATTCCTTTATTTTAAAGATCCATTTGCAATCAATAAGTCTATGGTCCTTAAGTCTTTCAATCAATTCCCAAGTTTTATTCTTAAGGAGTGAAGACATTTCATCTATCATAGTAGCTTTTCAAATTTTACCATCTTTATAGTTAATAGCATCATCACAGGAGTTTAGCTCATTTTCAAATTGTTCTTGATAAGTAAACAATAACAGAAAATTATCACAATCAAACCTAACAGGATGTCTAATTTTCCTTCTCTCTTTATCTCTTGTGAGTTGATACTCATCAAGGAAAAAAATTGGAGAATCAGATTAGTCATCAAACTCAATATTTTGATCACGTTCAATTTTAGTTAAGGTAACATTTTTCATCAAGACCAAATTCCTCAATTGCAAATTTAGGAGTTTCTCTCTCAGTATGAGGCGTCTCCACCTCAATTTGAACATTTTTTTTTTCAAGCAAGTCATTTTTCTTTTCTTCTAAGCATGGCATAGTAGATTCATTAAAATTACACCTCTTTTTATAATTACCCTATAACATTTTTTCACTTTTAACGCATAATCTGTAACCTTTAATATTTTCATCATAACCTAAGAAAACACATTTAAATAATCTAGATTGTAACTTATTAATGTTTTGATGAGATATGCAGCACAATCAAATACTTTTAGGTGATTATAATCAATGGAATTTTTAGACCAAATAGATTTAGGAGCATCAAAATTCAAGGCACTAGTAGGACTTCTATTAATAAGATATGCACCAGTTTTTACAGCTTCAACCCAAAACAGTTTAGGTAAAATAAAACTTAAAAGCATGTATCTTACCTTGTCTAATAAAGTTCTATTCATTTTTTCAGCTGTGCCATTTTGTGAAGGTGTATAGATAATAGTTCTATGTCTTAAAATGCCATGCTATTTACAAAAAATTGTTGAATTCATAATTGCAAAATTTCAAACCATTACCAGTCCTAAGAACTTTTATGTTGTGATCAGTTTGATTTTCAATTTATGTTTTCTAATCTTTGAAAATGGAAAAAGTTTCATCTTTTGATTTTAATAAGAAAACTCATTTTTCTCTTGAAAAATCACCAATGATCAAAAGATAGTATCTAAAGCTAGATTAGCACTTACTGAAGTAAGACCCCATAGATCAACATGTAAATAATCTTATATTTGTTTAGATTTATGAGTTCCAAGTAAGAAAGATAATTTGCTTTGTTTTCCTATGACACGTTGTTCACTAGAACCAATATCACCTAGATGTAAATTTCCAAAAATTCCTTTGTTTTGTAAATGTTTCGTACTTTTCTTACCAATACAGCTAAGTCTTTCATGCCACAACTTTGCAAGAGTAAAATTTTGAATCAAAGTAGCTGTAGGCAAATCAATTAAGGGTTTTGCTGTAGGAAAATAAAGACCATGTCTTTTAGGGGTGCTAATGATCAAAACACCGTACCTAAGAATCTTAATGTGTCATTGACCCAATTTTATGTCAAACTTAATATTATCTAAATGCCTAAAGAAACAAGATTCCTTTCTAAATCTGGAACATATCTAGTTCCTTTTAGATTAAGACATTAAAATTTCTAGTAATAGTTTTACTGTTCCTATTCCACTTACTTTACATGTTATATTATTATCCATTATAAATTGCCCACCAATAGTCTTTTCAAATTTAAGAAAACAGTTTTTATTTGAGCACATAGGAAAAGAATAGCTTGAATCAAGTATCCATTCATCATTCGTTTCCATCTTAACAAGGATCAATCTATGTTCAAGCTTATCTTTATTATAGACTAAGGTTGTATTCCCATTATCAAGTCTCTTTTCTTTTGATTCATTTTTCTTCTTATAACTGTCCTTACTAAAATGACATAACTTCCTACAGTAATAGCATTTCTTACGTTTTGCCTTAATTTTGTTTTTGTTCTTATCACTCCATTTATTTTTGTTTTCATTAAAGGTCTGATAATTAGATTTGCCAAAATTTTCCCTTTTACTAATAGATTATCTCCATTTTGACTCACTTTAAACTTAGATTTCATCTCTATAACCTTATTTCTTACGACATCTATGATTATATCAATAGTGAGTTCTTTTCTATCATATTCTAGAGGAACCTTGATGTTTCTATGCTTATCACTAATGGAGTTTAACAGGACTACTACAACCATTTGATCTTTTGAAAGTTTTTCATCAAAGTTAGCCAAACATTGGGTAATTTTTGTAAATCTATTCATGTTTTTATCCAAATCAACTGAGGGATCAATTTTAAAAGAAAAAGTTGCTTTAACAGATAGTATTTATTTGGAGTAATCTTAGTAACATATTAAGCATGAAATTTGGTCCACAATTCAGAATCAGTTCTTTTTATTTTATTTTATTATTATTTTTTTCACCAATAGTCCTTATCACAATTTCAAATAAGTACAAGTAAATGGTGCTCTATATAACTTCTTCAAGTTCAGTTTTCTTTGCAAGATGTAAGTCAGAAGTTAATTATTGTCTATTGCCCTAATACACTCATTTGCATTAAATTAGCCTTCATTTTTCTGACTCCATGTATTGAAATCACGTTTTCCATCAAAATGATTTACGTCAAACTTAGTAGAGGCCATCTTATAAGCAAGTATGACTCATAGGCTGAAGATAGATTTCTACAGATTTGCAAAGAATAACAAGAATATAGACTGGTGTCATCATAAATCACAGTAATACATTTAGGGAGTGTTTGATTGTCAATATTTTTCATAAAAAATGTAAATTTTTTTTCATCAAAATTTATACTTTTATGCCATTTGATTGATTTTTTTTTTCATGAAAAATATTTTTTTTTTTAAATTTTGATCACGTGATCATATTTTCCTTGAAAACGAGGCAAAATGTTCTTTAAGGGGGATATATTTTTATTTTCCAAGTTATTCACCCTATATTCTCTCCCATTTACCTACCAATAAAAATGGATAAATATAATATTTTTTAGATCTAAAATAAAATCAATTAAATATATTTAATTGACAATTTCCATGCAAATAATTTCTAGACAATTCAATTGCCTACAATTTCTTTTCTTTCCATGTAAATTCTATACTCGTAATCAAACACACTTTTAGTAACACAAGATTTCACAAATTGAGCAAGTTTCAATCATTGTCAAAGAGCATGCAGAGCAAAACCACACAAATAGAGATCACAACTCTATATTTCAAGGATTAGGGAAAAAAAAAGAAATTTTCAAGTCGAAGCCCCAGAGGTTCGACGACCATTTTTAATGCCTATTCCTTTGTTGAGCATCCATTAACATAGATATCGCTTGGTTGTACTATAAAACCTCAAATTGGCCACGAAGGTTACAAAACGTTCATCCATCACAATTGAGAGTAGAGCTCACTTATCTCTTCCAAGATAAATTGGAGATCTTCTAAGAATCATACTGAAACTTTACGAACTCATTCTGAAAAACCAAACTATGAGAACCCTCTCGTTCTCCCTAGTTTCACTTAGAATATTACAAATTTAGAGACTAACAATTACAGATCTCAGTTCTCAAATGAGACATTTTAGAGAGAAAATAAAGCAGATCAGAAGCCCTAGCTCCAAGAAGAAACTTTCTCTCAAAGTCGTTACTTAGAAGTCAGATGATAAGTGCCAAGTGAAATGACACTCAAAAGATATACAATGTAACCATCTAGATGCCAATCCAACGGCCAGAATAAGGACAGGTGTCATGATCCAATTGAATCACTCCACTAGCAAAATCGAATTACTAAAACACGGTTTCAGTATAGAAAACTTGGGAGCACACAACCCAGGTTTGAGCCTCAACAGTTCATGTTCTATTTTTTATCACAAATTTAGCATCATAATGAGGTTTTTACACATTTTCGTGAACATATCACTCCCTATATTGTTGGTAAAAGAACTAACTAAAAGTAATGCTAATAATTTACACAAAATTTTCATACTCATTCAAAGTTTCTTACATATATTCAAAAATATGAACTCTTTA
Source organism: Olea europaea var. sylvestris (assembly GCF_002742605.1). Classification (NCBI taxonomy): domain Eukaryota; kingdom Viridiplantae; phylum Streptophyta; class Magnoliopsida; order Lamiales; family Oleaceae; genus Olea; species Olea europaea. The sequence continues at coordinate 17,333,981 of NC_036247.1, read as the reverse complement.
ATAATGTATTTAGTAATTATAAATGTCAAGTCTAATATATAATCAACATTTATGAGATAAAGTTTGAGCCAAATAATTATGTTGTATTAGGCAGCTTTGATTAAACTTAAAAGAAATTAAACTTACTTTTTAAGTGAATTATCATTTTCAAGAATATTATTTTAATTATAAGCAAAAAAGTTACTTATTTTACAACAACTCAATAGGAGTAACTTAATTATTTTTACCAATGGCAAACAAAGTATTTATTTAAAATTCGGTATTTACTTATCATTATGCATGCACTTGGTTCAAATCTATTGTTCCAGTATTAATTTGGTATGCAAACGTTTAAAAAGGAGCTAGTTGGTCTCAATCTTTTATTGAAGTTATACAAGTAGTTCTCAATAGTCAAAATCACCAAAATCTTCGTTTAAATATCACTTGCCCACATGCAAACATGTTTCACTTTAAATCTTCAAGCACCGAGTGGAGTTGAAAAAGAAAAATTAGCTTTCTAAAATTGGATATGTGTGACCCGTGTAACGATTTAACATATATTTCAAAAGTATTTTTTACTTATCTAAAAGGTGTGATTAGGTATGAAGCTTGATATTGTCGCTTAGCTACGTTTTATGCTAGACTCGTAAAAGTTTGAAATTTGACCTTTTCGTCTAGTCTCGCTTTTCACTTTTTAAAATACTAACATTTTTAGTTGAGGACTGATTATGTAAATATAATTAAAGGTTGAGAATCAACTTGTCTCTTTTTAAGATAGAGACCAATATGCTATCGAGAAATAGGCTTAGTACAATTACTTTACATGCTTATACAGTAGTGTTTTTTAAGATTAGCTCCAAATATGTAAGTTGACACGACCCGTCCCGAATCAACCTAATGAATTCGACACGTGTCGTGCATCGATGGTAGATACGAGCTAAATGTCGGACCCACTACCAAGGCAACTTTGACCTACTTGACTATGACATTTTAATAAAAATTTTGATAGAATTTCCCCTAAAACATGGACTAAACCAACTTGAAGATCAACAAAGTCTCATATAGACATTTAAATCAAAAATTTTGGGAACCATCAGTTTTACCAATACCACCACAACTAAAATAAAATACAACTAAACTCGACTGAGTACTTCTACTACAAAACATCATGTCTACATGCAAGTATTACATCAATTATAAACCTCCAACGAAGTGCACATCAAACAAAATATTAGACAAAGTGTTTAATAAACATGAGTCCCCCAACTATACATTACATATTATGATATGATTAAGATCATGCACTAAATGATGGATAACTAGGCTCTTGACTTCAGCAGACTTTCTCAGGTATCTCAAATTCAGCGACCTCCTGAAAGGAAAAATATGACAAAATATATGAGCTTGTAACTCAATAAGTAGATAGTTTGCAAACAATTATAATTTTCTAGTTTATGCATATTTTCTAAAATTTTTTGCAGTTTATGCATATTTTCTAAAAATTTTTGCACTACTAAAATTTCTAGAAATTCTGAAATCTAGCAACACTTTTAAAAGCAAACATGAATGCATAATAAAATTCTTTGTTCTTCATTCTAGATAAACAACTGTAAGGTATAATGAATATAAATAATCTAATAACAGTAAATGTAAGTAAAAATATCCTTTGACAGTACTCTAAGCTGAAATCATTACTCTACAAACAAAATAAGCTAATTTCTGTAGTATGAAATCTAATAAGTTGTATAATACTAAAAATCACACCAAAAAGATACCCAATAAATAGTCTTACTCATGTATAGAGTAATCTCAATGTACAAGACAAAGCCATTCACATCTAATAATTTGATAATCTGGCCATATGTAAGCAGAGCTGCCCCAAAGGCTAACACCCTAGTACATGGCCCAAAGCCTATGTGTGTACAAGAGTGGGTCCTAAAGACCTTTGATAATCTGGTAATACATTATGGGAAAACATTCACAATAGTGTAGAGCGAGTTAAATAACCATAATTAGTCATACCTGGGTATTTTCTAGTGATTTTAAAAATAACTTTAATTATGCTGAAATATTTAATATTCATATAACTTGCTAATCAAATAATTTAACTGAACTGAATTTAACTTTTAAAGAAATTATAAAATTCACTTTATTCTAAAAATCACGCTGTCAAATCATCTGTATGAAATAATAAATTTTCTAATATAATATAAATTTAATAAATACCAATTTTTGAAAAATAAGTTTGTGTCCACTCACAAAGTACGAGCTACAAGCTTGACTGCCTGATAAATGTTTTCAATCTCTTCGTTACCATTTGAAATACGATATTAATAACCAATTTAACCACTATTAAAATAAGAAATCTTTAATATCTAATGTTATAATACATAAACTAAATTTCTCGATACTTGAATAAATTTCTCAAATTATTCATATAATCAATTGGAACTAATTACACTTTCTGGTCCCTTGACTAATAACTAATTCATCAACATAACCATCATTCCAAGCATTAATGTAACTACCCACTTCATTCCAGTGACAACTGGTCACTATGATTCAACCAATTAAATTTTCCTCTTGCTCCATAAATTCATACTTCCAAGTAATTATTTTCTTATCACAATCATTTCCACGAACAATACTTAATCCAAAAATCCCAAATAAAATTTATAGGGTTTGCCGAAAATAGTATTCTTTACCTTGCTGAAATTGGAAATTAAGTAATCCCCAAGCTTGAGCTCTAACTCGTACTTATCTCACCTAAATCTGAAATTGTTTTACTACAAGATAAAACCCTAGAAATTTAACATAAATCGTATCTTTATCACTTGGAACAAATGGATAAATTAAATCCAAACTTGAAGAGATTAACCCTTACCTCTCTTCTTCTTCTTCCTTTATTCCTTCTTTCTTTTTTTTCCCTCTATTTTGTCGAAGTTTCTCCTTCTTTGCCGAACTCTCCCTCACTACCTAGTTATTAGTGTGTGTGAGTGTGTATTTTTCTTGCAAAATGAGTCAAATTTAACTAATATAAAAGCCCACTTACTAAAAATTGCAAGGGAAGTCCCTCAACTCCATTTTAATATAACATTTAATCCTTCTAACTTCCCTTAATATAAAGATAAATTTCCAACTTTAAATTGTATCCAATTTAACCCTCATATATTGTCTATTATAAAATAAACCCCAATAAAATATTTAATTTCATTTTAGTCCTTACTTGACTTTGACATTGACTAGTCAATTTTTGATTTTTGACTAAGAAAAATTAAATTGTAACAATCTTATCTCCTTAAAAGAATTTCGTCCTCGAAATTCAACTAACAACTGACTAGGTAATAAATAGATGAGGATATTGAGCACGCATCTAATCCTTATTCTCCCATATAACCTCTTCTACCATCTAGTTTTTCCAAAGTACCTTTACAAGTGAAATTATCTTGTTTCATTGAGTTTGAACCTTTCTGTCTAGAATTCTCACTGGTTCTTCTATACAAGTCAAGTTCTTCTTCAATTGAATTGGTTGAGACTCTAGAACATGAGAAGGATCTACAATGTACTTGCGAAGCATGGAAACATCAAAAACATCATGAATCCGGGATAATTCATTTGACAGATCTAATCGGTATGCAACTAGCCCAATTCGCTCAGTAATCTCATAAGGTCCAATATATCATGGACTTAACTTTCCTCGCTTTCCAAATCTCAACACCCCTTTGCAATGTGACAATTTTAGAAAAACTTTATCTCCTACTACAAATTCAAGATCTTTCCTACGTCTATCAGCATAGCTTTTCTGTCTGTCCTGAGCTGCCTTCAACTTTTCTTTGATCATTTTCACATATTCGGACATCATTTGAACCAATTCAGGGCCTACTAACTTCCTCTTACCAGCTTCATCCCAACAAACTGGTGTTCTGCACTTTTAACCATATAAAGCTTCAAAAAGAGCCATTTTTATACTGGAGTGGTAGCTGTTATTGTAAGCAAATTCCACCAATGACAGATGTGTATCCCAGCTACCTTTGAGCTCTAAAACACAAGCCCTCAACGTATCCTCAAGAGTCTGTATGGTCCTCTTTGACTGGCCATTTGTCTGAGGCTGAAAACCTGTACTGAAATGTAATTTAGTACCCACAGCTTCTTGCAAACTGGGCCAATATTTAGATGTAGAACGAGGGTCTCTATCAGACACAATAGATACTGGAGTACCATATGAGCTCACTATCTCACCCACGTACAACTTTACCAACTTATTTAAAGTATAAGTGGCTTTGATTAGCAAGAACCTGCCAGTTTTGGTCAAACGTCTACAATAACCCAAACCTCATCATGACCATTTTAAGTACGAAGAAGACCAAATAAAAAATCGAGAGTAATGTGCCCCCATTTCCATTCTGGAATAGGCAATGACTATAAAAGTCCTGCTACTTTCTAACTAACTGGCTTTACCTGATGATAAATAAGACATTTGGATACAAAACCTGCTATCTCTCTCTTTATGCCATTCCAATAGTAATGATCTTTCGATGTGTGATACATTTTAATACTACCTGGATGCATAGTATAAGTAGAATTGTGTGCCTCTTCTAAAATTTCTTATTCAATTATGGGATATCTGGAACACATAATCTATTACCCATAGCCAATGCACCATCAATTTTAATAACATAATCTGTTCTTAACTCGGCACTAACTTTTACTTTCAAAGTTCTCAATGTCGGGTCTTGGTTTGAACTTCTATAACGTTATCAATTAAAGTAGGCCTCACTTGGAAATGAGCTAATACTGCACCTGAAGTAGTAGCTGACAATTGAGCATGCAATTTCTTGCATTCACAAATCAAAGAAGCATATATTGCACTAGATGGAGAGGAAGAACTAATCTTTCTATTGAGAGCATCTGCAACTACATTAGCTTCCCCTGGATGGTAGTCAATCTTACAATCATAATCCTTTATCAATTCCAACCATCTTCTCTGCCTCAGATTCAGTTCCTTCTAATAAAAAATATACTTCAAACTTTTGTGATTGGTAAATATTTGACATTTCTCACCATAAAGATGATGTCTCCAAATCTTCAATGCCAACACTACTGCAGCTAATGCCAAATCAGGTGTTGGATAGTTTAACTTATGCTTCTTCAACTGTCTTGAAGCATAAGCTATAACTTTCCCATTTTGTATTAGAGCACAATCCAATCCATGGTGTGAAACATCATTATAAATCAAAAACTCTTCACCTGGAGATGGAAAAGTAAGTATAGGAGCCGAAGCTAATCTTTTCTTCAGCTCCTGAAAGATTTTTCCACATTCTTTAGTCCACATAAATTTGGAGTTCTTTCGGGTCAAATTAGTCAATGGAAGAGCAATTATGGAGAAATTCTCTACAAATCGACGATAGTAACTTGCTAGCCCAAGGAAACTCCATACTTCTGTAACATTAGTAGGGTGTTCCCATCTCATTACTGTCTCAATTTTTTGAGGATCTACATAAATACCTTTAGTTGAGATAACATAACATGACCTAGATATACAACTTTATCCATCCAAAATTCACATTTGCTAAATTTAGCATACAACTTCTTATCTCGCAAAGTCTACAAGATAATTCTCAAATGCTCAGCATGTTCATCACGACTGTGAGAATAAACTAATATATCATCAATAAAAACAATCACAAATTTGTCTAAGTATGGGCGAAGCACTCTATTTATCAAGTCCATAAATGCAGTCAGGGCATTAGTTATTTCAAACGGCATCACCAAAAATTCATAATGACCATATTGCGACTAGAAAACAGTCTTTGATACATCAACATCTCTAATTCTGAGATGATGATATCCCGAATGTAAATCAATCTTTGAAAATAAGTTGATCAAACAAATCATCAATGCGGGATAGAGGATACTTACTGTAAATAGTCATCTTATTTAACTGTCTATAGTCAATACATAATCTCATAGTGCAATCTTTCTTCTTCACAAATAAAACAGGTGCCCTCCATGGGCCTAATGAAACCCTTATCGACCAAATCTTGTAATTGTACATATAATTCTTTCAACTCTTCGGAGCCATTCGATAAGGTGCATGTGAAATATGAGCTATTCTAAGGATCAAATCAATATAGAATTCAATCTCCCTGTCTGGGGATAATCCTGAAAGGTCTTCTGGAAAGACATCGAGAAGAATAACCTCGCACAACTGATATATCGTCAATTGCCCGCTTAGTGATTTGAGTATCAATGACATGAGCCAAATATGCACGACAACCCTTTTTGAGCATTCTCCGAGCATCCAGAACAGATATCACACAAGATGGCAAAATCTGCGCTCTCCAGTGAGAACAATTTCAAGATCTCATGGACTTCTAAATACCACTTCTTTGCGAAAATTGAAGCACGGTGATTAGATAGAAAGTCCATCCCAAAATAACATCAAAATCATGAATGTCAAGTGGAATTAGATTTGCTTTTAACTCAGGATTGTTCATTCTAATCTCACAATCTTTATATACACGATTAGCTAAAAGTGAGTTCCCTACTGGAGTCGCTACTACCAATTTACTATCTAAAAACTCTGACATCTGATCATCATAGCTAGAAAGTGCATGAGAAATAAAGGAATGTGTAGCACCTGAATCGATTAAAGAACGAGCATCTCTACCCAAAATAGATACATACCCACCACCACATTTGGTGAGTCCTTTGCCTCCTGTTGGGTCATAGCAAACACTTTGCCCTAAGTCTTGGATCGACTCGCCTGGGCTCCCTGTCTAGAAGCACTATCCCTAGTGACATTAGATTGTGTGGCCCCCATCGACTCTGTTGATGTAGCTCTTTGATCCCTGTTCTGTCTGACCGTACTGATTCCTGGCTGAGAAGATAGGCTGGACAATCTTTACTTATGTGTCCCATCTGACCACACTAGTAACAAACTCCAATTTCTCGAAGACACTCGCCTGGATGAAACTTCCCAAAAGATTGGCACTGTGGAAAGCTCTGGTGATCAGAACCCTCATTCTGCCTCGCTCCTTGAATTTTCTATGTGGAACCCTAAACATAAGAATGGCTTCCCAACGACTGCTGTACAGAACTCTGGCTATGTCTTGATCCCTGACTAGACCTAGAACTAGATTTGAAACCGCCAGATTTAGTGACACCTAGCCAAAATCTTTTTCTATTTTTCTTGAACCTTTCTCATGAAGTTCCTGTTTGACTGTCACCACCTCGAAAAGTCACCCGTGCTCCTTGATTACTTCCTTCTCGAATAGCTGTCTCAACCCTCAATGCCGCCTCAACCAACATTCTGAAATTTTGATGCCCATGAACAGTAACCATAGGTCGGATCTCTGCTCTCAATCCTAGATCAAACTGTCTACACCTATCTCTCTCCTCAGCAACCAAAGCACTTGCATACTTGGATAGTTCTACAAACTTTACATGGTATTTAGCAACCAACATAGACACCTGAACCAATCTTAAAACTCATTTTGATTTGCATCACGATAAAATGAAGGATAGTATGTTTCATAGAAACCTTCCTTTAAAATGGTCTAGGCGATAACACTTGGATCTGGATATCGACTTCGAAACAAAACCCACCAATCAGCAGCTCCTCTTTTCAATAAAAATACAGCTGTTGATTCCAAAGAAGATACAAGATTGGTATTTAATGGTAATAATGAAATATTCAAGATTGTACCACGAAAATAAGATTAAAGTAAAGTAGAAAAATAGAAACTAAGTAGCGGAACGATGAATTTTATTAAACCCGACAACATGTAGAGAACAATACAGAACATCAATAATGCTTCATCTAAAACTGACAAAGGAGTCTAATCTATAGGCCACATCCATAACCCTAATAGAGTCCTAAAAAGGTAAGAAAATCTAGTGGAATTAGGTTAAAACGCATAAAGGAAAAAATCTTAGATGTAATTTGATTTCTTTCCAAATCAAGTCGAATACACAATCTTCATAATCTCCTACGCAATATTGAAGATTCCTAACCTAATTTGAGTCACTAGCTCAACAACAGCAAGGTGTAATTTCTTATCCTCTAAACATTCTATCACATTAAATATACTCTTCAAAGTCTTCATTCAAAGTTAAGCTGGATTAGATGTACCCATAAAAAATTTCGCCTCAAGTTTTATAGCCCTTTCAATAGAGTTATCTCTATCGGTATTGGGTAGAAAGGAAACAATAGCTGTAACTATTCTATCAGTGACACCTGAGACTTGTGAACTGATTCTGCAGCCCCACTGGCCCCTCTAACATATCCTTTTTCAGAAGCATCATGAGCTTGAGATATTAGATTTTGATGTTTGCGAGTTTTGTCCCCACCACACATGACTCACCTATAATAATGTATGATATATAAACATAAAAAACATGCAGTGTTACCCATAAACTCTAAGACCATGCTCTGATACTAATTGATACGACCCATCCCGAATTAATCTATCGGCGCACAACACGTGTTGAGTCTATTAGGTTTGATTCGGGAGGGGTTGTGTCATAAGTAGTATACAGGATTTAAAAAAATATATACTTGCTAGAAAAATCACGAGCCACATTAAACATAAAATAGTCATTATAGCCCCCATTTGATAGCATTTTTTCATCCCAAAAAATCAAATTTTGACCGTTATTTCATTATTTTCAACCATTATTTTTTACTTCTTCACTCACAGATAGGACACTCTTTTTTTTTACTGGTCAAAAAATAATTCTCATAATCATTACAGAACATGCCCTAAGATAAAAAACATTACTCCTCATCCTATAAGGCTTTTATTATTGGCTATGTGGCAACTAGTTAGGAAAGCTGCAAGAAACCACCTACAAGCCGCATTTCAAATCATTTGCTTACCTGACCTAATCGAGACCATCAAATGGAGAAAGTCAAAATGATGCCCTTTCATAAATTGAGGAGAGGTGCCACGATCTGTTGCAACCTATTTTTGTACAATAAAGCCTTTGATTTCACATACAACTTTCGTAGCTTTATCTCATCTAAGTGATCCTCCATGCAATTTTTTATACGACTGATTGCTTTGACATATTTGCGCCAGATACCTCTCAATCAACTTGTCAGTCCATTTTTCAAATGTCAGATCTAAGTATTTGGGTGGCCAACTTTTACTATTATTAGATGTCACATGGACCTATGACTATAGAGGTCACGCTTATGTATTGATGCATCGACCTACATGATGATGTTAGATGTCATCTATTCAACAGTAACCACATCTTTTCTTATATTATAAAAGCTCACGTTTAGTGTCATTTATAGGTAATGCAGTTTTACACTACAGTTTTACATTATCAATTATAACTTAGCTTGGTATTCTTTTTGGAATTGGTGTTATTACATACCTATGGCTCATATCTTCCGTTCATTCCACACATAAAATACACGTCCATAGCAACTGATTTGATTGTCAAAGTGCTAGCGATCATATCCCCCACCTACGATAAAGGCTATGTGCGTCCAATGAATTATCCAAGTGTGTATGAACCTTACATGTAAGTGGAGTCGGAATCTATTGCCATGTTGCCTAACAAGAAACCGAGGTCAATGAATAATTCATTAAAAAAAATAAGAATATTTTTCAGTAAGATTAGATTCAATATAAAAGTTACGAGTAGCTTTGAGTACTGAACGAGCAAAAAATAATTTGCAACAAGACTTGTAGAATCAACTCATGATAATAAATCATATCTATTGTCGATCGACCTAGACGTAACCAACTGGACTCTATTTACAACTATACGGCTAACACAATCAACTAGACTCTACTTATAACTCCACACCTAGCTAAGGAGCCGTGACCTATTGTATTTGTCGTTGTTGACAAATCTAATGCATCTAATGAAGTATTTCTCATTCCTAATTTCAAGGGTGAAAGTTAAAGTTTTTCATTTGACAAATATGGCTCTAGTATAGAAATTCTTTCTATGTTCATGAAAAACCATTTACTATAGTTAGAAATGAAAATTCTCTTTCTACATGCAAACTATGATATTTTTTACAGATAAAAGTTGCAAACTATAATGTAGAACATTTATAAAGTTGTTCATGAGGTCTAGCCGTCTAGGTAATAGAGTTGTAAATCAACTCGGGTTGAGCTTATACGGTCTAACTTCAGAGCGACGTCGCTTTTCTAATTGTTTGGTTACTTCTAAATTAGATTTCCAGTAGAAGTGTGTTAATTTTATCCCATTATCTCATTTTTTTTTTATACCTCGCGTTAGTAGAGTGAATACGATTCGATTTGGACGGTTTACGACATATTTTCAATCCAAACCACTTTTGACAGTTTGGAATTATTCCATTATATTCAAATCACTTCAATTTTTAAACCAAATTAATTCAAACCACTTTTTTCGGTTTGGTTCGATCTAAAATCACGATTTAACAAATATATATATCAAATAATTAAATGATAAATATTAGTTTAAAATTTCACGTTACAATATAAATTGTATCATTAGAATTTAAAATATTACAAACCAAAAATTCTATAATTCTAATAATTATACTACAACAACATATTTGCACTCAACAACTCCTAAAAGAATGAAGAATTCGACCACTAGTAGGGAATGTAGATTTAGAAACAAATTGTAGATATTTTAATAGTTAACATATCTTTAGCAATTTAGGGGGATAAGTGATGCGAATCCGATAGCAACGAATACTAACAAACCCACAACTAGATTAATGCGGAACCCAAGAATGCCAAATAATCGATGGTTTTGGATTTAATCCCCAATCAATGAACTAAGCAACCAAAAGTATATAAACTAATGACCTCTTAATTACACGGAATAGGGATCTCACCCGGATAATTGCGAACGCCACAAGAAATAATGAATTCCTTGATAAGTTCAATTGTTCTAGCAAGAACAAGAATTGGAAGCAAAATCTCTCCTTGGATAGAATCTCTCAAATTGTTAAAAACTCCATTATAATGAAAATAATGTTCTATTTATATGAAAACCCTAAAATCTAATTAAAAACGGAAAAAATACGTTGAAAATATTAAAAGATGCAAAAAGATTAGAATTCTAGTAAAAATAGGAAACTCGCGAAAATTGCAACTTCGGTCCCCGAATTATGATGCGAACCCGATAGCAATGAACACTAACAAACCCACAACTAGATTGATGCGGAACTCAAGAATGCCAAATAATCGATGGTTTTGGATTTAATCCCCAATCAATGAACTAAGCAATCAAAAGTATATAAACTAATGACCTCTTAATTACACGGAATAGGGATCTCACTCGGATAATTGTGAACGCCACAAGAAATAATGAATTCCTCGATAAGTTCAATTGTTTTAGCGAGAACAAGGATTGGAAGCGAAATCACTCCTTGGATAGAATCTCTCAAATTGTCAAAAGCTCCATTATAATGAAAATAATGTTCTATTTATATGAAAACCCTAAAATCTAATTAAGAATGGAAAAAATACGTTCAAAATATTAAAAAGATGCAAAAAGATTAGAATTCTAGTAAAAATAGGAAACTCACGAAAATTGCAACTTCGATCCCCGAATTACTGCTATGCGGCCGCATAGAAGAAATCTACGCGGTCGCATAGATCAAACCGTGACTGCGTCCAAATTCCCTGTACCTCCTCATGCAACCACACGGTATATGTGCTATGCGGTCGCATAGCATCTTCTTTGGCTCCATAATCCGATTGTTTGAATTATGTGGCTCCAAGTTACTTCGGTCTTCGATCCCTTTATGTGACTTATCACTTAGCAAATTAACTTCACTTGCTTGGCCCTTAATGGTTCTTGAATGTCTCGAATGTGGCTTTGGCTTCGTCCAATCAATCATCACATCTTCAATAATTGGCGGCGCATCCCGGATCATATCATCCCCTCCCTTTTCAAAAGGATTCGTCCTCGAATCTGGAACTTCAAGATCAAATTTGCACTTCCCGCCTTCAATCTTTGATCTCCTTTGCAATCGGTCACGCTCCTTTTGTTGAGCAACTCATGTTTAAATCTTGGATACTCCGCCATGTTGTTAAATGTTCCTTCAATGCCTATAAAGTCCTCCAATGGAAATGCATCAATTGGATACTCAAATGGTGTCACCCCTTGTTAAACCGCTTCCCGACAATTTGGCTCGGTTTAAAATCAAAACGTTAACGGATTCACGTGAATCCAAACCAACGATTTAAAAGGAAAAAAAAAACGATTTCAATACGATTTTACAATTTTTGTTGTTCAAACCTACGCATTACTGTAAAACCGGTCAGCAAAAAAGGGAAAAAAATATCAACATTCATCACATAATCTGAGGTATAAAAGGAATTAACACTTCATCAATATTTAATCACACTAATCGTTCCAAGCCATGTTAGTGGGATCCACACTCAATTAATCCAAATTGCCATTTTTAAGGTACTTTAACAAAGTTAACTACTCTATCTGTTCTATTTATATAAGCTTGTTTTGTTTTTCACACGAATTAAGAAATTTTATTTAATATTATTAAAAAAGTAATTTTTATTAAGAAATTTCCTAATTTGTTCCCATTTAATTTTCAACAATTAGGCCCTGTTTGATAGTTTTTTTTTCCCATGGAAAATTTCCACCCAATATCTCTTGTTTGATTCCCAAAATCTTTCATGTAATTCATTTTCCACTTCTCCCTCGTGTGGCCTCATTTTCTTGGTTTTGAAGGAATTCCAATTCCTTGGGTTTTGGTGAGAAAATGGAATTTCTAGCTTTTTTTTTTTTTTTTGGCAATAGAAACAAATTCTATCCACAATTGTAAAAAAATCTATCCATTTAATTGACAATTTTCATGAAAAACAAAGCTAAAGGAACACCAAAATGGCAAAAATTTCAACTTTTTTCAGGTAAAAGTTACACTAATCAAATACATTTAATTGACAATTCCTAATAAAAACAAGTTCTAGGCAATTAAATTTTTTGAAATTCATTTTCTTTTCACCTAAATTCGATTCTTGTAATCAAACGGACCCTTATTAGTAAATTATTGTTGGAATTAGTATAGAATTTGAAAATTGATTTCAAAAAGTAGGCAAATTATTAGGAGATGTGCATATATTTGTATGATTTCAAGAAGTAGGAAAATTAAGTGAGAAAAATTGATTGTAATAAGGTAAATTAAGCCCTTGTTTGATGCCCATTTTTTGAAAAAGAATGTATCTTCAAACAGTAATTTGACATCATTTTAATTACACATTTTTCAATAAAATATTATTACATGTAAATCCAAAGCTTTTCCTTAATTTTTAACCACACTTTTCACATCAATGCACTATTGAAAAATGTATTTTCTTGACAAAAATAGGGTTCAAACAAGGGCTAAATAATGGTATAAAAGCAAAATAAAATATTTTAAATTAAGAAATATGACTGTATAATTGGGATAACAAAAAAGAGGAGGATGGAGGGAGTATTTGTTTGACATTATTCCCACTTATGCCTTAACGTACAACACAATTATGCAAAGGTTGCAATAAAATTAGATATTCCTATTGTTGACAATCGTCCCCTTCTCCCATTCCAAGTGCCTGACTCCCACTAGGGTCACAGTTTTGAGAAGAAATGGCTGTTATTTCGGGTCGGAGCCACAGAATTCCGGCATCGGATCGGGTTATGCGTTCCGTTAGGGGCTCCATATTCACATTCAGTTTCTTCGTCGGTTCTCTCACAATCGCCGTCTCACTTTTCCTCACTATCTCATTTCTTTTCACTTCCTCTTCCAATCCTGCCGAAGTGAGTATAATCAGTACTATTTTTAATTTTAAATGAACATTATTTTTTTTTCCATTTTTATTTATGGATTTCGCTTTATGTGGTTTACTCTTTTTTATTTTTGAAGAGTATGAAGAATGTACGTGTGTATCCGATTTGTCCTTTTTTTTAGGTATTTTTGTACGCATAAATGCGTCGATGTGGTTATAGTTGCGCTGTCTAGATTTTGTTATCCGTTACGTTGTAATTTATGATTATTAATTTGTCTTCGAATTCAGTGATCTTGTTACGTTCTTTTGTCGGTTTAATTACTTTTCATGTCCTCGCATCTCTCTGTATTTTTCGCTTAATGTTAATCTCAGCATATGACCAAAATGTGTTGATTTTTATTTCTGTAATTTTAGGGTTTTCCTGTTGATTCATATGGATTTAGCTCGGGATCAATCCGAAGATCAGTTCTGGCACTAAAATCGGATCCATTAAGGCCTCGGATATATCAGATTCGGAAACAAGCAGGGGATCATAGAAGTTTAGCTTTAGCATATGGTTCCTATGCACGAAAACTGAAGCTTGAAAATTCAAAGCTTGTTAGGATTTTTGCGGAACTCTCTCATAACTACACAAATCTGCTCTCAAAACCTTCTTATCAGGCATTGTTTGATGCAGAGACAAATTCAATTGACGAGTCAGTGCTGAGACAGTTCGAGAAAGACGTCAAAGCACAAATTAAAGTCACACGACAAGTAATTTCAGAGGCAAAAGAATCTTTTGATAATCAGCTGAAGATTCACAAGCTGAAAGACAATATCTTTGCATTAAATGAACAGTTGACGAAAGCGAAAAAACAGGGTGCTTTCTCAAGCTTGATTGCTGCCAAGTCAATCCCCAAAAGCTTGCATTGCTTGGCTTTAAGGTTGATGGAAGAACGAATTGCACATCCTGATAAGTATACAGATGAAGGGAAGCCCCCCAAGATGGAATTGGAGGACCCAAAGCTTTATCATTATGCAATTTTCTCGGATAATGTAATTGCTGCTTCTGTTGTGGTGAACTCAGCTGTGAAAAACTCGAGAGAGCCATGGAAGCACGTGTTTCATGTAGTAACAGATAAAATGAATCTCGGGGCTATGCAAGTGATGTTCAAGATGAGGGATTATTATGGGGCTCATATTGAAGTGAAGGCTGTGGAGGATTACAAATTCTTGAATTCTTCTTATGTTCCAGTGCTTAAACAGCTTGAGTCTGCCAACTTACAGAAGTTTTACTTTGAGAATAAGCTTGAGAATGCAACAAAGGATACAACAAATATGAAGTTTAGAAATCCAAAATATCTATCAATTTTGAATCATCTCAGGTTCTATTTACCCGAAATGTATCCAAAGTTGCATAAGATTCTGTTCTTGGATGATGATATAGTGGTTCAAAGGGATTTGACGGGGCTTTGGGAGATAGATATGGATGGAAAGGTGAATGGGGCTGTTGAGACATGTTTTGGATCTTTTCATCGTTATGCACAGTACATGAATTTCTCTCACCCTCTGATATGATTATTAATTTGTCTTCGAATTCATTGATCTTGTTACGTTTTTTTGTCGGTTTAATTACTTTTCATGTCCTCGCATCTCTCTGTATTTTTCGCTTAATGTTAATCTCAGCATATGACCAAAATGTGTTGATTTTTATTTCTGTAATTTTAGGGTTTTCCTGTTGATTCATATGGATTTAGCTCGGGATCAATCCGAAGATCAGTTCTGGCACTAAAATCGGATCCATTAAGGCCTCGGATAGATCAAATACGGAAACAAGCAGGGGATCATAGAAGTTTAGCTTTAGCATATGGTTCCTATGCACGAAAACTGAAGCTTGAAAATTCAAAGCTTGTTAGGATTTTTGCGGAACTCTCTCATAACTACACAAATCTGCTCTCAAAACCTTCTTATCAGGCATTGTTTGATGCAGAGACAAATTCAATTGATGAGTCAGTGCTGAGACAGTTCGAGAAAGACGTCAAAGCACAAATTAAAGTCACACGACAAGTGATTTCCGAGGCGAAAGAATCTTTTGATAATCAGCTGAAAATTCATAAGCTGAAAGATAATATCTTTGCATTAAATGAACAGTTGACGAAAGCGAAAAAACAGGGTGCTTTCTCAAGCTTGATTGCTGCCAAGTCGATCCCCAAAAGCTTGCATTGCTTGGCTTTAAGGTTGATGGAAGAACGAATTGCACATCCTGATAAGTATACAGACGAAGGGAAGCCCCCCAAGATGGAATTGGAGGACCCAAAGCTTTATCATTATGCAATTTTCTCGGATAATGTAATTGCTGCTTCTGTTGTGGTGAACTCAGCTGTGAAAAACTCGAGAGAGCCATGGAAGCACGTGTTTCATGTAGTAACAGATAAAATGAATCTCGGGGCTATGCAAGTGATGTTCAAAATGAGGGATTATAATGGGGCTCATATTGAAGTGAAGGCTGTGGAGGATTACAAATTCTTGAATTCCTCTTATGTTCCAGTGCTTAAACAGCTTGAGTCTGCCAACTTACAGAAGTTTTACTTTGAGAATAAGCTTGAGAATGCAACAAAGGATACAACAAATATGAAGTTTAGAAATCCAAAATATCTATCAATTTTGAATCATCTCAGGTTCTATTTACCCGAAATGTATCCAAAGTTGCATAAGATTCTGTTCTTGGATGATGATATAGTGGTTCAAAGGGATTTGATGGGGCTTTGGGAGATAGATATGGATGGAAAGGTGAATGGGGCTGTTGAGACATGTTTTGGATCTTTTCATCGTTATGCACAGTACATGAATTTCTCTCACCCTCTGATCAATGCCAAGTTTAGTCCCAAGGCATGCGCATGGGCTTATGGCATGAATTTCTTTGATTTGGATGCTTGGAGGAGGGAGAAGTGCACTGAAGAGTATCACTACTGGCAGAATCTGGTGAGATTGCATTCAAATAGAATCCGCGATTATTCGTTTTTATTGTTTATTGTTTCTGTGTGAATTATACAAGTGCACCTTTAATCAACATAATAGCCCAACCATTTTCAGCCGCTCGAGTTTATCTAGCTTTATCTGCTTGCTTCTCATAGATCACTATGTGAGAAACTTGAGGACCATTAGATTTGTTTTGCTTCTAATGGAAAATTATCTCAGCACAGTAGTAGGCTGAATTTGGTAATTGAATCTTTTTAGTGTGAAACTGCACCCATAATATCTCGTGTCTTAGCATTTTTATTTTTTCTTTTTATTTTTAATGGTTTCACATATATTTAGCTAGTTCGAATTTTTCTCTGTATCATTTCTTGCGAGTATAATATTGTGTGTGTAATATGTGCAGAATGAGAATCGTACATTGTGGAAATTAGGGACATTGCCTCCAGGTCTTATTACATATTACTCAACGACTAAGCCACTAGACAAGTCCTGGCATGTTTTGGGACTTGGATATAATCCAAGCATAAGCATGGATGAGATTAACAATGCTTCAGTCATACACTTCAATGGGAATATGAAGCCTTGGCTAGACATTGCAATAACCCAGTTCCGGCCACTTTGGACTAGGTATGTCGACTATGAAAACGAGTATGTGCAAGCCTGCAATTTCGGTCTATGAATGTGTGCTTTCAGGAAAAGCAAAGCTAGTTCTGTTGGCACTTTTGAGGCTTATCATTGCTTCTTACACGTAAATTTTGTCCTCATATTTATGTCTTGGTATTTTCACTTATTTTCAAGCGTTAGCTTTCACTTATTGGTTGATCATGTCATTTTATCATATATGTTCATAAGCTATTGGTGGCTAAAAGCTAATTATATACAATGTGACTTTCATTGAGAAACTTCAGCTATTTGAAACTTAGTATTGATGATCGACATAAATGACGATGCATATTGATGTGTGGTGTCTAACGATATCCCCATCCTTCTAGTTTGCTTCTGAATTTGCTAGAAATTTATTTTCTGTATTTTCTGCATGCCATGGTTAATATTGAACATTTTGTAAAGTTTTTATTGCATGTTGATTACAAGCAATGACTTCGTATCTGATATAAGTATTGTGGATTCTCAATTTCAATGACTGAGGTGATCCATGTAGACACTTAAAAGACCTAGAACTAGAAAGCAATGCTTTAATGTAATGATGGATGTGGGAGTCGAATGAATCTGTTTGAGTTAGATATAACAAATGTCAACTTTTGAATCTTTATTTGGACGGTCTATTTGGGGTAACCTCGAATGAATCAAGATAGGTTGACTTTCAATTTTATCGGCAAAGCAAGAGATTTAAATGGAATATGATTGCATATGATATCCCTAGGAAGTTCTAATTTCTTAGGTATTTTCGTGATAAGAATCTTAGAAGAGATATTATTTAATTTATTTCCAATTTTGATGCTTATTTTAAGAAACATAATTTGTGTTTGATTTGATAGATTTTATTAGATGTTTCCTACTTAGAATTGGATCTTTGAAACGTTATATAAAGGGAGCTTATGTATTGTAATTCTCCCAACTTTGATATGAATAAAAAATTGTACTTCTTCCATAATTTCTCAATATTTTTTCCCCATTATTCTCTCTGTTCTCTCCTCTTTTTCCCTTCCTTTCTCTCCTCTCTTCATCTCTTATAATTGCTTGATTGTATGCTACATCACAACCTGTTTCAGGGTTTTCTAGGAAGCGCCTTATTAGCATTGCTAATTGTTGAATTTATTTTGGCTGTTTGAGGGGAAGGCATTGATTTTCATATATGATTGAAGTAAGTTTGTACTACATAAATGATACTGCAGTGAAGAAGCTCATTTTGTTGTCTTTTGATTTTCTATTTTCCTTTGGGAACGATGGTATGGGTCATAGGTCTAAATAGAAAATGTTCGCTTCATTTGCTTCTCTCTCTCTCTCTCCCCCTCCCTCCATGCTGTTTGGGAAAAGCCTCTTTCTATGCCAATGCTTGACTAGAGGGATGTCACTTGATCTTGATTCACGGGGTTCTTTCATTCAAAAGTATATTCATCATGTATATATTTTTGAATGGAAGACCCATGTGTGTTATAGTCATGACATTTCTCTCTCAAATGTTGGCATCATGGTAGATGCAAAGGAAATGCATAGGACAATTAAAACTGGTTGGCCCCTTGCAACATATGCATTTGCTACCAGAGCTATCGTGCTCCTTTCTAACCAAGGCTAAAAATCACGTAGTCTTGATAAGATTCAACCTTCTGCGAATTTGGTTTTAAGAAATTATAATCACCAATCCTTATTGCAATTGAAATACTATAATATATGTAACAATTAATGTCATAGTTGTGATGAGTCTCTTTGGTGCAAACTGGAACTGATTTAGGGGGGTGTCATAAAAATTAGGTACTAAAATGTAAGTTTCTCAAATGGAAGAAGCATAAGAAATGCCATTGTAACCAAAAGCAATTACTAAGGGTTGTTTGTCGTCTGCATGCCCAACCAGTGTTCAACTCTTACATTGCTTTGGCATATTACTTATTCCATGCTTTTTCAGTTTGAGTTGTGAAAATACGTTAGCATCTCTGGAAAAACAATTGAGGATGAATGTATATATGTAATAGGTGTAAAACTATAGAAGTGAAATTGTGGTGACAAGTTCGAGTGCCACTAAATCTTTATCTTGAACATGACCCAAATAGCTTCATTACCTCTTGTTGACTTTGGAAAAAAATCGAACACAAAGTTCATCATTACATGCTCCCATTTCCACTTTACAACTTCTAAAGGTTCAAGTAATCCTTGACAATCGTTAATTGTTGACATGCGAAATACCTTTTGACATACTCAGCTATATTCCTCTTCATGCGTATAAGTGCATAGATTAGTATTTGTACAGAATTTAAGGAATTTCATACATACATACATACATACATACATACATACATAGTGAGATATGAAAATATATATCGAATATAGGTGGTATGTAATTTTTACTATACTTCGATCTAAACTTAGAATATATATAAAAGATCTCGTAATAAATGTTCCAAAAATCTAACATATGCATGTAATTCCCTAAAAGTACTTACTATATCTTGCAAAAATGATCAGAGAAATACTGGAATATGTTTGAGACTTCAACCTTTGATCAACGTACTAATGAATATAATATATTTGTATTTATGTTTATTTCACAGAGAAATGAATGTACTTGAAAATGTAACATATGATATCTATTTATAAGGTTACCATGCTTTGAAAGTTTTAATTCAATTGAACTTTGGATTTAATAGTGAAAAAATCATATCATTATCTCAATCATTTATCAGTTAATGGGATAAGATAATTAATATGAAATACAAAATTATCTCCATAATTTCTAAAATTAAATAAAATAGAGATTAAGTCAAAATGTTATCTTTATAATTTAATATTTCAATTTTACAATTATTTCATAATAAAAAAAATAATTATATTTACAATGTGAATGTTATATACATCGAATATAAATTTACAATTATTTCATAATCACAAAAAATAATTAAATTTACAATTCGAATGTTACATATATTTAATACAAATTTACGGGTCACTATTAAATTCGAACAAATCACATGCTAACTTCTTTCTCCAGTTCTGTATCCACGATTGATTGATTCTTTCAACCTTATGTCCTATACTTAAAAATTCAACGTACTTAATGACAAATATGCCGCAGTCGCCGCTACAATTGAACAAGAATGGATCAGTTCAGTACTGTGTAGCTAAAAAACTAAATTTGAAAGATGAAAACAACAAAGTTCAAACACTTACCTTACGGACTGTCGCGATGTCATCGTGTTCCGAACAATCTGCAATCTGTCCTGTACAGTCATCCCCGCTTGTCTGGCCATCATAGGAACAATTACAGCTACGGATTCCAAGTTTTGCTCCAACTGGCTTTGCGTCAAACATGAATGATTCGGGTCGTACACATATATAGTCGTGTCAGCAAAAACGATCTCCAGCGTAACATAGTGCCTATTGATGCACGCTGGAATGTACATATGTGTACAACCCTCCCGTGATTTTCCCCCGACACTCGGCAACAATCCTATGACCCACTCGAGCATATATTCTGGCACCGTGTACTCGTTACCCATAAGTTGGAGCTACTGATACTCTATGGTAACGGCACGCAGGAACTCGGTGTTTAATATAACTCGACCATGGACGTCAAATGATTTTGGATGTCTCTGAGCTCGATCTCGCAGCAAGTCTATGGCCAGGTCGATGTGCTGCATCAAGAAACACCAAAAAATTATTTGTTATTCATTTAATAAACACAAAGTGACGTATACATACAAAACACGAAATGAATAGTTCACTTGAGTCGTCGGCGAGCCAAGCTCCCGAAATCGTGATATCGTGGAACCACTTGTAAGCGTCTGAGACCGTCCGATTACCTATCGTGCGGGTAGCTCTGAAAAAACAGGGAAATGTTAAAATAAGTATAGACGAGTTAGCGTACAGTGCTTTATTAAAATCATACAATACTTACCCGGGGATAATTCTCTTCCACTCCGTCTCGAATGCTTTCCACTTGGCATTGTCCACCTCTCTGAATAAGTTCGGGTACGTCCCATCGATGAACGTCCTCCTCTTGGCCTCAGCCGTGAAGGGAGAAGCAACATACTGTGACGGCACTCTCAACCTCTTGTCGACCATTTGCTCCGCCTCATCAACAGCATGTCTCTTACCCTCAATCACGATGGGCGTTCTCTCTTCCTCCGAGGCCCCCTCCTCCGTCGCCACCTCATCTGTCGCTCCCATTGGGGCCACCTCTTCCGTAGCCACCTCATCCGTTCCCCCAATCGGGGCCTCTCCCTCTGTCGCTACCTCCTCCGCCTCTCCTATCGGGGCCTGCCCTTCTGTCGCCATCTCCTCCGTCTCTCCCATCGGTGCTTCCCCCCCATTGCCCCTTCCATCGGGGCCACTCTATCCCCCTCCATAGGCAACCAGAATGACTCTAATATCTTGTCATGCCAAAAATGTGGGTGACCCCCCTCTCCATCACCATCTTTGCCACTCTCTCGATCATCTCCACCATCCCCTCTGTCCTCCCATCGCCTAGCGGCTAAATCTCCTCTAACTGTCACTACCGCATCCTGAAGGTCGACAACACAAGATCGTAGCATTCCAACATCATGGGATAGATCATCAACCCTCCCTGTTGACTCCCGTCCCATATCGTCGACTCTCCCTGTCAGATAGTTGACCTTCCCTTTAGATCGTCGACCCTCCCGGTCAACTCTCGTCCCATATCATCGACCCTCTTCGTCAACTTTCGTCGTAGTGCGCCGACCTCCTCTGCTATAAATCAGTTAGACGGGCATACAAATCATTAATGTGTGTCGGTGATACACGGGGGAAGTGTTTGGACGAGGGAAAAGGAGATACCCTCGGCGGTGGCGATGCCATTGGTGGCGGCGATGCCCTCGGCGGAGGTGATGCCAATGGTGGCAGCGATACCCTCGGCGGAGGTGATCGTCGATCAGCTGGACCGCCCTTCTACATAAATAACATTAAAAATTATTAAATAAATTTATGTGTCGACGATATTCAATAAATTATATTTAATTAACATACCCAATCTCGGTCCACACTCGGATCAGACATCTGCTTGTCTTTGGTGTGCGGAACACCTACATCCCGCACAAGACCTCGAGCCTCCTCCTCCGTTGATGGCGTCAACTCAAGTATGACTTCAAACTGACATAGACATTTGAACTAGTTAACGATCATATAAACATATTTAAACTACGTATAATATAAATCTCAAATGCATAATACTTACCTGAGGATTGTCGAGGAAGGCCGATAATTGTTTCCCAGTGGGACATCTCTCCTCTCGCGACGATCTCCAATGATGCATCCGAGGGCATCGTGTCTCCCCTCGCTTCGCGAAGCGGGCTCCCAGTGCAGGGGCTGTTTCATACACCCAAATCTGCAATACCTACACTTATTATGCATAAATGTAATATACTAAAACTTTAACTTTAATTATGTTAAACATTTACCTGCACCGCTAAGGGTAACCCATATGTATCGTATTTACACATTGACCCCCGGGCCTCGAGTGTAATCTGGTGAAGACATTTACGGTGTTTTCGTAGCATCTCTGTCCCATGGATAGTTGTTGAACGCATCAATATTGTCAACAACTTCCAAATGAAAAATATTGATGGAAGTCTTTTTGTGATGACACCTCATCACACTCTCGAGGATGTAGACCAGCCCAAGCTTCAATCTATCTAGCATCTAGTCGCACTCCCTAATCGCGACCATCAACTCGGGTAGATGCACTGACCCATGTCCCTAGAAGTAAGTCTCGTACAGCCTATTGCTTCTCTCAATGGCTGCATTGTCCCCCGTAATCCTCAGTCCAGTGATCAAGCTAAACTCATAAATTGAGAAACTGACGACCTTGCCCCCGAGGTCGAATTGGAGGGAATCGCCGTCGACTGGCCTCAAAAGTCGACATAGAAGTGCATCGATGATCTGTCCTGAGTACTGGACCTCTCGCATCTGGTACAGTGGCCACAAGAAGGACAGGACTGTCACAGTGTATCTCCGTGATGATCATCAAGCAGCTCCAACACTGCAGTAAAACTCTCAAAGCTACTGTTCCAAGTAGCTTTCCCCGCCATCCGTCTCAACTCTCCATCTAAATGATACTCCATCCTGCAAAAATTCAAATGTTAGAGTATTGAACAATAGATATTAAAGTAATGCATAATCTCAAAAAATCAAGGTAACCGAATTATAACTATTATACAATACGCAAGACATTGACGCTAACAACAAAATAAATTCAATGCAAATTTAAAAATTAAAATAATTTAGTTTATCTTGTATATTACATTTGGAAAATATATTTAAAAAAAAAATTTCAAATTAAATACATTTTAAAAAAATAAAGAATATTAATATTATTTAAATAAATTAGAACAAAATCAAAGATTATTTCATAAAAAAAAAATAAAAGGAACAAAATAAATTGTTAATTTCGGACAACAATATCTATTCAATTATTAAATTATATAAAAAAAGGGAATTATAAAAAAAATTAACATAATTATTATTTAATCAAATTAATCTTGTAATCATTTGAAAAATATATTTACGAACAAAAAATTCAAATTAAATACATTTTTAAAAAATTAAAAAAACAAATATATTATCTAAATAAATTTGAAAAAAAAATTCAAAGATTATTTCATAAAAACAAAAATAAAAGGAACAAAATAAATTGTTAATTTTAGATAATATTCAATTAGTAAATTATATAAATAAAAGATAATTATAAAAATTAAATAATATAAATAAAATAAAAGACAATTATAAAAAAAAAAATAACATAATTATTTAATCAAATAAAAAATAAATTAATTATAAAAAGTGAAAAAAAAAAATTAACAATCAACTATGACTATTTAACGGTCAGTCCATAACTGTTAACAGTCGGCCCACAACTGTTAACAGTCGGGTGATCGGCTATTAACAGTCGGGTACCCGACTGTTACTCGACTTTTAATAGCCGGATCGACCCGACTGTTAACAGTCGTCGTCTTCCTGCAGGTGATTTCGCCATTGTCGGCGATGGAGAGGTCCAAAAATTTCAAAAAATTCACATTTTCACCCCATTCACACCCACAATCTAACAACTTTACATGATGATGAATTTAAACCGAATAAACGTAAAAATAATGAATCTAAAAACTGAAACTTGTAATAATAAATTTCGAGTGCCAAAACTAACCGGAATAGTAGTGTGCAAGTACGGATTGAACGTTGGTGTTTTCGGCCGGTGGTTGATCGGTCGTTCTTCAGGCAGATGGCCTCGGTTTTCTTCGAAGTTCGGTCGGTCGGTCGGTTTGGATTTTTTCTAACAGTTGGTGTATAGTGAAGGGTAAAATCGCCCTTTTAGTGTAAACTTATATTTTAACTTTTTTTTTTTTATTCATTTAATGGGTCAATGGCCAATGTTAAAATTTGCTACAGTCCAAAGATCATTTCCATGTATTTCCTCCTTTCCAACTCTCCCTCCATCCACTTTCCCCCCAAAATACAAAAACGACCGACAAAATTTTTTATTTTCCTCTGGTTGGCTCAATTCAAATCTCATTGAATGGGAGTAAATTTCCTCTAGCTGGCTCAATTGAAATCTCCATTTCCACCCATTCTCCCCAACTTTTTGAACTTCCATCTCCACCTAATCTTAGTCTTGTCTGGTAAGTGTATAAATGCATAAGCTCGTGATTTTTTCTTTATTTTCTGTTGAATTGAAGATTCCACTGGAGCTTAGTTATATTTATCTTTGATATATTAGATGTTGAAGCCCACATTTGAATTGGTAAAAATAAAATTTCTTTCTCGTTATCTTTAGTATTCAGGTCCTTTTGTTGTGCATCACTCACCACTTTTTATTTTTAATCCTATCATTTAGCTGCTCCTTTGCATCTCCCACCATCCATTCTCTTCGCAAAAATATAAATTCAATAGTTAAGTTATGGTGTGAAAAAATAGCACTTTATTTAAGATAGTTTTCTTGTAGCAATTGATGGGTCCAATTTTATTCAATAGTTGAGTTATGAATCAAATTTTGTTCTCTGTAGCAATTGTCCCCCTAAGTATGCTTGTAAAGATGGCAAAAAAATAAAAAAATAAAAAAAATTAAATAAGGAATCTGTTAAATGAATGAACAATCACTAGACTGTAAACATTTATATAAACTTGATGAGCTATTGAAGACTCCCTCGTTCAATGGAGATAATTTATTGAAGTAACAATCTACTAGAATTTTTTTAACATTAATTTGGCATTCAATTTATTTATTTATTTATTATTTTTTTTGCAAATAAACTGTTGATTCATTCTGATTTTGATTACTTGTTTATGCACTTATCCTTGCGTTATTATGGATTCCTGAACATTTTTGCCTCAAAATTATGGTCGAAGTGCAAAACGAGCATATTGATGTTCTAGTAGAATCTGATGATGAGAACGTCACGGACTCTATTAATATAATGAAAGGCGTAACAACAGTAAGAGATAGAGTGATTGTGCTCGCGGTAGGTATGGAGTTTAAGGATGTGAAAGAAATGTTTGACTTTGACAGAAGATATGCTTATGCCATTGGTTTTCTAGTAAAGAAAAGGAACTCGAAAAAGGAAGATGATGGAGAGATGAGATATGTGACGTTGACTTGTAGTCCTAAAGGCCGAAAAATTGGAAATACTAGCGGTTCTTTGAAGCCGTAAGCAACCATTCAGATGGGTTGTAAAGCAAGGATATCGGCATCTACAGATATATATGGAGTCTGAAGAATTGACATTGTCCACCTCGACCACAATTATGAAACTAGTCCTTCGAAGTCGAGGTTATATCGATGCAATCGAGAATTGAGTGAACATGTGAAACGAAAACTTCAAGTTAATGATTTGGCAAGAATCCCACTAGATAAAAGCTACAATTATGCAATTGTAGAAACAGGTGGTTATGAGAAAATGAGTTGTGTAGAAAAAGATTGTCGAAATTGTATTGAACAAGTCAGGCGATTAAGACTTGGAGAAGGAGATGCTGCTGACATACAATTATACTTTTAAAAAATGCAAGCACAGTGTTTAGGATTTCATTTAGCATGTATTTAATGAAGATTCGTGGTTGAAGAATGTATTTTGGGCAGATAATCATTGTAGGCAAGCGTATAAGGAGTTTGGCGACGTCGTTACATTTGATACAACATACCTTACAATCAAGTATGATATGCCCTTCGCTCCATTTGTTAGCGTCAACCATCACGGACAATTAGCACTGCTTAGTTGTGGGATAATATCTAATGAAGACACAGATACTTTTGTGTGGTTGTTCAGTACATGACTTTAGTGAATGTATGGTACTGCCCATGATGGATTATTATTGATTAAGACAGGGCTATGCAAAATGCAATTCAGATTGTTTTTTCAACACAAAGTATAGATGGTGTTTGTGGCATATTTTAAAGAAGTTGCCTGAGAAATTTGGATACCACGAGGATAATTCAGGAATATTTGGTGCTATACACCGATTGGTTTATGATTCCCAATTTGTACAAGAATCCGAGGAAGGATGGGCTTTAATGATTGATACTTTCGGTTTACATGGTAACGAATGGCTGTCTGGCCTTTACGTGAACAGAGGCCGTTGAGTGCCATGTTTTTTGAACATAACTTCCTGGACAGGTATGTCATCGACACAAAGAAGTGAGAGTATAAATGTATTCTTCGATGGATAGGTGCATTCGAAGACAACCTTGAAGCAGCTTGTTGAACAATATGAATGTGCGTTGCGGAATAAGGTTGAGAAGGAATTCTAGGTCAATTTCAAGTCATTTTCGCATATGGTACCATGTGCAACACAATATGAAGTGGAAAAATAGTTGCAATCCGTTTATAAAATTTTTAAATTCAGGGAAGCTCAGGACGAGTTCACGATGAAGGTTTACTGTGACTTCATATCTACATCGGAGGGGCCTTTGAGGACAATGTATGCAGTACGCGAGGATGTTATGTAAAAGGCCGACGAAAGAAAAAAAAAAATCTGTCTCATTTGAGCAAGATAATTGCGAAGTTGTATGCAGCTTCCACTTATTCGAATTTTGAGAAATAGTTTATCGTCATGCGATCACAGTCTTGATTCGACGTGATGTCACCTTAATTTTGAAAAGGTATATATTGTGGAGATAGAGGAAGGATGTTAGTACAGCGCATGCTAGGGTTTCAGTGAACTACGATGGCCTGGTTTGTTCTCCTAAACAATTAAGATATGATGACATGTGTTGCTTGTTTGCGAAGGCGATTATGACTGAATAAAAGTACAACGTGAGGACCTTATGATGTTGAAAAAGGTCGAGTATTGGAAGTACTGTCCTCTCACATCACACCAATCCAACAGTTGAACAGTGTAATGATTCGCAAAATAATGCTAGCGTGAATGTGCGGGATCCAAAATCATCCCATAAAAAGGAAGCACCCAGGAAACTGCGAAGAAGAGCCCATTGGAGTTGAGTTCAACCACAACGAAGGTACATTTACGTAAATAAGTATACATTGATGGATTGCAATGTATAAATACTGATTACCTTAACGGCACATGTAGGGAATTTCGGCTTCAACGAAAGAAAAGAGACTAAGTGCAAGGCGTATTACCATGCCATGCAAGACGGTAGAGTCGACATTCAGGAAATGTCGCAACAACATTACTCTATGCATGAACCGATGTCATTTGTTTAGTACTCCATGCCGACACAATTTTCATTCCCATAGTATTCATTTGCCACACCATTCCCCCACATGTGAGTTTTATAACCTTCAAGTTTTGTTCCTCCTTCGTCCTCAAATGTTATTTACCCTTTGCAAGGTATGGCCACAGTAGTTGTTTTTCATGTTATTTCATTGTACTTGCTAATATAGTCTTCATACGACATTTAAATTTTGATAATAAGTGCATCGTTTCAGCAATTAGGTATACAAGGGGCAAATTCGACAACGGCCAGCTTCAAGTTCAATATCTAACTGATGTTCGAATGATTTGGATCATGTGGTAGGTGTCGAGGAACAACGCAAATTGTAATTATTAAATTGCCCTTTTTTTGTGTAAATGTTGAACGCAGGTCTGTTATAATTTTGCTTGCCATTTGTGAGGTTGTGGAAGTGATTTTAGTATGTTGTAATGATTTATGGTAGGCATAGCTTTGATGGTTCACTTTGGTTGCTGGTATATGTATTATGATTTTGCTCGCCCATTTTTTTGCATATATATTATGATAATTTATAGTGATGAAGGCGCATGATATGACATGGAGTTAAACGAGGGGCTACTGGTTTTTCATTTTTATATCTTGGGCTGCTGGTTTTTTTTCCTGGGACTACATTTATCAGAAAGCTTTTCATTTGATCTTCTCTAAAGCATTTTAATGCAAACTACGATCTCGAGGCCAAATTTCCAAAGTTCGTCTTGGGTCCCAAAAATTTTAGGTACAATCATATTTATTTATTCTATTTTTCCATTTTATACTCAGTCATAATATTAATCTCCTAGGCCGTGTCTTGATGATGGCAAACTAGACAGAAAAATTTATAAAACCCAATTTTGTAAATTTGAGCAAAAATGAGCACTAACAACTTAGGGAGACATGTTCTCTAAGCATGTCTAGATCCAAGATGAACATATAAGCATTATTTTTCTTGCAACTATGCTAATAATTACTTTCTCGAAAAATAAGCTATGATAATAAAAAAAAAATGATAAATTTATAACTTAAATGTAAATCTAATCTTCTTCGAAGTAAATATATGAAGCCAAGTACAAATAGATAATCTAAATGTTAATTTACAAGTAACAATAACATTCGAAATAAGAATTGAAATATGGCATTTCATAAATTAACAGAATTTACAAACATAGTTTGCATGCCTTCGCTCAAAATAGTTTGACCTCATACAAAAGATTATGTAATAACTACTACTTCTACTAATAGCTACTAATCAGGTCGACCCCTTCCCTTCCCAATTCACTTCGATGATTCCTTCCCTACCTTCATGTTCACCGTAATATGTAGATCTTTTTCTGTAAAGATACGAACTTGAGTTTGTTCATATGTTTCATTCATCGCAAAGTTAACCGAGGAAGCACTAACTCTAGAAGATTGATTGCTTGAATTTTCTTTCACAACCCATTCCCAAAATCCACATTTCTCACTACAGCAAAGAAATAATCACCCTTTATTTTTAGTCTCTTTCT
Organism: Olea europaea var. sylvestris; assembly: GCF_002742605.1. NCBI lineage: Eukaryota > Viridiplantae > Streptophyta > Magnoliopsida > Lamiales > Oleaceae > Olea > Olea europaea. The sequence continues at coordinate 17,304,441 of NC_036247.1, read as the reverse complement.
TCACCACGAAACACTTTTCAAATCCGTGCTCGCAATTTGGACATTGGCGTTTCCGTGGACAGTCAGCAAAGAAATGCCCCTTAGCTCTAAAACTATGACAAATTCCATAAGTACTACCGCCCATTTTGTGACGCGAGAAAATCATAGAGCATCAACTCAGATAAAAGACACTGCTATTCAAACAATAATAACGCAAAGCAAATCATTTGCTAAACAATTTATACCATAATGCCAATACTTTTGCTTTGTGGAAAAATATTATCATACTAATAAAAAATCATACTAAAGACCTGTACATAGCAAGTTTTTCAATGGAAAAAACTAAACATGATAATGAAATTTCTTATGTTGGTGTTTTGCTCGAGAGTTGGCAAGTATTGGCGTGCTGGAAAATTGTATAGCCACATTATTGAACACCCAATTATCAATTTCTTTAGCTTGTCTTAAAAGTGCATCATATTTAATATTATGACATCTCTGAACAAAATTAGACCCGTCAATTGTTGCAAGAAAACTATCTTAAATAAGGTGTTATTTTCTCATACCATAACTTAACTATTGAATTTATATTTTTTTGAAGAGCATGGATGGTGGGGAGATGCAAAGAAGCAGCTAAATGACAGGATTAAAAATAAAAAAAAAGTGGTGAGTGATGCATAGCAAAAGGACCTGAATACTAAAGATGACGGGAAAGAAATTTGACTGCTACAAATTCAAGTGTGGGCTTTAACATCTAATATATCAAAGATAAAAATAACTAAGCTCCAATAGAATCTTCAATTCAATAGAAAAAAATTGAAAAAATCATAGGCATATGCATTTATACACTTTCTAGATGGGGCGAAGATTAGGTGGAGATTGAAGTTCAAAAGTTGGGGAGAATGGGTGGAAATGGAGATTTCAATTGAGTCGGCTGGACGAAATTTTCTTCCCTTCGTTGAGATTTGAACAGCTCGAGGAAAATGGAAATTTTCGGTCGGTCGTTTTCGTACTTCGGGGAAGCGGGTGGAGAGAGATTGGGGAAGTGAGAGAGAGAGAGAGAGAGAGAGAGAGAGAGAGAGAGAGACGTCTTTGCTTTATTAATTGTTAACTTAAAAAATGTACCGTAACCAAAAATTCAAATCCATGTTGGCAGTTAGTGTTTGCCCGTCTCCCTAGCGTAATTGTATTTATACAAAGAGAGAGCAGATAAAGGTGGCACATTCAATTGAGTGGATGGCTTTTGTAAATTTTGTGTAGATTCAAAGTGATTTCTATAGATTTGTTAAAAATTAACCCTTGTTTGAGCCCCATTCTTATAAAAAGAAAAAAGAAAAAGAAGAAAGAGTACATTGTTAAACGGTAATTTGACACCATTTTAATTACACATTTTTCAATAAAATAATATTATAAGTGAATCCAAATTTTTTCTTATTTGTTAACTGCACATTTTGCATCAACGCACTATTCAAAAATTCATTTTCCCCTCAAAATGCAACTCAAACAAGGGCTAATAAAATTCTTTCAGGAAAAATCGAAACCCTAGATAACCCCTTAAGATCTGACTGTAAGAATTGATTTCTTACAACCAGATCTTCTTCGAACGGAGATTAAACCCCACACCAAGCTCTGATACCACTATTACACCAGAATCAGAAAAATACACAAAGTATAGTTCAGTAATAATTTCTTTCAAATCATCACAGACTCCATTCAACTACAAGACTCAAGGTATCATCGATTTTGGGCTCAGAAAATATTGTACCCTTCTGTACAACAGGAAACCCCAAATATCCCAAAACCAACACAGACCCCAAATGGCTACTTCAACGGACCGACTGAAAATCCCCACTAAACCAGTATCAACTCCTTTTCTTTCTCTAGAATCACATAGACTCTTTAGATCACAAAGAATATCACCCAAGATCACAGAAGATTCAAGGGAAAAACCACAAAGTAGACGAAGAGAGATCAAAGGGAAAAAGGAGACGGTTCAAAAAACCCTAATCTAGAGAGTTCCAAAACTGAGAGAGAGAAAACGCGTAAAAATGAAAAATTAGGTTTAGGAAAAATATCAGACAGTATATATATATGAGGGCTCATCATGGTAGATCTAAATTAGGGGGATCCAACGGTCCGGAGTATCACAGGTGACGGTGTATATGGGCTCGGGTTTTGGGCCTCCTCATTGTGTTATCGGGCAATGTGTATAGTATCCAATCAATTGGGCCTCAACCCGGTTTCATCACAGCCCAATAGTTTGAGTTGTAATTTCAAAATTGGCATCACAATTCAAACAATAATGAAAGAAAAGAGGCCCGTGCTATGGAGTCTGAGAAATCTCACGGTAAATAGGAAATCTCTTTGAGATTTTCTATTCATACTTTTTAGCTTGAAATCTCTAGAAGTCTAGCAGGTAGAAAATTCTGTAAAAGTAATTTTCAATAGAATATCTCATGATTTATAGAAGCTTCTAAAAACCCTCAATTGAATATTCCGTGATTTTTAGAGATTGTTTAGAAATCTATAAAAGTTATTATTGAATATCTCTAAAGTTTCAGAGAGTTTTTAAAAGTTTCAATTGAATACACTTAAACTTTTTTAAATCTTTAAAAGTTGTTAAAAGTTGCAAATGAATGCAACTCCCAAGAAATCTTGTGTTCAATGGAAAAATAAGCCCCGTTTGATTTATTTTCTAATAAAATAATATTATACATAAATTCAAAGTTTTTCATTCTTTTTAAACTACACATTCTCCCAAAAATCACTTTTCCAAAATAAAATAAACCTCACTAAAAACAAGGGCTAAATAAATAAATGAACAATTTACTTATTTATTTTGTTCATATTTGTCTCTCTTTAAACCATTTTTTTTGTACTCATTTTTCAACTATAAATTCATACAATGAAATATTTTGTATATAAATTCAAAAATTTTCCATATTTTTTAACTATATATTCTTCAAAAAGTCAATATTCAAACTGTCATTTTTTCAATACTGGCCATCAAACGGTGACATATGTTCAGTAATTTCTTTTACAAGCCAAACACTTACTAATATAAGCCCCTGTTTAGGTTCCATTATTCTACATTTCAATGAGGGAAATAGTATTTTTTGAATAATTTGTGGAAAAAGAATGAAAAGTTTTTAGGTTTACGTATAATGTTATTTTATTGAAGAACGTGTAATTGATATGAAGAGAGAAAAATAAATTTTAATTTAACGGAGGCCTGTTCGACTAAACAGTTTAATTTATAAATAAATATAAATAATTAGTGAATAATACTCATAAATATATTGAAATGTATCATCACTATCACTATCACTATCACTATCACTACTCTTAAGAGAGGATCTCCACTTTCATTATTCATTTTGAAAACATACTTTTCAAACATATCGGGTTTACATTGTTTGCCCTATATGACACCGTTTGGGGAGGAGACAAGACCACAAAGAAAGCAACTTTGACTCTTTAGTGGCCATTCTCCCTTTCCTTAACCCTAATCTCACATTAATCTCTTGATTGTAGAGAAGAAACCCAAATCATTTGCAGCTAATTAAGATATACACCTGTAATTATACTTATTGTGCCTTCAAATTCATCCTCCAGTATATTTTTTACAGTTCATATAGGCGTTCCATTCTTTATTTTTGTTTGCTTCTAACAGATCATTCCAGAATATGATAAGGGTTAAATGAAAATTGGGGTTTTGCAACCTAAAGTGCGTTCTTCTCATATTCTTTGTGTGTTTGTGTGTGTGTGTTTGAGCTGTATTTTTAAGTTTTAGTTTTGTTCTTCACGTATTTTTTTTGAAAATTTTGAAAAAAATAAATAAATTCAACATTCATACAGGAATTGAAGAGAAGTGACCTCGATCACTATCACTACTGTTAAGAAAGGATCTCTACTTTCATTATTCATTTTGAAAACCTTCTTTTCAAACCTATCTGGTTTACACTGTTTGCCCTATATGACGCCGTTTGGAAAGGAGACAAGACCACAAAGAAAGCAACTTTGACACTTTGCTGGCCATTCTCCATTTCTCTTAACCTTAATATCACTTTAATCTTGTGATTGTAGAGAAGAAAACCAAATCATTTGCAGCTAATTGAGATATATACCTGTAATTATACTTCACGTGCCTTCAAATTCGTCCTCTTGTATATTTCTTACAGTTCATTCAGGCATTTCGTTCTTTTATTTTTGTTTGCTTCTAACAGATCATACCAAAATATGATAAGGGTTAAACGAAAATTAAAGTTTTGCAACCTAAAGTACGTTCTTCTCATATTCTTTGTGTGTGTGTGTGTGTTTTTAAGCTGTATTTTTAAGTTTTAATTTTGTTCTTCACGTATTTCTTTGGTGGTTTTTTGGAACTTTTGAAAAAAAAAAAATTGCAACATTCATACAGGAATCGAAGAGAAGTGACCTCAATTATTGTTAAGCCCCTAACTGAACCACTTTGGATCATCAGTCACAATACTCCCCGAAGCGCCACGTCCCCATCTGAAGTGGTTCCGAAGTGATCCAATGACCCCATCTTGACACGTTGTGAGGCGCAGCGTAGATCCACTGAATCAGTCGGAGTACCTTGATGCCGAAGCGTTAGACACTCCTAAGTGCTCCTTCAACAGATCCCTCCGTCGCTACTTTTAGAAAGATTTATGTGTCAGGATCCTTTCTGCCTCCAAGGATTAATTGATGTGACGTCTCCATAGGTTTAGTTGATATGACGTATCAACTTTACGTCAACTCAACTCAGAAGAAATTAATTGCCTGCCCACTCTAGACGCGGCTGATTGATGCCTATGAGCGAACGCCTCACACCATCAGATGCATACATGTGTTCCATATCCAACGGTGCTCTACGTCTATAAATACCCAGGGTTTGGCAAGAGACAAAGGTAATGAAACTCTTACAACTTATCTCTCCATATTAAGAAATATATATTTTTCTTTCCACTCTCTTACATAACTTGAGCACTGTTTCGATCACCCATAACTAACTTGATCGTTGGAGTGTATGCGGTCATCGCCACCCCCGCTGGTTTCAACCGTGTGTTTCTGACTGTGCGTTGTTGTGCACAAGGAAGATTACGTGGAGTGGCTACCCGTTGGCCACGTGGAGGGCCCAATTCGTGAAGTCAACAGATTGGTGCCGTCTATATGAAACTTCCCATCCAAAGGTTCCACATTTTCCACCGAAAAGATCATCGAGTAACCATCAACTCACCCTGAAAAGGGCGCGTTCTTGTAAAAGAACAAAGTCAACCTACAATCCAAGTTCTTAACACCCTTGAGAAAGGGGCGAACAAGATGAGTTCTAGTAATGAGGAAGTAAATCCTAGGTTTAGAGACTCCTTTAAAGAAGAGGTGTTTCGAAACAATGTCATTCACTAGAGACCCCATCACCGGTGTCGTCGAGGTGAAAGAAAGAACAGCCATGCTCACTAAAAGAATGACTCAAATAGCTGCAGGCATGAGAGATATTGTAGCTCAGAATATGGCGATGCATGAATTCTTCATGCAAGCTTGAGGTCGTCAGGGCTTTCAGATGCCCCAAGGGTCTTACCCAACGCAAAAAATTTCGGCATCTCATGGTCAAGGCCATTCGAGCCAGCGGAGGGAACACCCTCTCGAAAGAGAAATGGGTGTAGATGTCACATCTTATGCACAGGGGAGCCAACCAGCAGAACCACAGCTAGGAGAGAACTTTCCACCAGAGTTCGAACTAGAAAGGTCGGTCAATGTCTTCAACCGAATAGGGCAAAACCCTAGCGATAGGGTTCGTTCCGTGCAAAGATCGACTAGGCTAGCACAAGAAGAACAAGCACCTTCTTTGCCTAGAAATAGGCGGGAGAGAAGAAACTTAGTCGATCGGGGCAGTCGAAGGGGAGCACCTCCACAGAATGAGCAAGATGATGAAGGCTCCAAGGGGTCATGTCGATCGTATGAAATTGATGATGATGATGACAACCTCCCTTTCTCAAAGGAAATCCAAAGCTTTCCAATGCCTCAAAATTCATGCTCCCTAAAATCCCAAAGTATGAGGGAAATGGGGACCCGAAAAAAGAACCTCACCAATTACCAGATGACCTCAGAGGAGCCTCACCCGCATTGAAATGCATGGCCTTCCATCTAACCCTCGGAAGAGCCGCCGAAGTATGGCATATCAGATTGCCTTCCCTGAGCATCTGGAGTTGGCCAGATTTGAGGAAGGCATTTCTGAACACCTCTCACGAAGAGAGGGAGAGGCCCCAGTGCAACGCCTGCATGATATGAGGTAGGTCCGTGGAGAGACACTAAAAAGCTACCTTGCCAAGTTCACCGACGAAATAACATATTGCAAGCAAGTCACTGACAGAGAGGGCCTTTCAACTTTGAAAGGTGGCCTCAACATAAACACTTTGTTCTGGAGGGATGTACGTAGCAAGAATCCCACCATACCTCATCACCCAGCAATGGACCCAAGCAGGACACACAATAGCTTCCACATTCGAACAAGCGTTGGCTTCTACCATGCTAAATGCAGCGTTGGTGTTGGCATACGAGAATGCCCCTGCTAAGGCGAGACCATTTGGGGGAACGAACAGCAATCGAAAGAAGAACAAGCAATCAAACAGACCCCTAGAAGGGGTGATGTTCTGCACCTTTCATAACTTTACGAACACGACACCAGCGAATGTAGGGATGCTCCTCGATCCTCAAACCGAAACAACCCACGTTGTTCAAGAAGGGGTGAAAATCCCCGTAGATCTATCTCCCCGAATAGAGAAGAAAGGCGATATAGAGACCAGTCACCCCAGAGGAGAGAATCCAGGGACAGAGGAGAATCCAGGCATAGGGATCAGGTCCTATCTAGGGGCCAAACCATCAGGGAAATTGATACGATCATAGGAGGGCCTCACACCGAGGGAAATACAAGGAACACCTAGAGGAACTACACAATGGAAGCAAAGGATCCACCAATGATTACCTACATTGTCAATCAAACCCAAGGGGCCAACAGGATGGCCCCAATCACTTTCTTTCAAGAAGATGCACAAAGAGTTCATCACCCCACTGTGATACATTAGTATTGAGAGCTATAGTGGCTCGAAACGGACTCAAGCGCACGCTCGTCGACAATGGAAGCTCGATGAATATATTGTTTGAATCCACCTTTAATAAGATGCAGGTTGAACATGGGTTGATCCCTATGACCGACCCGCTATTTGAATTCACTGACGAGAGGATCGTCCCGCGAGGACAAATTACTTTTCCTATCGAGATGGGGTCAACCCCCCTAGTGGCCCACCGCTTCATGGAGTTCCTAGTGGTAGATCACAGATCAGTTTACCACGGAGCATTAGGCTGATCCACCTTGAAAGATCTTTTATTCAGTTACCTTCATCCATTACTTGTGCATGAAGTTCCCAGCTGAACATGGGATGCTACAGTTCGAGGCGACTAGATGGGCTCAAAAGCATGTTATCTTAACTCTCTGCGAAAATTCAAGCCTCGCACTGTTAATGTCATCATAACAGAAGTTGCTCATGAAGCCATGGATGTAGAAATGCTCAACGCCCCTTAACAAGGGCATACCTCCGAACAGGAGGAAGGTGTCGACATGGTAGAGGCCCCTAAAGAAGGGCACCCTCTTGATGAGTTGGATCCTTGAATTATCGAGTTTGAACCAAATGCAACCCCGATAGAAGAACTAGAAACTTCCTTCACTAACCCTGAGGACCCTACTCAAGTCTTACAAATTGGAAAGGCACTACCCCCGAAGTGGAGGAAGAAATGATGCACTTTTTGAAGAAGAACCTCGACGTCTTCGCTTAGAAGCATGAAGACATAGTGAAAATAGACCCGAGGATCAGTTGCCACTACCTTAATGCCAACTCCTCATGTGCCCTACACTGGTAGAAAAGACGAGCTCTCAACTTGGAGCGATATGAGGCACTTAAAGAAGAAGTCGACAAACTTGACCGCATTGGCTTTATCATAGAAGCCATTTATCCAAAGTGGGTTTCCAACCTAGTCCTTACGAAGAAACCTAGCGAAAAATGGAGGGTGTACATGGACTTCACAAATTTAAACAAGGCATGCCCTAAGGACAGTTTTCCTCTCCCAAGGATAGACCAACTTGTAGACTCTACTGCTAGACATGAACTATTGAGCTCCATAGACGTATACTCAGGGTACAACCAAATACCCATGTACCGACCTGATGAAGAATCTACATCATTCATCACAAACAGAGGACTGTATTGCTATAAGGTAATGCCCTTTAGGTTGAAAAATGCAGGAGCCACATATCAGAGACTGGTCAACATGATGTTCACTGAACTCATTGACAAAACCATGGAAGTCTACGTGGATGACATGTTAGTTAAAAGCCTCCAGGTGAAGGAATATATAAGTCACCTCAACCGGACCTTTCAGATTCTTAGAAAGTATAAAATGAAATAGAACCCTCTCAAGTGTACCTTCGGGTTAATTTCTGGGATATATTGTGAACCAAAGAGGGATCGAGGCAAATTCGAAAAAGATAAGGGCCTTACTGGAAATGAGGTCGCCTTAGAAACCAAAGGAGGTCCAAAGCCTCAATGGCTGAATAGTTGCATTCAATCGCTTCATCTCAAGGGTCACGGACAAAAACCCACCATTCTTCAAAGTCCTGAAGTAGGGAAAGAAGTTTCAATGGATAGATGAGTGCAATAAAGCATTCCAAGCGCTGAAGAAGCACTTAAGAGAGGCGCCCCTACTATCTAAACTCAAACAACGAGAACCACTACTGTTGTATTTAGCGGTCTCAGACGAGGCTGTCAGTGCAGTCCTTGCGAGAGAGGAAAATACACATAAATTTTCGGTATACTATATTAGCAAAGCGCTACTCCCAGTAGAGGCACGCTACCCAGATATGGAAAAGAACGCTACTCCCAGTAGAGGCACGCTACCCAGATATGGAAAAGATTGCTCTCTCCATTGTTACAGCATCGAGGAAATTGAGGCCATACTTTCAGGCACATTCGATCAAAATTCTCACCAACTTTCCCTTAAAACAAGTATTGCAATGGTCAATCGAGCTCAGCGAGTTCGACCTACTATTCTGATCCTGAAACACCATCAAAGGCCAGGCCCTCACAGATTTTGTGGCTGAGTTTGCCAAAACCCCAGAAATGGAGGTGACAATAGAACCAGTCGAGCCCCCAACATGGAACCTATTTGTGGACGGATCGTTGGGAGAGACTGGCTCCGGAGCAGGAGTCATTTTGGAAAGCCCAGAGGGTCATAAGCTAAACTACGCGGTCAAGTTCGGCTTCAAGGCCTCGAACAACGCAGTGGAATATGAGGCCCTCCTAGCATGCCTACGACTGGTGAAAGATATACAGGTCAAAAGGCTCTTAGCAAGTAGCGACTTGCAGCCTATGGTGAGTCAGGTCAATGGAAAGTTCGCAGCCAAAGACTCTGGCATGGCTGCGTACCTAAAATTAGTTCTGAACCTAGTTCCTCACTTCGAGAGATTCGAACTGATTCAAGTTCCACGCCTCGAAAACATGCATGCTAATGCCCTGTCCAAGTTGGCCAGCAGCAGGGATTTGGAGCTGTTAAAAATTGTTTCAATTGAGCGCCTATTGAAGCCCTCCATATCTGGAGGCGAAGAGGTACTATAGATTGAAAGTACCCCACTCTGGATGCAACCCATCGTAACCTATCTCAAAGATCAATCATTGTCAGCCTCGAAAAGCGAGGCAAAGAAAGTAAAAAGAAGGGTTGCTCACTTCGTTCTCCAGGATGATGTGCTCTACAAAAAGGCTTCACCTCGCCACTTCTCCGATGCGTGGGAGGGGAAGAAGCCATGTATATACTCTGGAAAATCCATGAGGGAGTCTGTGTTAACCACTCTGAAGGAACGACTCTAGTACACAAAGTACTTCGACAAGGCTACTTCTGGTTGACCGTTTCTAGTTTGTTAAAAAATCTGACAAGTGTCAGCACTTCTCAAACATTCAAAGGTAGCCTTCTCAAAGCCTCTTCGTGGTCACCAGGGCTTAGCCATTCACTAAGTGGGGCATCGACTTCATTGAACCACTTCTAAAAGGAAGAGGAAGCGCAACATTTATCGTTGTTGCCATTGACTACTTCACCAAGTAGGTTGAGATTGAACCTCTGGCCAAGATCACCGAGGTGAATACTACAAAATTCGTCTGGAAAAATATCATTTGCAAGTTTGGCTTTCCCACTCTTTAGTTTCTGACAATGGGAGAGAGTTCGACAACAAGATGCGAGACTTACGTGACGAGCTGGGGATAAAGAAGGATTTCTCAACTTCTCATCACCCTGAAGCAAATGGGCAAGTTGAGGTGGTGAACAAAACTATCAAGCATACTCTGAAAAGGAAGCTTGATACCTAAAAAGGGGCATGGGTCGATGAGCTTTCCCATGTCCTTTAGGCCATTCGGACGACTAGCTGAACTGCAACAGGTGAAACACACTTCTCCATGACCTATGGAGCCGAAGCCACGAGTCCGGTCAAAGTGGGAGTCCCCTCTCATGGTCGATTACATTTCAATGAGATCAACAACGATGAAACTCGATTGTACGAACTCCACCTCCTTGAAGAAAGGAGGGATTCTTCCCAAATAAAATTGGCTAAATATCAAAGAAAGATGACCCGCTATTACAACTCCAAGTTCAGAAGTCGAACTCTTCGTCTGGGAGACCTCGTCCTCAGAAGGGTTTTCCAATCATCAAAGCCAACTGGGTCGAAGTGTTTGGACCAAACTGGGAAGGTCCATATCGCATCCGCACAGAGTCTCGACCCGGTACTTATGAAATCGAAGACATGGCAGGGAAAGTGCTGCCTCATCAGTGAAACATTGAATGCTTGAGAAAGTACTATCAGTGATAAGTGTACTGATCCGATCTACATTTTGTCCAGTCTATTTTAACATTCCTATCTAAGTGCTGAAACTGAGTGAAAATACTGTTAAGTTATAATATCTTATAAGGGTCAATTCTTTTGTCATTGATTGGTTATTATTGGTAAGTGATGCTTAATATTTACTCGTGTTCGTTACTCATCAAGATATAAACAACAACTTAACATAAAAGTAAAGGAGAGAAGCAGCAAGACTTGAAATTTTTTTGATTTCATTAACATCAAAATAAATTACAAAAGGTGGGCTGAAGCCGTTACAAAATGTTCCTATTATGCTCTAGAGGCATCTTCAGCTCTGGCCTTCGACTCTACCTCTTGGGGGCTTTAGTAGCTTCCTTGGCAGCCCTATCAGGTCGACCTCCAGTAGGCCCACCGAACTCCGCTTCAAGGGAATTAAATCCAGAGTTGGGTGGACCTCCCTTAGGCGATCCAACATTGCCTGGGCATTCCGCGAGGCCCACAAGTTGTCGAAGTCATCATATAGTGGGTGTTCTTTGAAATGATCAATGAAGTTTTGCACTGCTGACTCCTCCTTGCCTTCACCTCGATCTTTAGAGATTCGATCTTCTTAGCTTGGGTCTCTACCCGTAGCATCAGCTCAGCCTTCTCTTTGCTGGAGGCATCCAGAGCCTCAGTGACGATCCGGTGGTACTCATTGGCATGATCAACCCTCCTCGTCATGGTAGCCACCTGGCAGTCCACTTCATAGAGCTTCTTCTTCAGCCTCTCCACCTCCTCATTGGCCCTCACCAGTCGGCCTTAAGCCTCTTGCCTTGCCTTCTTCACCTCAAAGGCCTTTTCTCAGGCAGCCCGCACTATGTCCCCATAATGCATCGCCTTCTCCAAACGCTTGGCCAGATCCTCTCTCTTGACATTAAGGTCCCTCACCAAACCCTCGAGTTGAACATTTGTGCTAAAGGCCCAAGCGATGCATGCATTGTTGGCCGTAACGAGGTCCTCTACAGTGCAGGAAGTGGTGTTCTTCGGCCCAATATTTGTGGTGGACCACCGCCACTGCAGCGGTCTTTGGAGGCAAGGCTTCTCCCACCTCCTTCATGGGCTCGTCAGTGTTGACGCCTAGAAAATCTGTCTTCTTTGCGGGACAAGCCCTCTTCCTCTTTTGTAATCCTGACACTTGGGAAATTGGTACTGCATGGAGCAGAGCTTCAGCTGGAGCAGCAGCAGCGACTAGGAAAACCTCGAAAGCGAAAACAGTCTTCTCCTGGATGGCCACCCCGGTGGGTATCGTGGTTTGCTTCAGAATTGGGGGGCCTCGCCATGGTTGGCCCCTTCAAAGAGCCAGCAACTTTCTTACCCTTCCTCAGTAAGTTTGCCTCAGGGTCTTCTGCTTCTTTCTCCTTCACCGCTGGTTGAAGCCGCCTGCTTGCAGTCACCAGTTCTTTAAGGCCCTTGTCTCGACCGTCATCTTTCGAATGGTCTTCAAATCAAGCCTTAGGGGCCTCTTCTTGTTGAAATCATCTGCAAGGAACCGAGAAAATTAGTACAAGTATATGGAGTTGAGAAACCTACTACAATAAAGTCACTTCATATACTTACCTTGAGAGGCCATTAGGTTGTGCGTAACGAAGTTTCTATTTTTCTTAATTAGCTCGTGATAAGATCTCATCTTCAGTGGAAGCTGATAAACAATCAAAATTATGTCAAATTCCTCAGTGGATATCTCACACCGAGGAAGAGTGCCTGCAAACAACAAACAGAGGTCAGGAACTGAACAGAAGCGCAAAAGAAATTTAAACACAGGGCATCAGCACTCACTGAGCGATGAATACTTAGTTGGGACTGTGAGGGGCGCCAGAGGGTCCTCCTCCATTGTGTCCCACCTTCCGGACGCCCAGCACCATGACGTCTTCCAGTCCTTTATTGAGCTCGACAGGTCTAGGACGAATGGAATATGGGCCTCCCAGGAGGTTAAGTAATACCACCCCTTAGTCTTATCCCTCTCGACCGCCACTTTGGGGATGTACAGGGTATGAAAGACTGAAAATGGCATCTCCACCCCAAGAGATGCCTTCTTCTACAACATCCAAGAGCCCACAATTTGGCTCTAGGAGTTTGGGTTTAATTGGGTTGGAGCTAGCTCGTATGACCTAAGAACATACCAGAAGAATGATCGGGCTCCGGCAATATAAGGTCTACACTATTAGGGATCCTATACTCTGTCCTAATTCTATCCAGGTCAGCCTCTCTCAACTTCGATGGATAGTCAAAAGCCCCTCAATTTCTAATGTGTCTACCGGGCTATCAGGCCTGCCAGGCATTTTCTCCCCTCTAATATAGCCTCGGCCACCTCACTGGACGTCGTCAATATAGGCTCATTCACCCGAATTACACCCAGTTCCCTCCTCGAAGCTTCACTACTCTCAGAAGCCATCTTCAGAATTCAAAAAATGTGAAAAACTGGAGAGATACTGAAATAAACGGATTGAGGTTTTCTACAGTCGAAAAAGAGGAAATGGCATCTAAAACTCGTCGAAAGCTGAAAATGTCGTCAGAAAACACTTGAAAATCGTCGAAAATCGCAGAGTATTTTAAGAGCAAAGAGAGTTTGATTTTGTAAAAGTGAAAAACTCTCAAAACGCTCAAGTTTCCCTTTTTATAGAACACTCTAGATAATCTCTACCATTGAATTCAAACACTATCGATCTAGGGTGTCCATTACATTACAAATCCAGGTCGTTAAAATGAAATGTTAGATCTGATCTACAGCTAAGATCTAGCGGTGCCCCTCACACACGTATAAAATGCGTCACCTCGAACAGTACCAGCCGTCAACAATAAGTAGCTGCAGCAGCCCTTTCTCTGGAAATATACATCACATCCAACTGTCACATCAATTAACGTCATAATAAGACACGCCAGACTAGGGACAAACCGTCCCAATTCGCCTCGGATAAAGCTCTTCACCCAGCTTCACAAAGCTTCAACACACTTGACGCGGAGGGCCCTGTGGGTCATCACCTTGAATGATGCATTCCTTCCTAAGCTTTACAAAACTTTAGCTATATCCTAATGCTTCATCCCCTGGGGTTAGCGCATCGATGGTAGATGAACTTTTCACCCAAGCTTTATAAAGTTTCGACGCACCAGACACGTGGTCTCCTGTGGGTCATCGCCTCGGCGCTGTGTTCCCTAAGCTTTTCAAAGGTTTAGCCATCTCCCAACACGTCGTCCCCTATGGGTCAGTGTATCGATGGCAGATGAGCTCTTCACCCAGCTTTACAATGCTTCAACGCACCTGACACGGAGTCCCCTGTGGGTCATCTCCTCGGCCCCGCGTTCCCTCAGCTTTTCATAGGTTTAGTTATCTCCTAATGCGTCGTCCCTTATGGGTCAGCACATCGGTAGCAGATGAGCTCTTCACCTAGCTTTACAAAGTTTTGACGCACCTGACGCGGAGTCCCCTGTGGGTTATCGTCTTAGCGCTGCGTTCCCTCAGCTTTTCAAAGGTTTAGCCATCTCCAAACACGTCGTCCCCTGTGGGTCAGCGCATCAATGGCAGATGAGCTCTTCACCCAGCTTTACAAAGCTTCGGCTCACTTGACGCGGAGCCCCCTGTGAGTCATCGCCTTGGCTGCTGCTTTTTTTCGACTTTTCAAAACCTTACAGATCCCAACGCGTCGTTCCTCTATGGGTCAGCACCCCAAAAGTCGAACCATGACCTACAACGCCTCGGTTAGACTAAGCCTCAGTCAACAGGTGTTTGGAACATCTGCTGGATGCGCTTTTCACATCAGGACTTCATCAGAATTTGCAGTCCCTACTCTAAGCTCGGCATACACAATCAGGAAAACAAGTCCACCCATGATATGAATATTCATGCCTGAACTTGGGGAGACCACTGTTACGCCCCTAACTGAACCACTTCGGATCATCAGTCACACCACTCCCCGAAGCGCCACGTCCCCATTCGAAGTGATCCGACGACCCCCATCTTGACACGCTACGAGGTGCAGCATAGATCCATTGAATCAACTGAAGTGCCCTGATGCCGAAGCGTTAGGCACTCCGAAGTGCTCCTTTAACATATCCCTCCATCGCCACTTTCAGAAAGAAATCTATGTCAAGATCCTCTCTACCTCCAAGGATTAATTGATGTGACATCTCCATAGGTCTAGCTGATATAACGTATCAACTTTACGTCAACTCAACTCAGAGAAAATTAATTGCCCACTCACTCTAGATGCGGCTGATTGACGCCTATGAGCGAACGCCTCACACCGTCAAATGCATACATGTGTTCTACATCCAACGATGCTCTACATTTATAAATACCCAAGGTTTGGAAAGAGACAAAGGTAATGAAACTCTTACAACTTAACACTCCATACTAAGAAATATATATTCTCCTCCCCATTCTCTTGCATAACTTGAGCACTGTTGCGATCACCCATAACTGACTTGACCATAGGAGTGTATGCAGCTGCCACCTCTCCCGCTGGTTCTGGCCATGTGCTTCTAATCGTGCATTGTTGTGCACAGGGAGGATTACGTGGAGTGGCTACCCGTTGACCTTGTAGAGGGCTCAATTCTTGAGGTCAATAGTTATGTCGGTTTCATTGAATATTATTTTTTTTAGAAGGGGGAATTAGTCCTCTCTGCACCATTTATGACATCATGATACAAGAGGTCAATTGAGAGCTAAATTATTAACATCCCTCTGAAAATGTGTTAGCCAAATGGGAATATAGATGGTAGAAATAGAAAGCATATTTTTATAACTGATTGTTGCGTATATAGATAAACACCCGTAAAGCTCATGTATAGTGGAGTGAATTTTACAGCATGATTTGTTGCTTGAGAGCCTACAAATTGGAGTTTTGTGACCTAAAGTATGTTGTTATTCTTCTTGAGTGTTTGTTTCCATTTTTTTATCTCTATTTTCTAGTTTTAATTTTGTTCTTCGCATGTTTCTTTGGAGTTCTTTGAATATTGAAAAGTATTACAAGATTGACACAAGAATTGAAGAGTAGTGACCTCACGTATATCAGTTTCATATCTGCTTTCATTGAGTCTTATTTTCTTTTTGAAAATGATTAACTGACAGGAAGAGGCAAGGTGGGCAAACATTACTGGGCATGTACTGAAGAACCTTCCTGAGTATATGGATGTATTTTGGCGACTGCAAGTCTATTATGATGTCTGTCAAGTACTTACAAGAAAAGCAGCTAGTTTCGACATCTCAGTCCCACGGCAAAATTTCTAAGGATTCTTCACAAAGTTGGAAAGGTATGAAATTTACCTTTTCACGATTTCTTCTATGCAAATCTTTTTTCTCTTGAAAATATTTGAATTCTACTACTGTTTGGTGTTTTACCTTTTTCGATTCTTGAAAAGTAATTTTCGGTTTGTAAAGAATTTCGTTTTTAAATTGACTTCATTTTCATACAATTTGGAAACAAATTAGTTGGTGGGTCTATGTTGTTTCTATTGGGCAATTCACTTATTGCAAAAATAAATTTGTCAATACAAGCAATTAAATATGGCGATTAAATATACAAGTAAATGATCCAAGAAAAAAGCAAGAAAACACAACACCAAATTTTTATATGGAAAAAAAACCCTCCAGTGTAGAGGGAAAAAAACCACGGGACAACTGCAGCCAAATCCACTAAAATAAATATAGATTACAATTTTCAAGTTTATGCCTCAAAACATGAATTCTTAACAAATTAAGAATACCACAATAATCAATCTCCAATACAACAAATAATCATAACCACAAATCAATAATTTGATGAGCTTGTGAGATATTTATTTTGAATACTACACCTCCAGAGTACCCAAAAAATAAACCTTAGAGAAATCCCTAATTTGTTCTTAAATAAAGAACTAACCTGTGTGAAATCAATACCTCAAGAAAGAAAAACAACACTTGCTTATTCTCCAGCCAATGTATTTTCTCTCTTGAAATTGAAATTGATTAGCCTCTTGTTTTCTTTATTCTTTTTCAACAGCCTAGGTTTTGTATTTTTTTCTCCCAGACAGGCACATTTTTTATGGATATATATCACCAACAACTTTGACCTATTAGGCCTTTCTCTTATCATGGGCTAGAGCCCATATAACAATCTCCTCCTCCAGCCCAATGAAAAAGGAAATTATCCTCTAATAGATTATTTAGAGTTCATGCTAGCCAGTCTGGCACAAAGCTCACGCTTTTCTCTTATCACAAACTTTGTCATCATATCACCTGGATTCTTCTCGGTATGAATCTTCTCTAACAATATCAATTGTTACGCCACTACTTGTCGTAGCCAATGATACCTCACATCAATGGGCTTTATCCGAGAATGATAAGTAGCATTCTTGCTTAAGTCTAATGCACTCTGACTATCGCAATTAACTACATACACATCTTGCTTCAGACTTAAATGTAAGAGTAATCGTTTAATCCAAAACATTTCTTTTGCTTCTTTAGTTGCTACAGTATACTTAGCCTCAGTTGTAGATAAGACAACATACTATTGTAATTTTAACTGCCATGAGGCAGTTCTCTCTGCAAAAGTGATTAAATATTCTGAAGTTAATTTTCTAACATCAATATCACCAACCATATCTGCATCTGTGAAGCCCTCCATAATTGATTTTGAATCTTCAAATGTCAAGCATATCTTTGAAATACCTCTCAAGAATCTAAAGATCCATTCACTACATCCCAATGATCTTTCTCGGAATTAACAGGAAACCTGTTGACCATCCCAACTGCTTGGGCAATATTTGGTCATGTACAAACCATAGCATGCATCAAGCTCCCAACCATAGAGGATCAAAGAATCTTTGCCATTATTTCTTTATCTTCCTTCTTAGAAGGACAAGTCACCTTACTTAGTTTGAAGTGACTACTAAGTGGTGTCCCAATTGGTTTAACATTATTCTTGTTAAACCTTTCAACACTCTCTCTATATATTTCTCCTGTGATAACCATAAGTTTTTGGCTTTCCTATCACGACCAATACATATCCGTAAAATTTATCATGCTGGTCCAAGATCCTTTATGTCAAATGACTTGAACAAATCTACCTTCAAACTACAAATCAACTGAACATCTTATCTCACTATCAACATGTTATCTAAATATAACAAAAAGGATGATGAAGTTTCCAACATGGTATTCTCTGACATAAACACAATGATCTGCATCTGTCCTGGTATAACCATGTTCTTATACCATTGTCTTGAAGCCAGTTGCAACCTATACAAATTCCTTTTCAACTTGTAAACCACATGCTCTTTTCCTCTTGCTTTAAATCCCTTTGGCTGAACCATGTAGATTTATTCCTTCAAATCACCATGGAGAAAGGCGATCTTCATATCTAACTGCACAAACTCAAGATCCAATCTAGCTTCTAAACCTAAAACTACTCGAATGAAAGTCATTTTGACAATGGAAGAGAAGGCCTCATTAAAGTCAATCCCTTTCTTCTGATCGAAATCTTTCACCACCAATCAAGTTTTATACTTCATTTGCTTTTCACCATCTTTTTTCAGCTTGAACACCCATTTATTTTTCAATGCCTTTTTACCTTTAGGATGCTCTGCTAACTCATAAGTGTTATTTTTCTGTAAAGAATTCATCTCTTCTTGCATAGCTTTCACCCAATTCTGTCTATCCTTATGAAATTGTACCTCTTGAAAGCATTTTGGCTCCCCTCATCAACTACCAACACATAATCTGATACATGATAACTGGTTGATGGGTGAAGCTCCCTGGTATATCTTCTAATATGAGGTTTTGATGTAGTAGGTTGTTCCCCGTACTCAACATCCTCTAGATTATCCTCATCAACCCTTGTTGGCTCATTTGCATGGCTGTCAAGTGTGTTCTCCACCCTTTGAGTGGCATTGTTTAGAGGCAAAGAAACATGTGTAAGGTCAATTATACTCTCACCAACATGTCTTTGAATCCCAGATTTCTCGACATCAGCTAACTTTTGATTTTCATGAAAGATCACATCTTTGCTTCTGATTGTTTTCTTCTTATTTGGATCCCATAATCTATAGCCAAATTATGCATCTTGTAGCCAACAAAAATGCAAGGACTAGCTTCGTTATCTAGTTTCAACCGTTGTTCTTTAGGCACATGTGCAAATGCGCTGCACACAAAAATTTTCAAGTGAGAATAAGAAAAAAATTTCCCGTCTACAATTTTTCTGAAATCTCAAAATCTAAAGGAGCTGATGGAGACTGATTGATTGGTAGTATACCGTTTGAACTGCTTCACCTTAAAATGACTTAGGTAGCCCAGTCATCCTTAACATGCTTTTGAAATTTTCTACAATGACACAGTTTATTCTCTTTGCCATACAGTTGTGCTTATTAACCTATGGTTATCTTCATCCTCAATGTTTTGATCATAACAAACAAGATTAATATTGTTTCTAACAATTTATTTTGAGTGATAGTAGTTTAATGTTAAAATCTATCAAGCATTATATATCGAACTTGAAATGAAGATCATTGGAAGTTGCTTATGCATTCAAGTCAAATCATTCGAGATGACAACTTAAAAGATAAGCGCTAAGAAAATTCAAGATCGGAGTTAAACATTGATGACCAATGACTAGAAAGATAGAGATCAAAAGTCCAAGAGCCAAACATGGAAGAAACTTCGAAGCAAGATCAAAGACTAGACATTCTAGATCATAAGTAAAGGTATAACACTTTTGATCCTTAGTAATGAATGATAATGGCTCAAAAATCATTTTGTACATGAAAAGTTATTTTTCACTACCATTTGCACAAAATGTTTTAATCAAAAGTAAAATTTATATTTTTGAAGTCATACTTGAACTTGATCACAATTCTAAAAAATAAAAAATAAAAATAAAAAACAAGTTAACAGTAAACCACGTCTGGTTGACCACGCAGATGTCCGGTTTGCCAATGGTCAATTTTTTTTGTCATTGCTCAACGGCTAGTTTGGTCGTTCGATTGGGTAGAAATTTTTTTCGTTTTAATTTCTATAAATATCACTTCACTTTCATTCTTCACAACAACTATGAAGAGAGTTTCCTAGTGAGATATATTTGTGAAAAATCTTCCTTGAGCTTAATTTTTATTTTCATTTCATTTATTTGTTCATAGCAAAAACTTCGATTGTTGAATCAAATTTTTTGAATCATTTCCTTCATCTAAGTTTTTTATATCTCTTTGTACTTAACTTATTTATATCAATCTTCAAAAAGAGATATATTCTTGAAGAAGTTCTTTGAACTTATATTGCATTAACTTTTCCACTTCTTCATATCGAAAACTTTGAGTGATCGAATCAAATTTGTAAAATTATCTTATTTATCAAAGTTTCCTACTTCTCTCTTAGTGCTTAATTTATTATACTCATTCTTTGAAGAGATATATTTCTTAAGAAGATCTTTTTGAACTTATATAGTATTTAATTAATCTTAATCTTCTCATTGAAAAACTTTGATTGATTGAATCAAACTTGTAAAATTATCATATTCATTAAAGTTCTTCATTTCTCTCTTAAATCTTGATTTATTATAATCATTCATTAAAACAAAGCTATTTCTTGAGAAGATTATTTAAAGTTACATTGCATTTAATTCTTCTTCATCTTCTCATTGAAACATTTTGATTGGTTAAATCTAATTTTCAGTTGTCATTTTCATCAAAGTTTTTCATCTAACACTTGAGCTATCATTTGTTACTATTTATTGAAGTGTTAGCCTCTATTAGTACTTAATTTGTTTTGTATATTTATCAAGATAGGATTTGATTGTGGTCGTGTTGAGATTTTGAAATGCTCAACATTGTGTAAGGATCAGTGTTCCTTGTTGTAAGTTACCCTATGGGTCATATTGAGGTCTCATAAAGCTTTACTTTGTAAATAATCAATGCTCCTTGTTTGTAAGTCATCGAAAACATTGTAAAGAGTTGAATTTCACCATAAGTCAATCAACATAGTGAAAAGACCTTGTTCGTGCTGAAGAGCTTGGTAACAGAGGATGTAGATCATTGCTTTGGATCGAAACTCCACAATTATATCGTTTGCATTCTCTCTCCCTTTTACTTGTTACTTTTACACTTGTGCTTTTTATTTGAATTTATTAATTTAGTCTTTACTTGCTTTCTCTTTGTGTTTATTTATGTAATTGACATATTTGATATCATATTAGTTTATATCTAGAATTAATTTTCAAAAAAGTTTTAAAAACTAATTCACCCCCTCTTGGTTTGTCATTCTTAGGTTTTTAATTGGTATCTACAATCTTGAGCGATGGATAACCATATTTTTCAAAATCTTGAGGGTTATTCTATAAATCGTCCTCCTTTCTTTGATGATACAAATTATAACTATTAGAAAGCTAGAATGACGATATTTATTCAATCAATAGATTATAATATTTGGGAAGTTATTGAATTTGGTCCTTATATGCCTACAAAAATTATTAAAGTTGATGGTAAGTCGGATCAAATCATTTCACAACTTAGATAGGAGTAGGATGATGAAGATAAAAGAGAAGTAATGTTGAATGCTAGAGTAAAAAATATTCTTGATTGTGCTTTAGTTAGAAATGAATTTAATCGTATTAGCACATGTGATTTCGCTTATCATAGTTGGCATGCTTTAGAAGTTACTCATGTTGGAACTTGCAAAGTGAAAGAAACTAAGATAAACCTCTTAGTTAAAGATTTTGAAAATTTCTTTATGAAAGAGAATGAACCGACTGTTGACATGATTACTCATTTTACCGATATTGTCAATGGCATCAAAGGCTTTGATCGAAAATTCACTAACAGTGAACTTGTGAGTAAAGTGCTTATGTCAATCTCAAAAGAATGGGACCCATTGAGAATGTTGATAAAGAATACTAAAGATATCAAAACTTAATTATTGGAAGAGCTCTATGGAACATTGATGACATATGAGCTAAATCGCATCGAGATTAAGGAGAAAACAATGAAAAGCAAAGAAAAAGAAAAAGAAAGGCACCAAATTGCTTTACAATCCATAGTTGACGAAGGGACTTCTAGTGAAAATTTGAATGATGCAGAACTTGATGATCTTATTAAGAAATGGAAAAGTTCATGCAACAATCGTCAATTCAAAAAGAAAGAAGAAAAGGTAAAGAGAAGAATATATTCATAAAAAAAAAGCATTTCAATCAATATCGGATGAGAATGATGACAATGACCATGAAGAAGATAGAAGTCAAGAGGAAATTACAAACATGTGCTTCATGGCTTTTGAAAATGAGGTAAACACAAATGAAAATTCTTATATGATGACTTATCTACCTCATATGATGAACTTCTTGAAGAATTTGAAAAATTTGCTCTCAAACACTCTACTCTCAAAAAGAAAAATTCTTTATTGGAAGAAGAAATAAAGAAACTTTTGGAAACTCAAAATGATTTTGACTAAAACTTTCTTGCCATACCCAACTTTCAATGGATGGAGTAGAGTATATAGTGCGTTGCAAGTTGATAGAGTTGCAACAGATCGGGTGCAGAGTCCTCGCTTGCCTTTGACTTCGAATTCCACTTTGAGTTCAGAAGGATTATCCCCCCAATTTAAAGCCTCTATTTGCTGGGGAAAGAAGCAAGGGATTGAGCTATTTGATCGTAGACCATGCAAAGCTTGTTGGACCCATCAGCGATCGGTTTAGTGGGTGTTGGAGCTTACCTTAAACTTAGAGAAAGGAGAAAGGGGTGTTCGTTAACAGTTTACTTTGCGAGATTATCTCTATACTTTTCATTTCCTTCGAATGAGGATTCGAGAAAGAAAAACTCAATTATGATTCTTTAATTAAGGAGAATTCCTCTTTAAAAGAAAAATATTTTAGATTTGACTCAAATTGTTCACAAATTTACTCAAGGCAAGAAAAAATTTAATTTAATGCTTGGTGAATAAAAATGCATTTTTGATAAAGGAGGAGTTGGATACAAACCATTTTTAAAACAAAAGTCTTTTGACAACTTCTTTGTTAAAGCTTCAACTTTCCCTATTTCAAATGTGACATGTAATTTTTGTAACAAAAATGGATATGTATCTTTTAATTGTTTAATCAAAAAGATATTTCATTTTGAGAGCAAATACAAGTGGATTCCAAAGTCTACAAATACTAACAATCAAGGACCCAAAGTTGTATGGGTACCAGAAAAAACAAAAACTAAATTATTCTGTAGGTACCAAAAAAATAAAGAGCAAACCGTCCTGAGTTAGTGGATGTTTGAGCACATGACCGGGAAACAAGCTCTACTCTCAAAAAGAAAGAATGGATTTCAAAATGAAAGAATTGGAGTCAATAAACACTCCAAAGACGTTATCGATCGAATTGAACAATAAATTATATTCGCATACCCATCAAATATTGAGGTATGGTCAAACTCTTCTTACTTAATTTATAGTTGACCCAATATTTATGTTTGGTATGTGTTTATGTGCCATATTTCAATTTAATCGTAAAGAATAGTACCTTTGTGCCGAAAATTGGATTTTTAGATGTCTTAGTAGCACTAAGATATTAGATTGTTGACATCCAAAGGCACCGATCGTAATTTACTAGCTATACAAAAAGTTAATTGGCCAATAGTTTTACTAAGCCTCTGGCTCTTGATAGACTTTCAAATATTTGAAGAGGTTTAGAAACTTTAGATGAAATTGAAGTATGTGAATAATATGTTTACGTTCATTTGTTGATAAAACTATTGCTTTATGCCTCTATGATAATAAATTTCAAAATTTTATTAAAAATAGGAAAATGGATGTCCGAATCCATCTTCCGAATTGAAAGAAAGTTGGGACTTCCCTATGCAGATGTCCAGATATGTCAAGAGGACATGCGGTTGAGCATAAAATCAGATTTTATGTATTTCAAATTGAATGTGATATATTATGTTTTGATATCAATTGTTCAATCTTATTTTCAAGCTTCAAAAACAAGGATGTTGGTCTTGATGCTTTTGAAAATAATGTCAGAAGAAAAATCATTGAAATTATTGGTAATCACTCATCTTCTTTTATTGAAAATTGTTTTCCTAATAGATAACATTAAACATAATCTATTTTGTTTTTAGTCAACTATGTGATAAATGCTATCATATCAAACTTGATTTTTCCTTATTAAGGATGCTACATCAAAATGAGTGATGCTTATAGGAAGCCAAAATAAGGATGTTTATGAATTTGAAAGTGAAGAAAAATATTTATCACATTTTAAAAGATACTTGATTGTGGCATAAAAGATTAGAGTTATGTTTGCATGGACCAACTTTCAAATATCTCCAAAAATTGTTTTTGTTAAAGGTATGCTATATTTGAAATTTGAGAAAAAGAAAATCTGTGGCATGTCAATTTGGAAAACATGTGAAAAGTTTCTTCAAAATTAAGTAATATTTTTTTAATATAAAATATGTTCAACTTCTTCACATGAATTATTTTGGACCATCTAGAATCTTAACCTCGAATGGTAAGTATTATGCTTTTGTCGTTGTTGACGACTTATTTAGATTCACTTGAGTCCTATGTTTGAACCCAGAGTATGAAACTTTGAATCATTTAAATATATTTAAAAGGTTCAAAATGAAAAGGGATACACTACTATATGTTTGGAGTGATCATGATAAAGAATTTGATAATATTAATTTTAGTGATTTTTGCATAATTGATGGCTATGAACATTACATCTTAGCTCCTAGAACTCCTTGACAAAATTGAAAAGAAGAACGCACATCACAAGAAATTATTATGATTATGCTGAATGAAAATTGTTTACTTAATATTGTTTGGTTGCAAATTCCTTTTCTTAAACACTAAATTTGAAAATTATCAACGAATCTGAAGTATGTGGCTGAATTGAATATATACTAAATGTTTTCATATGATTGGTTGAAATGTATATAAATCTTATCCAAATGATTATACTTTCTTCATTTCATCACTCATACTTTGATTAATATTTTTACTATAAAAACTGATGATTATTCTTTTGTTTAAACTTGTATATTTCGGCGTCACAATTCATTAATTGAAGGGAATTATATTACTATTTTCTATGGTTGACTTAAAGTTTTGATCTTGTTTGACACACTCTTCCTATATGCTAACCTCTTGAGATAGAATTTGAAAAGCATTACATCTCTTATAAAAGATAGGGGGAATTTATGTATAAAAGATAGGGAGAATAATGTGATATCTAAATATTCTCTATGGTCATGTTTTGATCTTAAATGTTTTATATTTTTGCTTATGCCCAAAGGGGAAAATGTAGTGAGATGATTATGCATTCTTTGAATTGAAAATATAATATGCTTAGAATATATGAACGAAGGGAAAGAGTGAATGTATACTTTGAATATATGGTTTGTAAAAGTTATGGGGAATATAAATTACATATTAAATTTATATTTCTTTATCAACTTGATATATATTGTTCAATTCTACCTTGCAAATCATCTTGTTCGTCATAATCAAAAATGAAAAATTGTTAACCTATAGTTGATTTCATCCTCAATGTTTTGATCATAACAAACAAGATTAATATTTTTTCTAACAATTTATTTTGAGTGATAGTAGTTCAATGTTAAAATCTATCGAACATTATATATCGGACTTGAAATGAAGATCAAATTGGAAGTTGTTTATGCATTCAAGTCAAATTATTCGAGACGACAGCTTAAAAGATAAACATCAAGAAAAAGTCAACATCGAAGTCAAGCATTGATGACCAATTACAGGAAAGATAAAGATCAAAAGTTCAAGAGCCAAACATGGAAGAAACTTCGAAGCAAGATCAAAAACAAGATATTCTAGATCATATGTAAAGGTATAACACTTTGATCCTTATTAACGAATGATAATGGCTCAAAAATCATTTTGTACGAAAAGTTATTTTTCACTAACACTAGCACAAAATGTCTTAATCAAAAGTAAAATTGATATTTTCAAAGTCATATTTGAACATGGATCACAATTCTTAAAAAAATAAAAATAAAAATAAAGGTCAACAGTCGACCACGTCCGGTTTGCCAACGGTCAATTTTTTTTTGCCATTGCTCAACGGCTAGTTTGGTCGTTTGATTGCTAGCGAACGTCCGATAGGGTCATCCGATTAGGTAGAAATTTTTTCGTTTTAATTTTGATAAATACCACTTCACATTTATTCTTCACAACAACCATGAAGAGAGTTTTTTAGTGAGATATATTTGTGAAAAATCTTCCTTGAGCTTAATTTTTATTTTCATTTCATTTATTTGTTCATAGCAAAAACTTTTATTGTTGAATCAAATTTCTTGAATCATTTCCTTCATCCAAGTTTTTCATATCTCATTTGATTAATTTATTTATATCAATCTTCGAAGAGAGATATGTTTTCGAAGAAGTTCTTTGAACTTATATTTCATAAACTTTCCTACTTCTTCATATCGAAAACTTTTTGTGATTGAATCAAACTTGTAAAATTATCTTATTTATCAAAGTTTCCTATTTTTCTCTTAGTGTTTAATTTATTACACTCATTCATTAAAGAGAGATATTTCTTGAAAAGATCTTTTTGAACTTATATAGTATTTACTCCATTTTAATCTTCTTATTGAAAAGCTTTAATTGTTTGAATCAAACTTGTAAAAACATCATATTCATTAAAGTTTCTCATTTCTATCTTAAATCTTGATTTGTTATAATCATTCATTAAAAGAATGAAATTTCTTGAGAAGATTATTTGAATTTACATTGCATTTAATTCTTCTTCATCTTCTCATTGAAACACTTTGATTAGTTGAATCTAATTTTTAATTGTCATTTTCATCAAAGTTTTTCATTTAACACTTGAGCTGCCATTTGTTACTACTTATTGAAGTATTGGCCTCTTTTAGTACTTAATTTGTTTTGTATTATTTATTAAAAGAAAATTTGATCACTTCGATAAAACGTGAGTCGTGTTGAGGTCCCGGAAAGCTCAACATTGTGTAATGATCATTGCTCCTTGTTGTAAGTTACCGTGTGGGTCATAAGGTCCTGTAAAGCTCAATAGTATGGGTCGTGTTGAGGTCTTGTAAAACTCAACTTTGTAAAGGATTGATGCTCCTTTTGTGTATGTTACCGAAAGCGTTGTAAAGGGTTGGATTGCACTATAAATCAATCAACATAGTGAAAAGGCCTTGTTCGTATCGGAGAGTTTGGTAACGAAGGACGTAAATTATTACTTTGGATCGAATCTGTTTGCATTCTCTCTACCTTTTACTTATTGCTTTTATAATTTTACTTTTTATTTGAATTTATCAATTTAGTCTTTACTTGCTTTCTTATTTGTGCCTATTTGTTTAATTGATATATTTGCTATCATATTAGTTTGTATCTAGAATTAATTTTTGACAAAGCTTTAAATACCAATTCACCCTCTCTTGGTTAGTCATTCTTGGGCTTTCACTACTGTGGGTACCAAAAACTGTGTTCTCATGTCTAATATAGTGTTCTGAGTAGTAATCTTCAAACACCTTAGGCGTGTATTCTCCTCCATTATCAATTCAGAGACACTTCAAAACTTTTCTACTTTTCCATTCCACCATTACATGAAACTTCTTGAAGTATTGGAAAACTTGATCTTTTGATCTAAAAAAGAACACCCACAACATTCGCGAAGTATCATTAATAAAAGTAAGAAAATACTTTTTACCACCTAAGGACTCCACCTCTATTAGACCACAAACATTAGAATAATCAACTCCAAAATATTATACTTTCTAATAGAGGATTTCTGATAGTAAACTCTTTGCTATTTATCAAGTAAACAATAATCATATGAATTTAATGATGTACCTTTGGTAAAAGGAATGATGGACTTCCTTTCCTTGCCAAAATCTAGAATCCTTTTTTGCTCATGTGAGCCAACCATTTGTGCCACAAGTTTGGTGAAAAATCACTTTCAGTTACATCTATCGCTTCACTGCACACCTTTACTTGTGTCTTGTAAAGTGTGCAACAAGCCTCTTTTCTAGCAAATACTATCGACCCTTTCATTAGTTTCCATCTTCTGTTGCCAAAATAACTGTCATACCATACTTCATCAAAGGCATGTGTAGACAGAAAATTCAGGAACATGTCGCACATTCTTCAATGTTAAGCTGAATCTAATATTTGTCTGAAAACAGATATCACAAATTCCCACAATGCTGGCAAAATCGTCATTATCCATCTTTACCTTGCCAAAGTTACATGTTTTGTATGAAGCGAAAAACCCTCATCTTGGAGTAACTTGGTAAGAAGCCACTGATTCAATAACTCATTCAACAAATGAATTTGCAAAAAGACAACACTATTCATCTTCAACGGAAAAAACTGCTGCTGCTACTACTACTTCATTTGAAGCGCTAACTCTTGTATTCTGATCAGTCATATTCAGATTTTTCTCCTCTTTTAATTTATTTTTTTAAGCCATGCAATGCTTCTTTATATGACCCTCTTTGTCACAATAAAAGCATTTGACCTTCCCTCTTGCCTTTGATATACTTTTGAAGTTACCTCGTCCATTAAGACCTTAGCTTTTACTCCTTCCTCTGTTTTTTGTAATAAGAGCCTGTGCATCATTTCTATCTAAGTCTTTCCTTCTTATTTCTTCATTGAACAAGCTGTCTTTAACTAGATTAAGTTCAAGTACACCATTTGGAGTAGTGTTACTAAGTGATACCACCAAAGTCTCCCCACTATCAGGCAATGAACTCATAAGTAATAGTGCTTGCATCTCATCATCTAGCACTATTTTTATTGTGGTTAACTGATTTATTAAGTCTTGGAATTCACTCAAATGCTCAGCAATTGATTTTCCTTCCTTTAGCTTCATATTTACAAGCTTTCTAAAAGCAAAAGCTTTATTTTGAGTAGTCTTCCTCTCATAGAGACTCTCCAATTTTTCCCAAAAGCCATGGACATCTATCTCTTGGGATATATGATAGAATACAATAAGGTCAACCCAGTGTCTAATATATCCAATTGCTTTCCTATTTCATAATAAATTTATCAATCCAAAAAATTAACTATGGTGATTAAATATACAAGTAAATGATCCAAGAAAAAAGAAGAGAACGCAACACCAAATTTTTTTGTGGAAAAAAATTCTCCAGTATAGAGGGAAAAAAAATCACGGTACAAATTTGGCCAAATCCACTATAATAAATAAAGATTACAATATTCAAATTTATGCCCCAAAACTTGAATTTTCAACAAATTGAGAATACCACAATAATAATTTCCAAGACAACAAATAATCTCACCAAAAAAAAAGCCCATGTACATTAGATTAAAATTTAAATTTTTATTAAAGTTAAAGTTAACAATTAATTTTAATCTCATATTTCTTGGCACCAACAATTTTTCAAACACACATTTCATAAGCTTTTTATGAAAATATACTAAATTTTGATTTTAATCTCCATCAAATAGGGGCTAAATTTAAAATTCAAATTTTTTGAATTGATAGCACCATGCTGCAAGGTGCTATCAAACTATGCAACCTGCATGACTAAAAGAAGCAGCCATTTTAGGCTCTTTACTCATGAGTTGAGGACGAGCTCAGCTCACAAATTACCAGCTAGCTGGCTCGCACGCGAGCTAACATATGAGAGCCGATGAGCTAATTTTACGATTGATTTCATGCTCATCCCGCAACCGGATCTCACCTCAGGAGTGAGTCTAAGTTAGCTCATCTCGCAAGTGGGACTATTTTTATCTCTAATTGATTAGAATGCTTTAGATGGGATAATGAGATGGCCTTGGCTCAAGACATAGTCAATGTAGAGAGAATTCTTTGATTTGTGACCCGTTCGAATGACTAATGTTATTTTATTATTATTATTCAAATTTTGGTTGTGAACTTTGCAATTGTTGCTTTGATCTTTGAAGTGTTTATTGAATTTTAGGATTGTTTAGGTTGTGTAATTACAAATTTTGCAACTGATTTAGTTATATGCTATCTTCAAATTTTACAAAAATTGCCTATTCATTGTATATTGAATTTTGATATCTATCGTTTTCAAAAATTTGAAGTGAAATACGGTTTAGTCCTGAACTTACATATTTAGCTAATATCTGCCTATACGTAGATTCTGCTTTCAAATTTCAAAGTGAAATTTTTCTAAATGGCTAGCAATTGCATATTTAGTAGGATACCTTTAGGAATTTCTTGCATAAAAATTTTGAGTGAAATTTGGCGAAGTGTGCAACACTTGGAACATTTAATTTAGATCTACCTATGGACAAGTCCGAAAAAGAAATTTAATAATATGGGAAATTCTTACAATTTTATTTTTTTTTCCAGTTTCATCCAACTGTTCCAAATGGACCTCATAAAATTTTGAAAAATAAGTTCAATTATTACAATTTATAGTCAAATGTCTATTACATGTTGTCAAAAGCAAATGGTTACATCCATTTAGAATAGCAATATTGATTATACTCATTGTACTTGTAACCAATATATATACTCTTCAAGAGTCGAACACACGAGTCATATGCATTTTGTATCACACTCATCTCCCAAGTATATTTATCAGGTACGGTTATTTCATAGAACCATAAATTATAAATAGTAACCCAACGTACATCAAGCTGATCAGGATAAATAGTCCAACCCTCAACACTTGTAACTAAATATCCGCGCTCCATTTCTTAAAAACTTTTGAAGAAAAAAATTGTAAATTATTCAGTGATTGGAGAGCATGTTCATGTGATATATTTTTGCCATGAAATTTATTTTAGTACGCCATTTCTATCAATATAACATGTACCAATATTCTTCATTTTCGAGCATAACATCATAATTGTGCATAATTCAAAAACTTAATTGTTCATAATTCATGAATTTCTTTCATTGATCCAGGTCATTTCAATAACTTGAAACAAGAAAGTTGTACATGGTCATGATTATGACTGACTATGACCGTGATTATCATTGATATGCCAACAGCCTGTTATTCATTTAGTATGTGACGCCTACAAAAAAGAATGGCACACTAATGATTAGAACACAATGTCAATTACAATAGACTTTAATGATTCATGAAAAATTATCAAGGTGGAGATTTCTAGAAAAATATCAACATAAATACTTTCAGTGAAAAGCCAAATACATATATATACACTTAACTCCACTCACTTCGTCTTTGTGTGATTGATAACTTTAAATCTGAGAAAATATTTTACCATAATTAAATATTACTCTAAAAATATAAGAAAACAAAATGGACGACACACGGTATGCACTGCACCTTGTGCGTACTTGGTGTGTACATGGTATGCACTTCGGGTACACCGTACAATTTTTCATAATTATATATTATTTGTTCTATGAGTTAAATTATCATTATCATCACTCTCATCTTCAGTCACCACTTTCTCATTATCAAGTAAGATCATTACCATTTTGTTTGAGCATCGAGATACAATGTTCCCCAAATTCAAGCATTTAAAACGCTTGATATACTTAATTCTAGGAGATTGAAAACCTTACTTGAGTTTATTTTTGCTAGAAACTTCTTCTTTTCCCCTAGATTGTTCGACCTTACTATTTGATATAGCCCCATCACTCCTATTATTATTATCTCAATTTGATTTTCAAGGAGGATTAGAACCCAAAGAATACCTGGCTACTTCTTTCCTTTTTAATTGCCTCTCTACCTTCATAGCTATATCACCATGTCCTCCAACTTTAAATAATGTTGTAACTCAATTACATTCGCTATATCCCTACAGGGGCGGACTCAGACAGTTAGAACTGTGGGATCAAAAATGAATTTTCTTTTCGAACAACGTATCATTAACAAAAATAAAATCATGTGCTACTACAATTGAATTTAGGATTGGGCTTTTTGGGCATTGGGTTAGAAAAATTAATTGGGTTGGCTCACTACTTTGACAGAAAATTACATTTTAAGCAAGGGAAAAAAAAAGGAAAATCCAAAAATCTGTGAGGTCATTTGACCCCACATGACCCCATGTGGGTCCGCCAGTGTGTCCCTAATTAATCCAAAAATTGGCTATTGTAGCCTCTCTATCCTCCTCAACATTTGCCCCAATCATAGCTGTCTCCTCCTCCTTATAATTATCCTCTACACTCCTTGATCTTTAGCTAAGGTTTTTCAATTTTTGATAAAGGTCTCTATAGCAATAACTAGGCATAAATCTCCTCTTCATGAGAGCTTTTACCCCACCCCATATTTCTATAGGTCTCTCGTGATTCATTCTCCTATTTGTCACCAATTGATTCCACCATATTATTGCATAATCAATAAATTCTATCACTATTATCTTTAACATTTTCTCCTCGAAATAATTATGGGATCAAAGATCAATATCAACTTCTTCTCCTACTCCAAATAAGCTTCAAGATTGTTTCTACCTTCAAATGAAGAAATTTACATCTTAATATTGCCCAAATTTGGATCAACTCTACCTCTATCTCAACCATCAAAGTCTCTAAGATCTTCTCTAGGCCCCTTTTCACACCTATCCCCTCTTTTCCTCGTCTTACCCACTTCAACCATCAAGATTTGGTCATCCTCATTCTCACTTTCTATTTTATTCTCATTTTCAAATTCAACCTTAGGATCACACTTATCTTTCCTCCTAACAACACGAACTCTTTTTAGTTGTTCCCTTCATAAGTTTGTAATCACAGTAAGCTACCTATGTATTCTATTTCTAATTTCTCCAAACACTACATCTGTCCTCTCAAATTGTGTTGCATTATTTTCAACATGAAAATTTTGTTGTTCTAATCTCTAGATGTAGATTCTCATTTGTCAGATATCTTAATAACTAATAAAGTAATCCTTACGTGTTTACATTCAAATATTTCATTCAATATTGGATTTTTTCCCGATAATTAGCTCACCATTCTTGCAATTTTTCTCTCTATGCTTTCTTTGTCAAATTCTTCGAGGAATTAACTAGACTCAATCAAGAATTCAATCTTTATAATGTTCAGTTCAACAAGAACTCAAGAAATAAGAAGGATAATAAGACTTGAGAAATGACTCAAGAAGAAAATATCAAAAGAAGAATGAGAACACCCCAAGGATTCCAAAAAAAGGTTTCTTGAAATTGGTTTATAACCTTTTTTGAAATAGTAATAAAGATGGTGTTTCTTGGGAATTGACACCACAAGAATTTCAAGATAGGGTTCCTAAAATTTAATATTCTTTTCTTGGACTTTTTCTTACCTTTTTTCTTGAATTTCTTGGCTTTTTTTGTTTAATGTTCTTTGCCTTTTATTTTAATATTATTTTCTTTAAAATTATCCTAAATATTTTTCTTACCATTTTTTTTTCATCCACACCTCTTCTACCACCTCATCCGACCCCACTCCTTATCCACTTCATTAATTTTCTTACATATTTATCCTCTTATCCTTTTGAATTTATTTGGATAATTCGAGATTGCTAAAAACTTCTTACCTGTCTTGCTCTTATGTAGTTATTACTCATCATTTGATACTTTCTTAATAACTTCTTGAGATCCAAGTAAATAAAAGTATGAGGGTAAAGTCAACTTTTTAGTTAAAAAAGGTCTTTTTAACGAAACACTTTAGCGATTTTTAAAAGCTCTCGTACCAAAAAAATCTCCCTTAGTTTAATCTTTGTGTACCTATAACATGATTTCTAGAACATTGATTCTAGAAGCTTGATACGTATTTAACGATATTATTTAAAACTTAAGCTATCAAATTATCATTAAACTTTTTATTAAAAAATTTGGATTGAGAACAACTTTCTATCCGAACCCCAACTGCACATGCCAGGTAATAGCCAAAACAAAGATATCTCTATCTTGAGTGGGCCCCATACTTGACTTTCAGTGAAATTTGACAGAAAATTATTTCCAGACAACACTAGGCAATCTTTCATTGGAAATTGGGAAAAAAACCATAAAAACACCCAATGCAATGGTCCGCAAGTATGATGGTCCTAATGATGATCCTGCATGTTTTTCGTGTGTATCTCACGGGTGGATTTAAAAAACCTCGCGAATTGACTTGGGTTACAGGTGTGGTTCTGGGGGTATTGATCGCATCTTTTGGCGTAACTGGTTATTCCTTACCTCGGGACCAAATTGGTTATTGAGCGGTGAAAATTGTAACAGGTGTACCTGAAGCTATCTTTTGCTGAAGAAGTTTTGATAGCTACGGATCACAAAAAACACTAAAATCATAACAGAAAAATGTATTGTGGAATAATCGATGGTTTCTTTTTTAGTTCCGAAAATGAAACTAAAATTCAAATAGAAAAATAAAAAGAATGTAAATAGTCTTTCTTCTTTTTGTTGTTGCTTGAATATTTTATATTCAATTGAATATAATAAATAAAAAGGATTTTTGTTTTCAAATCAAATAAATCATTATTTATCTATAATTCGTTGGAACAAAAAAAGGGGCCCGGCTAGGTACTGACCAGGCCAGGCCAGGCCATCAGAATAAGAAGGGCCTTTCGAACAAAATCAACACAAAGATGTCTTCTTCTTCTTTTTTTATTTTTTTTATTTTTTTATTTATAGGCTCGTTCGAGCCCTTCCTTTATCTAATTATCTACCCAATGCCTACTCACAACGTTTTTTTCCCTATTTTTATTCCCTGTTCCTTCAGCATTATTTAATATAAAGTGGAAATTCAACTTTTGTAGATCTTAATTAAATTAATGAACTTCAATGTACTTTTAATGTTTGTTACTTTGCAAGCACATATTACCATTCGAAGTGACCATGAGCAATCTATGTGTTAAGTATCGAAATAAATATGTCACTTAATCATTTCGTGACAGTAAAATTAGAAAATAAATCATTCTTTAAATAATGACATTACTTACTCGGTGCTCTATTCATTCATCAAGTAAATATTTTGTAGTCACAACATGATTAAGTGACATGTGTACTTCAAAAATATGAGCTAACAATGCTAGGTTCGAAAACAGAGAGACTTATGGTTAAAGATTTGACACTGATAAAAGTTATAAGACCTAATTCATATGTAACTGAAATTTTTAGTACCAGAAATGAAATTATCCCTAAAAGGCTTCAAACTCATCTAGAACTGTACTGGTCAAATTCTGTTTTCCTATATATACATACAAACTCGGACAGTCAAGGAATCACAGAAGAAGAAAATTTTAGAGGCAAATCTAAAAACGAAAAAGAAAAGCAAAAGAATGAGTTGTGCAGTAGTTTCAGGTTCCGAAACCTGCTTTCACTTCTGCTCGAAACCCGACAAACCCACCAAAAATTGCATTCCTGAAACAGTTTCAAGCGTTTCCTTCGGTTCACAGTTGACAAAATCAAGAATTCAAATCAAAACTCCACTTGGGATTTCCAGAAACAAAAGGTGCAGAGCCAGTTTTAAGGCATTTAATTCATCAACGCAAAGCACAGACAGTTTCTATGATTTGTTGGGAATTACAGAAAGTGGAACAATTGCTGATATAAAGAAAGCTTATAAACAAATGGCAAGAACATATCATCCTGATGTGTCTCCACCAGAGCGTGTGGATGAATACACCAGGAGATTTATATTGGTTAAAGAGGCTTATGAAACCCTTTCTGATCCACACACCAGAGCTCTGTATGATCGAGATTTAGCTAGTGGAATGGGCTTCAATTTCTCTGCTGGAAGAGGATATGAATATAACCAGGTAACTAGAATCTGTAATTTTATTCATTCATAAGCTATAAATCTTGTGAAAATATACTGAATTTTTGGTTTATTCATCGAACAGAGATCGGAAGAGAGACATGGGGAGTGGAAAATGAGGTGGCAGTCTCAATTGAACGATTTGAAGCAAAGAAAAACAAATTCCGGAGAAAGAATGTCTTGGGGAGCTCGAATGCGAAGCCGAAGATGAAAGCTGTGTATTAGACTATGATAATTTTTTCTTTTTCGATTTTAGTGTCCCTATGTATATTCTGAACTTTCTTGTTTTTACTAATGAAATAGTTATTCACTTGAGTTTATTCTATCAGACAATATTAAAAAAGAAAAAGGGTTAAATTTGACCATTAGATAATCAGATCCATTTTGATACTGCATATACTAACTGTAACATTTTACCCATAATCTTCAAGTTTCAACCAGAGTTTGTTTTCAAATCCAACAAAATTCACGCTCAAGGTTCTTTCGACATCAATCATGGATCCAAAAGAACTGGGGCTCAGTTCTGTCCACATCTCACGCATAAAATTACCCTCAGCCACATTGCAGAAGATGAAGATGATCGACCTTTGAAACCATAAGAACACTAGAGAAACATTCACAATGATGAAAAAATATGATGAACAAGCACTAAGCGGTAGGCAACAGTTGGAAAGAAGAAGAAAGAAAAACGAGAGTGAAACCGAGGGTAACCCAAGAGAGTAAGCTAGCTAAGGTTCCTCCGTTACATAGGAGGATCCACAACCGTTGATCTCACGAAGATCGAAGGGTCACAATTTCTCATACTTTAGTTGTCATTGACCAGCACTTGTTAATATGTTAATCCTCCGAATGACACTTTATATTTTAGGCCTAATCAACTGGTCCTTTTTTTTTTTTTTTTGGTGAAATGTTCGGACCTTTTAATTCTTTTATTAATTAATGAAGACCGAAAATTGTCCAAGGTTATTTTGCAACACAAAAACCAAAAAACATTCACACTGACGTCAAAAAACCTTTGTGCAGAAAATCTACACTTCTTTCTGCCTCTTCTTTTGCTTCTTCCTTACCTACCATCAAGAATAAACGAATTCAATAGTTAAACAATCAAAAAACCAATATGGAACTCACTGACCTTTTCCGATGTTGAGAAGATTTAGACATCTTTTGAAATTTACCAAAGTAAATACCTTGTTACTCATATATAAGGGATTATATTGTGAAAGAACTTTCTCAAGTTCTACTACATATTGTGTTACAATATTTCTAATGAAATGTACTATGATGTCAATGTGCATAATACGCTCATGAACTGTGGAATTGTCACACACACACACACACAATTCATGAGCGTATTATGCACATTGACATCATATTACATTTCATTAGAAATATTGTGACACAATATGTAGTAGAACTTGAGAAAGTTCTTTCACAATATTCTTCAAGCAAATCTTTAAACAAAAAAGAGTGCTTAATTGCTTCGGTGGTAAAAATATACTTAGACTCAGTAATATGCAGTGCAACTATATACGGGTTGATTTGAGACTTCCAAATTATACATGAATTAAACAAAGTAAATACATATGAGAAGAAGTAGACTTTATATTATCCCTATCTCCCACATAGTCCATAGTTTATAACCTTTCAATTTTATAGAACCTATTGCATTTGAATAAGACTCATGTAATATTCCACTTCTTAATCATTAGTAGGTGACTAATCTTTATATAAAACATAATGATTTGATAAGCTAGTGTAAAAGGTTTATATTCATGCATGCCAAACTTTTTCAACACATTTAACACATGGAGTTTGATGTTAACCCAACAAATAATTTTACCAATCTCTTCTATTTTCATACCCAGGATTCTCTTTGCTTTTTCTCAGTCATTTTCATGTTAAACTCTCAACTTAATAAAATTTTTATCTCATTTATGAATGTCACAGAGTAGCCAATTAGGAGATCATCATCAACATACAATAATAAGAACACATGATCATATTAGATTCTATATGTTGATAGTACAAGTAATCAAACTTACTCGTTTAGAAATCAATAGTAAGCACTAATGAATCAAATATTTTATATAACCGTTTAGGAGACTTTTTAGACCATACAACGACCTTTTAAAAAATACACATTTTCATGTTTTTGTTTATCTTTAAACCTTGTGTGGTTGAGACATAAAAATCTTTTCATCTAATTCATCACATAAAAAAAAACATTTTTTATAGCGAGGTGTTCAAGTTCCCTATCAAAATGTGCAATTAATGCAAGCACGAGTCTAATTATAATATACTTAACATTCGGAGAAAATATTTTATTATTTTTGTACGTATCCCTTAATTACTAACCTAGCTTTAAATCTTAAAGGCTCGGTCTTAATTGTACTTTGTTTGACTTTAAAGACTCACTCACAATCAATTATTGATTCGTTTTAGGTTTAGAGATTAATTTTCACATTTATCTTAAATAAAGAACTCATATCTTCGGTTAGAATTTCGATGTAACTCGAATTCTATTTTGAAGGTATATTAAGAGCTGGTTGCTTGTTTTGGATAAGTCTTGAAGAAGAAAATGACTACAAGGAGTCAAAGAAGTCAAAAGATAGACCAGAGTGAAGAGTGAAACCTCTCTCTAACAATTCATTAGGTGCTCAAGTGCTCAAAATAGGATATTCGCGCTAACTAGCAGTGATGGTGCCGCTTAAGCAGTAGTGATATTCGGAAAAATAGGGTTTCTCAATTTTAGCAATAATAGGGCTTCTCAATTTTAGCAATTTTTAGACTCCTATTCAATCTCGAACACTATATTATTGATTTTACTTGTATTAGGATTCCAACTTATCTTAGGCTCTTCTTTGTATTATAAATATGATGAGCAAACCTCTTGGAAAATCATCCTTACATTTTATAAAATTTGTAATCCTTCATATTATTGATATTAATGAACTTTTCTCCTCTATCCGTGATTTTTCCCTAGTTCTGTTTCCACTTAAATCTTATGTTTTTGTTATTAGTTTTCATACTGCTATGTTCTCGTTTATTTCTAACACATTGGTATCAGAGCTAGATTTGATCAATTCAGAGTGAGGTTTGATTTTCTATGATGACAACATGAAATAAGATATTTCACTTTTGCATCGCAACATCAAATTTTCGTGATGGCAGCTAAAGATATGAGCAATGCTCGCTCGGGACTCGGATGGATTTGGATGATACTTTATTGGAATTTTATAAGATGCCATCAACTTAAATGATGGAGAAGAAACAATGTAAAGATCGAAATGTCCTATTACAAATTTATCTTCATTCATCGAATTATATTCTTCAAAACGTTTTAAATGAGAAAATTGTCGATACAGTATGATTGAAATTAGAGCAGTTACTCATGACAAAATGCTTAACAAGTAAATTTTACTTGAATCAGCAATTGTACTCTCATAGTGAGATAGAAGACACAACTCTAGAAGATCACCTATCTATTTTTAAGGGAATTTTCATTGATATGAAGCCATGTAGATTAAGTATGATGAAGAAGATTTATGAATGATTATATTGTGTTCCATGCCCGCTTCATATATGTCTATTAGAGACACTATTTTGTACAATCACGATACTCTCACCATTGAAGAAATATATGATGCTTTATTTTCAAATGAGAAGATGACGTATCTTGTTAGATTTGAGACTCATGGAGAAGGGCTTTTTGTTCATGGTGGTTACATATGGGACAGGTCAAAGTCTAATTATAGTAATAAAATTTGTAATTGCTGTAAGAAGGAGGATATTAAATTTGATAATTATAAGTTGTAGAATAAAGAAAAATTGGTTGTTACTAATCAGAAGAGAAAACAACCAGAAAATTTAGTTAAAGACAATATTGTAGAATATTTCTACAATGATGGAGAACTTTTGGTTATTTGTAATGATGAATCCAAACCTAATGAGGATTAGATACTTGATACACTTTATATGTGTCATATTATTTTTCAATCGGGATTGATTTTCAACATATGAAATAAGTTCTAAAGGTGTTGTTGTGATGGAGAATAATGCATCTTGTGAGCTATCGAGTATTGGAATGGTCGGGACTAAGATGTTCAATGGGATGGTCAGGATAGTTGGTGATGTGAGACATGTTCCACATTTGAAGATAAATCTTATCTCTTTGATTACTCTTGACTCAAAAGAATACAAATACACTAGTAAAGGTGGAGTCCCGAAGGTTAGTAAAGGTTCTCACGTTGTGATGAAGGAGCAGAGAAGCTCCTAATTATATGTCTTACACGGTTCTATAGAATCTTTTGATACAAATTTGTTGAAGCTAATCACTTAAGTAAAGTTTGAGATTAGTCCAATACAGCTGGAGTTTGGTTCCTGATCTACATTAGAGAATATATCTCATTTTAGTTTAGAAGTTGAGGATAATGCCACTATGCGACCAATGGTGCCACTATATTCTATTGCCAAAGATAGACACAGAAGAGATATTATGACTCCATTGAGGTAGGTGAAACTAATTTGGTTGCTTATATTTTAAATGTGGTCGAATGTATTGAGTTTAGTGAAGAACCTCCTACAAAAGTAATTAGTTGAGTTGACTCTGATTTTGTTGGAGATCTTACTAAGAAATGAGCTATTACATAGTATGTTTTTGACATGTTCCGAGTTTGCCTTCAGGCGCGTTTATGAAAAAGGTGAAAATTTTGTTGGAGTTAAGTTTGTGTGAAAGACTTAAATTTTGTTTCTTGCAGTGGAATTCATGTCAAGGTTGGATTTGTTAGAATTTCAGTATGAACCGAATTCTATTTTGAAGGTATATTGGGAGCCTTTTTTTTTTTTTTTTTTTTGGAAAAGTCTTGAAAAAGTAAAAGACTGCAAAAAGTTAAAGAAGTCAAAGGATAGACCAGGGCAATCAAAGGATGGACCAAGGCGAATAGCAAACCTACTTGATGGCCACTCATCAGTTTCTTGAGTAGCCAGAATAGGACAATAGTCATTCACTAATTCCCAAATGATCATTCGAGCAGTCATGGCATCGCTCGTTAGTCGCAAATGAGCTGTTAATGCGATTGATATTCGAAAAATTAGGATTTCTCGATTTTTGTAGTTTTTGAACTCGTATTCAATCTCAAGCACTTTCATTATTGGTTTTACCTGTTATATTAGGATTCCATTTTGTCGTAGGCTCTTCTTTGTATTATAAATATGAGGAGTAAACCTTTCGAAAAATCGTCCTTACATACTACACAATTTGTAATCTTCCATATTATTGATATTAGTGTATTATTCTCCTTTGTCAGTGATTTTTTCCTTAGTTAGATTTTCACATAAATTTTGTGCTCTTGTTGTTATTTTTCATATTGCCATGTTCTTGTTTAATTATAACATCTTCTTTGATTGCTTTCACCCACTTTTCTATCAGCTAATTTTCCATAACTAGCATAAGCAAAAAAAGAAAAAAAAAATTAGAATTATTACAAAACCTTTAAGGTTCCTTATGCAACTCCTCTCTTTATCTTAGCCAATTGATAGTCCACTAAAAGATCTGGCTGAATTGGATGTTATTCTACCATTGTTTTACCTCTTTCTTTGACTTTATGTTGTTGAATTTGAATCTCTACCTCACAAAGATTATATAGACATTTGTATTAACATTACCTAGTTCCATCATCAACTAATCAAGGGCACTATCTCATCGGTTATAATCAATTGCTCAAAATTAGTACTTAAACATGACATTTCAACTTCATTAAATGTGACATCTCTACTTAGTGTTTTTCCATCCCTTTTGAATTTGAACCGCAATATATACTTGTAACTCTTTAGAGTAAACTAGAAAAATCCATTTTCTAGCTCTAACTTTAGCTTTTCCCTCATTCTAATAAGAAAGAGTGATACAACTAAAAGTTATAAGTATAGAATAAGTAGCACGTTTTTTATGTCATCTTTCACGGTGATTATCACAATAACATAGTGGTTAGAGCTAAATTAACTAAATAACAAGGAGTAATAATAGCTTTACCCCCTCTAAATGATTTTGTAACACTAGATTATGTGATCTATTTTTATATTGCATCCTAAAATGCATTCAGATAACTTATTCTTATTAATAATTTTAGTTTCTACACTTATTCGAGGATCTAAAAGATGATATTTTACTCTTCTTTGGATAGAATACTACAAAATATGTTTTTATTGTATTTTGTAGGTAAAACTCAATGTTTGGTGAAGAATTTGAGAAAAATACAAAAATAGTGAAAAATGGCGAAATCCAAAATGCGAGGACTAAGTTGCAAACAATTTACAGATGAGACGAGCAATGAAATCAAGGTCGAAGATGCCAAGAATTTAATTGGATACAAATGAAAGATAAAGGAACAAGATTATAAGAGAAAATGGCTGACATGAAGCAAATCAAAAGTTCGTAGACTAAAGTACAAATACTCAAAAGTTGTCGCGAACCTTACGATGAAAATTTGAGTGTGTCAAGGGTCAATCAAGTGAGAAAAGAAGTTACAGGGATGAAATATAATCAATGTATTATCACATATCAACTTTCAGGTAAAAATATTATGCTTCAGATTTTAAATCTCGGTTTGAAACCCGTTTTTGGCATAGCAAAATTTCGAATTGGAAAAATGGTATCTCTAGAAGAATTGTAGCCTTTTGTATTATCTTTTCAACCACTTTGAATCATTTCAATTGGATATTAGGGGAGAAAGATATGAGCAAAATACTGAAAACTGTCCGGCGGAAAAAATTATACCTATATGATCGCATAGTTTTAGTTAAATACGATTGCATTTATACCTCCAAAACTCCCAAGTCCAGCTATGATTTCTTCCATACGATCGCTTTTATTTGTACTATACGATCACATAGTACTTTTTCAAAGTGAGATTTTGTTTTCTTTTCTAGTTGAAACTCTACTTTGATAATAATCTTTTGAGCAACCTCTAAATACCATAATCATTTCAGAACGTATGGAGACCTTCGTAGACCTAAACATCTCTATATTTCATCTATTTTGGAGCGAAGAACGAGGCTAGATCATCAACATTAATGGAATTGTGCAAGATTCTTGAAAATTATTCATCCAAAATTAAGATTTCAATCAAGAAAGTAGATTTTCAACTTTCTTCCATATTTCTTCGATCTAGGCGACGTTTTTTCATTATTTCTTGTATAACTTAATAATTATGATGGTTGGCTAGATTTTTCCTTTGTGTTGGATGAATGATAAACCTTATTGTTTGTTTATTCTAATTCAAGACATCTAGTTTACTATTTCTTAATTTTTTTCATTGATTTTGCATTTCTATTGAACTATTTGATTGCTTGGTCATCGGCTAGTCAGTAGGTTGCTTATTGTAGTGTATGAATACTCACAATAAGTCTATAACATGACAAAATCAACACATAAGCAATAGGTATTTAGAAATAATGTCTATGATATGTGCAACTATGTGTGATATAGGGCTGGGCAAATCTCCCGAACCGAACCGACGGAACCGAACCCGAACCGAACCGATCCGAACCCGACGGTTCTTGTCAAATTAAATACCCGAACGGGTATCTGAATTGAGAACCGACGGGTACGGTTCGGTTCTCGGTTCTAGACCAAGAACCGAAGAACCGAATAAGAACCGAATCTTTCTAATTTTTTTTTTATATTGAGTAAATCAAATTATTTTAATTTTAATTTTTTCTAAACAAATTAACAAATTAATGATTTCTAAATCCAAATTTTTGGCCCAATAATTTGTTTCATTTCTAATTTTTTAATTTTTGGCCCAATTACCCATTTTATTGTTTCATTTCTTAGCCAAACAAGATCAAATCCACTAAATAACCCTAAACACCTACAATAAAGTGCATAACGTTGTCTCGACTCTCGCACTCACTCTCGCAGTCTATCTAATATTCC
Organism: Olea europaea var. sylvestris; assembly: GCF_002742605.1. Lineage (NCBI taxonomy): Eukaryota > Viridiplantae > Streptophyta > Magnoliopsida > Lamiales > Oleaceae > Olea > Olea europaea. The sequence continues at coordinate 17,260,943 of NC_036247.1, read as the reverse complement.
AAAACTTATACAATCGTCGGCCGACACTCTGACCTCCGATCGAAGCCGTGACTTTCCCCGACGAAGCTTTGATCGTAGCGATCATTTGAACAAGGTAGTTTACTAATCTCTGACATTCCAAAACTATTGAATGTATCATTAGTCGTATTTATATAACGCTGTTATAAATGTTAAAAAATTTAATTATAGTACAGAACCGAACGGAACCGAACCGATCCGAACCGAACCGAATGGAACCGAACCCGAACGGTTCTATAATTATATTTGAACCCGACGGTTCCATTTACTAGATACCCGAAAAGTTCGGTTCGGTTCGGTTCTAAAGAGAACCGAACCGAACCGACCCGCGCCCACCCCTAGTGTGATATATCTTTGGAATCAATGCATGTTTTTCATATGAATTTGGACTATGAATAAGACCGGGCCGTGTTAAATATGGATTTAATATATCTCAGAAAAGAATGTTGAATGGAAGTGAATTATTATTGTCGTGAATGCATGAATTTACTGGATTACGAATTAAGAATTGAAATAATGGCAATATGTGGATTCAATGTTCCAATACAAACATTCACATTAGATTTGATCACTTTTTATTGCTTTTTTAGAATAAAATTATTTCAAATAACAAGCATATCACAACTCTTTTGATGTCACTATACTTCAAATTTAATAGTAACTATTGAACTACGAATTAGACCTTATTCTCATGAGAACGATACTCTTAATTTACAAATCGTATTACTTGTGGATGTCCAACAAGTATACAGACCATAACAAGTAATAAAATGGACCTAAGAGTCCGGATCTCATTCCCACGAGATTACTATTTAACAATTGGTTCAATTATTCCTAATTTTAATTTGATCGAAAACAAATAATAAGTTTTGTGATTGGTGTCTAAATTTAAATAGACTAAATTATTTACTGTACACAGCTTATCGAATTTGGATTTTAAAAGTATGAATATAGATACTAGGACTTACAAAGTATCTATGGATCCTTTTTAATTCGCCGATCATGATTCATTACAATTGTAGTGTTTGATCGAATTCTTCTAAAATATTCAATTTATCCCTTTCAATCCCATATCTCTATACAAATCAATTTTAGTTAAACGAAATATTACTTCTAAGAATTTATCTAACGATCGCAATAATTAGTATATGTATCTCTATACGTTATACTAAATTATCGAATTTTAATATGTGATCTAAATCTATGACTCACATTTCGTTTCGTAATAAATTCACAAAATTATTGAATAACGGGCCAAAAAATTCAAAGCATTAAGTGTATAATAAAAGTAGTTCTTATCTGGTTCCATTTCTGAGAGTGAGAGCCCACACATTATTCATGGGACTGACACGTTTCTTATCCTAAATTGTGCTTGCACGAATTTTTGTTTTACGTCTTAGATCTACACTTGAACCATCCTACCAATTACCAAACTGTGGATCCTGCTTCGATTCCTGGAGTTAACACTGGGAGCCATATGGAGAGGAAGTCATTGGTGTGAACAAACGCCCAGTGAGAAGAGCTCTTTTTGCGGAAGGAGTCCAAATGAGTTGTGGGAACCTGGGAGCCAATAAGGGCACATCCTGCGATTTACCTCCCTGAGCTGCTGAGGGGCCGGAGGTTCAGGGACAAGGATCTAGTCGGACGCAAGCCCGGACACCTTGTAAAAAAAAAAAAAAAAAAAAAAACTGTGGATCCTGCACTATAGTGACGTCACCTTTTGGACTGAGGCACTGAGAATCAATTCAAACTTGATCCGAACAATAAAATTCAAGTTGGTCCCGTGTCCATTCAATCATGTTTTTTTTCGGGTGGCCACTCCTAATCGGCGGCGCCAACAAATTTGCACATACCACTACCAGCCTCTGTTTCGGGGAGAATTTATAAGCATTTAATTTATAAATACTAAATAGATAAAATAAGTTGATATATTATATAATGTGTAGTTGAAAAAAAAAATTGAATTTGTTATAACTGTAATATATTATCGAGTTGACTCTTTAATTTGGGATTCGGCTAATAGGATGCGAAAAACAGTTCATGAATAAATAACTCTTATGGCCCTCCATTGGTTTCAAAAACTGGGTTCTACTGGAATTAGAAATGTAAAACATGGTACAACCGAAAAATATAAGAAATAGAATGTTAGAGACATATTTCATTTTAAGAGGTATAATTTAATGTTTATACTGATAAATTATACAACATCAATTTAACAACTATTGCTTAACTCATTTTTAATCAATTGCTAAATCAAAATTTTGTGCAATATATTGTATTGTATTGACATGTTGCATCAATACTATATAAAACCAAATTCCACGAGGCATTTAAGCGCACTAGGACCAAAATCTCTTTATTAATGATCCGACTTCACCGTCTTAATTGATTTAGCTGACTTTTGATATATTTGATTATTGATCCTTTGATTTTTTTTGTCTATGTATACTCGTGTCAACGAGCCGAGCTGGCTCGCTAGTTGAAACTTTAGGCTCGGGCTCAACTTGAATAAAATGGTCCGAACTTTTTTGCAAGCCCGAGCTTTTGCTCAACCAAGAAATCTAGGCTCGGTTCGAGCTTTCAACTCATGCCTTGTCAAGCCGAGTTGGACAGTCTCGATTTTATTTATTTATTTATGTAAAGGCAACACTCGGCTGACTAAAAAAAAGGCAACAGCACATTGCCTTGAACATTTTTTATAATAGGTCTGTGAGCTTGAGCTGACGAGCCAGATGGGTCAGCTCGAGCTCGACCGGGCACCCCCAAATGGGGCTCACCCTGAGCCTCGAGTTTTGTAGAGTCGGGCTTACTGGACAATGGGCAGCCCAAGCCCAATTACCATCCCTATCTACTTATCGATAGCACTTTTATTTAAGCTCTTTATAGTGCATAAAGTTGCGAGTTAAGCTTTATTTGTAGCTCTTGGATTGAGTCAATAAGTCCAACTCAGTATAAGATTTTTCAAATCACTATATTTTTTGCTGCCCCTATCTAAAATATTCTGACTAATGCTAGCCACAAGTCGGCTCGCATCCGGATTATCCAACTTCAACTGAAGAAGAAGAAGCAGAAGCTTCACGAGTTTGATCAAAAGGGGGACAACCTTCTTCAATTTGTTCCATTGTTGACATTTTGTACCAAAATCACTGAATTTGGAAGTTGACAGCAAGTCGACAGAGGCAGTGGAAAACAGCTCATCAGCAAATATCTCACAAGGGCATAACCATAAATGGCCCTTCATGCCCCCAGGGCATATCTCCCAGTGGCAAAGGGGAGGGCGGATAGGGCTCAGCGCGGCAGTGTGCAGAGTTCGATTCCCCGCAAGGTGGAATTGGCTTTGTTGCAAGCGGGAGTTACCATATAGGTTAACAGCCTTGGCCTATCCATGTGCTCTCTACCCTGGCTCCTGGGAGGCACATCCTGCGATTTACCTCCTTCACGATGGCCCAGGGTAGGGTCGATGGGGGCCCTTAAGATTGAGGTTCAACCTTTTTTATAAATGGCCCTTCATTACTCCCAAAAACTACTCTGTACCCATCAAAATGAACAAAACACGGTACATAGTACGCCGAAGTATTATATGGTAAATAATTATATGAAATGACCTAAAAAACAAGAGAGTAATGTACCGTTTCACAACTGAATAATTATTTCTAATATGTTAGCGGCGTCGAAAATTTAGTCTCGAATAGTGAAAAAAAAAATTCTTTAATTTGGGACAATGATTTTTATTCTAGATTACTGTATGTTGTAGATTTTAAACAATTAATCATGTAGATGTTAAAGATGAATACATGTTGAAATTATATTTTAACTATTTGGCAAATTGAAAACCCTGGAGTTCACGAATATAGTAAATCATAAAGCAGTCAAAGTTGAGTTCAATCTCTAGCAGTCATATTATAATCAAAATCTTAAATAAAATGGTTTTGTCGAATACACCTTTGGATATATCAATTGTACTAGTGTCACTACGTCTAGATCCTTTTGTCATGGTCAATATAAACTACATAGACAATTGGTAGAGTAGCAACTATTACACCTTCAACAACATAAGATGCAACATCGATAGTTAATTTCTCGATCAATATATAAAATAATGTCTTTTGTACTATTCATTCTATTATGTATTTCACTTATCACGTTGAGAGCCTTGTGTCTTTGGATTAATTACACTATAGCATGTTATGGGCTCCTCGTCTCAATCAAAGGGTTCGGCCTCTGCATGGCTCTTTGACATAGGTGGTATATCACTTCAACCTAATAACATGAAACCCAAATTAGTTTATTATCAAAATCCTTAATGTCAAATCACCAAAAGAACTATAAAGTACGGAACACATCTTAATTCATTGGGGATATTTCTTTAATACTGGATCTTAATTTTGGATTTTGAATCTTGAATATTAACTCTTTTTATTTTTTATATCTTGATTTTGTTTCTTGGCGTGCATGCCATAAAAATAGACTATTTACGACATGCGATAAATGTATGCCGTTAAAAATGAATTGCTTAAGGTATTTATAGCGTGCAAAAAAAATGCACACCATAAATGTGATTATTTACGACTCACCTGTGGGGTATGCCAAAATAATAATAATAATAATAATAATAATAATAATAATAATAATAATAATAATAATAAATTGGTCTTTTTATGGCATGCATACTTACGCCGTAAATGTCGTCTTTTTTCTTCTATTTTCGTTCTTTTCCATCCTTTCCTTTTCAAAAAAAAAAAAGGTTAAACTCTAACATTAAGGGTCCCCCACCACCCCTGCCCTGGAACATCGTGAGGGAGGTAAATCGCAGGTTATGCCTCCAAGGGTACAGGGTGGAAGACTGCTTGTACATTTGCACTTACCCAAGAGCCAAATCCATATTTCAGGATTCGAACCCTTGATGCAGCAACCTCAAGTAAAGTTGGATTTCTCCACCCTCTTCTTTTACCACTTGGAGATGTGCCCTGGAGGCGTTCCTTTCCTTTTCATTCCTACGAAAAATGGTCAACCTCTTTCCTCTTCTTACGATTTCTTCCTGCTCTCTCTGACTGCCGTTCTCTCCTAAATTACCACCCTTCAATCACCCATCAACCATTCAATTAGCCATCAGCCCATTTGGGTGGTTATTCTGATAATCTCATAAGATTTATAGAACGAGGAAGCAAATGGTACCTATGTAAGTCTATTTCATCTAAAATTTGATTATTTGTTTTTTAGTTCGAAAATTGATCTGGGTTCGTTTTGTTCTTTTCGATATTTGATTTTCTGTGATTTATTGAATTTGATTATTTCCTCAATTTATTTATTATTATTTTTTTTTGGCATTTTCAGTGCAAAAATTAAACTAGGTTTGATGTGTTCTTTTTAACTTTTTACTTTATGTGATTTCTTATATTGATTCATTTCTACTTGATTTTTGATCTTCCATTTCGTTTCTGACTCTACATCATTTTTTTTTTCACAATTCAACGAAAATAAAGAAAATAATATTTATTTTCCTGGGCAAGTTATGAACTCGAACACTCTGTTATCAAGTGCTGGAAGAAATGGATCCATGGATTCAACAGCTCTCAGAAGAAATTCCAAGCGACCCAAATGTATTTTTTCTTTTCAATGTTGAATGCGAATCTGGTTAGCAAGGTTATTATTGAACCCACAGGAATTGACACTAGATCCCAAGAACACCCAAATATGACCAAGGTTTAGGATTTAATTTTTGAACAATGAACCAAGCAACCGAAGGTATATTAAACCAACGATCTCTTGATCACAAAGTCTTGAAATCTCACCCAGATTGTGGACTTGAACCAATTTAATTAAGGACCAAAAAACCCAATAAGAACGATACTTGAAAGACCCCTTGATTACAACCCAAAGGTCTAACCCGATGTTTTTGAATGCCACAAGAAATCACTTTCTTGATAGGTTCGATTTGCCCATTGAAGAACAAGAAAATTGAAGCGAAAAGCTTCGAGAGAATTTTATTCAATAATTCATATGAAAAGTCTTGAGTATTACAATGAGAAAATAAACTTATTTCTACTAAAAACCTAGCAAGAAGTTTGAAAATGAATAAAACTCTAAAAATATAAATTTTCAGCAAAATTAAGAATTCTAGACAAAATAAAACTCCTAAGAATACAGAAATTATCAAAAATAAAAAATTCTAACCAAAACTAACAACTCGTGAATTTTGGAAACTATCCTTGTCGAAATTGACGTTGTGGATCATATCAAATGCGTTAGGAGTATGACTCAAATAGGAGTATTATGAAGAGGCATATTCGATTTGGACTAGGAGAACATTAACCTAGGGCTTAAAGAAACTAAGTTGAATAAGGAAACAAAATCCTGTTGAAATTTGGTCTCCTAATTGTAATATATTTTCTTACCTTTTAGGACTCTTCTAGGTAGGGATGTAAATGAGCCGGCTCGGGAGCCTAAAGTTTCGGCTCAGGCTCGGCCCGGTTAAAATGGCCGAGCTTTTTTGCAGGCTTGAGCCGGGCCGAGCAAAAAAAAAAAAAGGCTCGGCTCGAGCTTTTGCTTGGGCCTTTTCCGGACCGAGCCGGGCAGGCTCGTTTTCTCCTCGATTTTTTTTCTTCCTACTGCCTTAAAAGGCAGCCAAGCAAAGCAGCGTATTTTATTTAATTAATTTTTTTTAAAAGCTCGCGAGTTCACGGGCCGGCTCGAGCAAAGCCCGTGTTCCCAAAATGGGGCTCGTGTCTATCTAGCCCTGAGCCGAGCCACAGGTGGCCCAAGCCGACGAGCCCGATTGCCATCCCTACTTCTAGGGTTGGCCTATAAATACGAGACTTCTCTGGTCAGTTTGTAGAGAGTAACATAGAAGCAATATTGTTAGTCTGTCTTGTATTCTCCACACTATTGAATTAATAGATATCGTTCTTCTGCGTTTACTCTTTGTGTTCTTTTTTTTACAAATTCAATTTTATGTTTTTGTGGTATGATCTAGTATACTTCAACATTGTAATTAAATCTCTTTCTTTATAATTTGGTTTAGAGTCAACGTATGTTATTGGAGTTTCCGCGCCCAACAAGTGATATCAGAGCGATGTTGATTTTTTGTGGATTGGTTGAGATTCTTTCGAGATGGCTGAGTTGAAGTATGATATCTCACTATTAGATCGCAATACAAGGTTCTCATTATGGTAAGTAAAGATGAGGGCTATTTTGGCGCAGTTGGATTTGGATGATGCGTTGCTGGGTATTGAGAAGATGCCAGCTGATTGGACAACGGAGGAGAAACAACGGAAGGCTGTGTCGTTGATTCATCTTCATTTATCTAACAATATTTTGTAGAATATCTTGAAGGAAAAGATGGCTGCTGCTTTGTTGTTGAGACTAGAACAGTTATGTATGACTAAAAGTCTTACTAGGAAACTGGCTCTTAAGTAGAAGTTGTATTCCCATCACACGGCGGAAGGAGGATTGTTGGAAGATCACATTGCCGTGTTCAAGGGAATAGTTGCAGATCTGGAGAGGTTGGAAGTTAAGTACGATGAAGAAGATCTTGCCTTGTTCCTGTTGTGTTCGCTGCCTGAGTCTTATGCGTCGTTTCGGGATACTATCTTGTAAAGTCAACATACTTTGACTATAGAAGATGTCTATGATGCTTTGCACTCAAAGGAGAAAATGAAGCATTTAGTTGGAGCTACATCAAGGGATAGGGAAGCTCTTATATCTCACGATGGTCGACGAAGAGGCAGATCGAGAGTTAGATTTAGCAACGTGACCTGTTACTACTGCAAAATAAAGGGACATATTCGGAAGGATTGCGATATATTGCAGGCTAAAGGTGATTTAGCTGCAAATCGTGGAGTACAACCTTTGAATTCAGAGGAAACCAATGTAATTGAGAATTGTTCAGATAGCGAAAAGGTGATGTTGATCGTGGAATCTGATGTGGAGTCTAGACCTAACGAGGAGTGGATTCTTGATTCAACATGTTCACACCATATGTGTTCTGATAGGAATTTATTTCAGACATATGAGGTTGTTCAGCAAGGTGGAGTTGTATGGGAAACAACCAATCTTACTGTATTGTTGGGATTGGTCAAGTCAGTTTGAGGCTGCGAGATGGAACATTTAGAACAATTGATCAAGTTTGACGTGTTCCTGACCTAAAAAGAAATCCCATTTCGCTAAGTACCTTAGATGCAAAAGGGTATAAATTCTCTGGAGGAAATGGAGTCTTGAAGGTCCAAAAGAGAGTCCGAGTTGTACTAGAGAGGCGAAAAAGATCCCAATTGTACATTTTGTAGGGAAGTGCAAAACCAATTAAAAGGAGACATTTGGACTAGTTTAGTACCGTGGTGGAAGTTCAGTTTAGTACAGTGTCTCTTGTGTTGGGCACTGAGTCGATTCAAAACGCTGCTAGGGAGAGCGCTGGTGATTTCGCTTTGCCACCAATTTCAGCGAGTACGCTGTGTTCAGTTGCTGAGGTAGGACTCATCGAGTGTAAGTACCATGGTGTTGGCAATGTCCGGAATGCTTCTATGGACGTTGAAGGCGACAGTTCCAGCAAGGGGCCTTCTGATCAAGCATCTAGTTTGGTTCTTACTATAGGGTGTGCTTCGACCCTGTGTGATCAACATTAATTCCTTTGTGGAATTGGGAACCCTGGGGATTGGGTTCGGGTGTCGGCTGTGGACGCTGAGCAGAGGACGAGTGTTTGATTTATATAGAGTGTTTACTGTGTTGAAGAGATTCGACTAGTTAATTTTGATGCAGATGAATTTGAAATCTAGGAATTTCGTTCGTAACACCAAAATTTGAGTCCAGATGGAGATTGTTAGGAGTATGACTCAAATAGGAGTATTTTGAAGAGGCGTATTCGACTTGAACTAGGAGAATATTAACCTAGGATTTAAGGAAACTAAGTTGAATAAGGAAACAAAATCATGTTGAAATTGGGTCTCCTAATTGTAATATATTTTCTTGCCTTTTAAGATTCTTCTAGGGTTGGCCTATAAATAGGAGGCTCTTCTGGTCAGTTTGTAGAGAGTAACATAGAAGCAGTATTGCTAGTGTGTCTTGTATTTTCCCCACTGTTGAATTAATAAATATCGTTCCTTTGTGTTTACCCTTTGTGTTCTTTCTTTACAAATTCAATCTTGTGTTTTCGTGGTGTGGCCTAGTATATTTCAACATTGTCATTAAATCTCTTTCTTTATAATCCAGTTTGAAGTCAATGTGTATTATTGGAGCTTCTGTGCCCAACAAGATGTTCTTCTTAATTTTCTAATCTTATTTGTTTCTATTGTTCAATTGGCAACTGCCGATGTGATGTTTTGCCTTGATTCTTAGTTTTCTGCTCAGAATTTTGATTGTTATGTCAAACTTTTATGGGTACCTTGCAAATTAACTTAGTACAAGAATTGCTTGAAGGTTTATTCAACTGGTACTATTTTGATTATGTTCTTGCAAGTTCAGTAAGTATGGATTTTCTTTAGAAGGTCTATAATTGAAGTCCAGGTTTAGTTTTTGAATGTTACCATTTTACTTTCTTAGTTCTATAACTTCTATCTTTGAGATGCAAATGATTGACTTATACATGATTGAAAACACTAAAAAATATGATAAAAATGAAACAAAATGAATGTTTCAAAGCTCTTGAAATAAAGACCTGTCATTAATTTTTTACATGAGATATTTTTATCATACATTGATATGGTTGGGACTGCATATTTTTTTTTGATGTATGTGAACAGGTGAAGGAGATGGGTGGAAGTAGTAAACCTTCAGATCTAATAAAGGGATACAAGCAATTAGTAGAGAGGAAGAAAGGGTTTGTTGATTGGGCAAACTTGATAAACAATCATGCAGTAACTCAAGAAAAAAAGAGGGGAAGTTTACTCAGGAAGAAGTAAAAAAAAAAAAAAAACACCTGCATGTATAGACTTCAAGATTTATGTTCGTCACTTGGTCTTTCGAGGATAAATGCAAGTTTAGTGTTTTTGAGGGAAGGTTGTGATAGTATGTGGCATGGCTCTCAAATTTTTTTATCATATTTTTTATTTGCTTGTTTAATCATGTGGCTTTAGCAAATACTAGTAAAGAGTTGCCTATACAATAATACTTATTTATTAAATTGGTTACCAAACAAGTAATCCGAAAAATGTACAGCAATTAAGACCTTCCAATAACGAAATTAAGTTTGCACATTCAATGAGTAAATCATCATAGCATGACAAAAAATCGTAGCTCTTCACTTAGACAGGATCTAAACTGAGAGTTTTTGTATACTTGTATACAAGGTTCTTTCCCCCTTTTGTTCATGAATAAAATCCTCAATCAACTAAAAACGTTAGGCTCCACTGTACATACATTAGAATAACAAGTTGCCTAAAATGTTGAATGAATGCAACTGCCTACTGTGCTTGATTGCATGTGCTAACCTATTCCTATTTGTAGAATATCTTCTCTTATCCTTTGTTTCTCTTTCAATGCTTAAATTTCAGAATTCAAATTATATAAATGAAATGCAAAAATCTTCTGCACAATATGTTTACAAAACAACATTCATTAGTTGATATGCCTATTAAAATCCATGATCTTGTAAACATGTTAGTTCTGATACAAAATCTTAATGACCTATATACTAATCAAAATTTAAGAAATGCAAAATATATAGCAAGTGGTGCTTGAAGAATATGATGTGTGGTGTTTTCATACTAACAAAATTCCAAGTCATTGAAATGATTAGGTATGTATAATCTATTATTATCTTTTCCCACATACCTATGAATCTTATTGCTGGAAAGTACTTGAAGTCTTGGATATGATCATTTCTTTTACTATATTTTACCTATTCATGAAATCAAATTAGAGTTGTACAGAAAGCAATTACCGTAAACAACATCATCATATATGAAGCGACCTCTGGTCTCACTATAGTAAGATCATTTTAACTAATGTTTATTTTATTTTTCTCTAAACTCATTTAGTATTTCTTTCCTAAAATCAAAAAGCATTTTGTAATTGTCATTGCATTTTCTAGCCCAACTTGGTAAATGTGCGTGATCAAATAAATTATTGCGTCCCATAGTTAGATTTGGCTAGGATTCTAAGGGTCCTTATTAAATGATCCTTATATTTTCATTCGACAATTGTAATTATACTCGAACAAGGCCAGGACTTCCTCAAGCTAGACTCGGCCCTTGGGAGGGAAATTCTCAAATAACTTTCAAGATTTGCTCATGCTCGACTTAGCCTTATAATGAATTATATTTGAACAATGTTGAAAGTCCCTAAAGCTTGACTCTATCCTCAAGATCAGTGTTGCTCCAACAAGATCGAGACTTGGACTTGACGTGGCTTTAGAATAATGCTCGAAAGAGGTCAAGAGTCTCTAAGGCTCAACTCGATCTTTGCGAGGGAATACGTTCAAACTAGGTTGAGACTCACTTGGACTTAAATTAAACTTTTCCATCTCTATAATTATATTATTATAGTATGCTGGTAATCAAATAAATGAACAAATTTTTAAAAAAAAATTTGTTGATATTTACGGCGTGCATGGGCACGCCATAAAAAGTTATATCCATCCATTTACGGCATGCACATGCACATGCACACCGTAAAAAGTCTATAACCTCTTATTTACGGCAGGTTGCGCATGCCCTAAAAACTTTACATTTTTACGACGTGTGGATGCATGACGTAAAAAGTGATGCACGGCATTCCTACATGGCGTATTTTGAACGTCGTAAATAGCGAACCACTTTTTACGGCAATGCTTTATACGGCGTTCAGCCGCACGCCGTAAAAAGTAAGTTTTGTTGTAATGAATCTATAACTCACATTTCAATTCGAATAGATTCACAAAATCATTGAATAATTGGCCAAAGAATTCAAAGCATGAAGTGTATAATTAAAATCAATAAATATGTATTTAAAGAACTTGAGTCTTCAATTAAAGAAATAAAGGGTCACACATTGATTACATTGTTCCCCCTAACCATACATTTAGCTAACATAATAATTGGAAAAAAAAAGGGAAAAAGAAAAAGGAAAAAAAAAAAAAAACAAAAAGTATAGAGTTCAAAGCAAGGTTTTGAAATTTTAATCATGAAAAGAATTTTGGATCTTACACCAAGAGTCTTCTTCAACTTCGAAAACCTTCAAATCTTAGCTTTTGCTCTTTGATCTTGATGATTATGTGTTTTCTTTCTCCAAATTGTGTGGAACTCTTCCAAAAGCGTCAAAAACTTGTTTTCATAGTTGCCCTCACATTTTTTTTTTTTTTTTGTAGAGTTTTAATGGGCTTTAAAAAGGCCAAAATTTGTGCGGTAGATTTGCCTTCTTTCACAACCAGGTATGTAACAGCTTCTTCTCTTCCTCCAAGCAGTAAAGCAGGTTCCTTCTTCGTCTTTTGCTTGTCATTGGATTGGAAGCCGCAGGCCCCTAGGTAAGCTGGCGCTACAACGATGCGAGTACAAGTCGTGGGCGCCCGGGGCACCACCTTTTCAGGTGAAGATCGTTATTACACTTTCTTTAATATTTTTATTGTAACTTTCTCTCTTGATATCTGATTGAAGGGATTCAAATTGGGTTGTAAAGATAACTCAAAAAACTACAACTTTACTTGAAATAACTTTTTTCCAATTCAAATGTTTACTAGGTCGAACATGAGTTCAAACTTAAATTGAAAATCTGAAACATAAGTGTGCTATTGAAAATTGATTTGTATCTATATTTTGATCATATTTCATTTCGTTTTGACATCTAGTTGCATGCAATTGACCTCTAGCATTCTCGAGTCTTCATTGTGAGGTCCGATACAACTTTTAATTATTTTCACTTTAGTCCCCAAACTTTAGATCTTGTCTCTTATTGTCGATTTTTCGCTTCTTTCTTTCAATTCCACTTCCATTCATCGAGTTTCAACTAATAACATATTATATAATAAATTAGCCTATAATTTCAGTAAAAGATATTTCAAAGCTCCAATAAATATATAAAATACACTTATCACATGCGCTTGTGGGTTTCTTGCTCGCTTATTACTTTTGAAATTCCACGTAAGCATATATATGGATAATCTGAAACTCCGCCTAAGCAAAAAAATAATAATAAAATAATAAAAAGTAGTTCTTATCCGTTTCCATTTCCTTGAGTGAGAGCCCACACGTGATTCATGGGACTGACACGTTTCTTATCCTAAATTGTGCTTGCACGAATTTTTGTTTTACGTTTAAGATTTACAGTTGAACCAACCTACCAAACTGTGGATCCTGCACTATAGTCACATAGCCTTTTGGACTGAGGCACTGAGAATCAATACAAACTTCATCCAAACAATAAAATTCAAGTTGGTCCCGTGTCCATTCAATCATGTCTTTTTCCGGTGGCAACACCAAATTGATGGCGCCAACAATTTGCACATACCAGCCACTGTTTCGGGGATAATTTATACGCATTTAATTTATAAATAGATAAAAATAAGTGGTGAATAAATATATGATATATTATATAATGTGTAGCTGAAAATAAAATTCGATCATTTATAAATTTTACAGGATGTAAGCTTTGTTATAACTGTAATATATTATCAAGTTGACTCTTTAATTTGGGATTCGGCTAATAGGATGCGAAAAACAGTTCTTGAATAAATAACTCTTATGTCCCTCCATTGGTTTCAAAAACTGGGTTCTACCGGAATTAGAAATGTAAAACATGGTACAACTGAAAAATATAAGAAATAGAATGTTAGAGACATATTTCATTTTAAGAGGTATAATTTAATGTTTATACTAATAAATTATACAACATCAACTTAACAACTATGGCTCAACTCATTTTTAATCAATTGCTAAATCGAAATTTTGTGCAATATATTGTATTGTATTGACATGTTGCATCAATACTATATAAAACCAAATTCCACGAGGCATTTAGGCGCACTAGGACCAAAATCTCTTTATTAATGATCCGACCTCACCGTCTTAATTGATTTAGCTGACTTTTGATATATTTGATTATTGATCCTTTGATTTTTTTTTAGTCTATCTATAGTCGTGTCAATGAACCGAGCTGGCTCGCTAGTCGAAACTCTAGGCTCAAGCTCAACTTGAGTAAAATGGTCCGAACTTTTTTGCAAGCCCGAGTTTTTGCTCAACCAAGAAATCTAGGTTCGGTTCGAGCTTTCGACTCATGCCTTGTCAAGCCGAGTTGGACAGTCTCGATTTTATTTATTTATTTATGTAAAGGCAACACTCGGCTGACTAAAAAAAAGGCAACAGCACATTGCCTTGAACATTTTTTATAATAGGTCTGTGAGCTTGAGCTGACGAGCTACATGGGTCAGCTCGAGCTCGACCGGGCACCCCCAAATGGGGCTCACCCTGAGCCTCGAGTTTGGTAGAGTCGGGCTTATTGGACAATGGGCAGCCCAAGCCCAATTACCATCCCTATCTACTTATCGATAGCACTTTTATTTAAGCTCTTTATAGTGCATAAAGTTGCGAGTTAAGCTTTATTTGTAGCTCTTGGATTGAGTCAATAAGTCCAACTCAGTATAAGATTTTTCAAATCAACATATTTTTTGCCGCCCCTATCTAAAATATTCTAACTAATGCTAGCCACAAGTCGGTTCGCATCCGGATTATCCAACTTCAACTGAAGAAGAAGAAGCAGAAGCTTCACGAGTTTGATCAAAAGGGGGACAACCTTCTTCAATTTGTTCCATTGTTGACATTTTGTACCAAAATCACTGAATTTGGAAGTTGACAGCAAGTCGACAGAGGCAGTGGAAAACAGCTCATCAGCAAATATCTCACAAGGGCATAACCATAAATGGCCCTTCATTACTTCCAAAAACTACTCTGTACCCATCAAAATGAACAGAACACGGTACATAGTACGCCGAGGTATTAAATGGTAAATAATTATATGAAATGACCTAAAAAACAAGAGAGTAATGTACCGTTTCACAACTGAATAATTATTTCTAATATGTTAGTGGCGTCGAAAATTTAGTCTCGAATAGTGAAAAAAAATTCTTTAATTTTGGGACAATGATTTTTATTCTCGATTACTGTATGTTGCAGATTTTAAACAATTAATCACGTAGATGTTAAAGATGAATACATGTTGAAATTATATTTTAACTATTTGGCAAATTGAAAACCCTGGAGTTCACGAATATAGTAAATCATAAAGCAGTCAAGGTTGAGTTCAATCTCTAGCACAGTCATATTATAACCAAAATCTTAAATAAAATGGCTTTGTAGAATACACTTTTGGATATATCAAGTGTACTAGTGTCACTACGTTTAGATCCTTTTGTCATGGTCAAGATAAACTACATATCCAATTGGTAGAGTAGCAACTGTTACACCTTCAACAACATAAGATGCAACATCGTTAGTTAATTTCTCGATCAGTATATAAAATAGTGTATTTTGCACTATTTATTCTATTATGTATTTCACTTATCACGTTGAGAGCCTTGTGGCTTTGGATTAATTATATATAACACGTTATCGTCTCCTCGACTTTCACGGGGTGCCTTTCTTCTTGGCACAGAAAGGGACACCGTGCGGCAGTAGTTTGCTCCGCTAGACTACCTTTCGTCTTTTCTCGATCGCGTCGGGACGAAAGAAAATTTGATTACAGTTTTTTAGAAAGCTTAAAACAGAGAATTTGAATACATTGAAAGTAAATTGAACATTGATTGATGAAAATTGAACATTACAATTGACGAAAGTAAAAAATTACAATTGCTGGTGTAAGGGGCGGACACCAGTAAAGATTTTTGAATGACTAATACCCCCTATAATAGCATTCGGAACAAAAACCTTAGTGACAGGAGTAGACGTTTAAAAGATGAGGAATCATACTAAACGTTTACTAATATCAGAGCTATTTTACAACTGAAATAACTATTACAATGAAAAGAAAATTACAACTCAAACTTGAACTAATATTTACAATATGCGGCTAAAGTTGGGCAAACTGCAGTTGCGATAGTGTTAAGGGGCTGAGTAAAGCTGCGGTCCTTGACATTCTTCCCCATTTGTTTTGGCGATGTCCTCAGTGTCATCAATGCATGATATGCTTCGATTAATGGTTTGAAGGCTCCAAGATCTTTTTCTCTTTCCCAAGTATTCTCCTTGCTACTGCATCCAATCCATTTGACCAAGTACTCCTGATGATCTTTTCTAGAAACTCGAGTGATTCGATGTTTAAAAATAACTTCAGCAACTTTCTTTCTAGCTTTCTTCAGTTCAAACACAGGTCGCTTTGGCTCATTTCTAGATGCGTCCTCCTTATCTTCAAAGTATGGTTTCAGCACACTAACATGAAGGACCTTGGGGATTTTACACCATGAAGGGAGTTCAACTTTGTATGCAACTCTTCCAATCCTCTTCACGATGGGTAATGGTCCAATGTATTTTTGGCGTCAGTCTTGAGTCCTTCCCTCTTGCTGATTTGTAAACAATTCTGTCAGGAAGCTTAACCATTACCAAATCTCCAACACTGAATTCAATGAAACGACGCTTTAGATTTGCGGCCTTTTTATACCATTTTTGAGCTTTCTCAAGATAACTTTGAGCAATTTCCATATTTCGTTTCCACTCTTGAGAAAAGTTCTTTGCTTAAGGGGACTTGGTATTTCGTTCGATATCCACTGTATGAGGAAGTAGCAATTGCTGGCCAGCAACAATCTCAAAAGGACTCTTATTGGTAGAAGAGCTCTTTTGGGCATTGAAGCAAATCCGAGCCGCATCCAAAAGTTTTACCCAATTTTTCTGCGAATTAGAGATAAAGTACCAAAGATATTCTTCTAGCATAGAATTGAAGTGCTCCGTCAGTCAGTCAGATTGTGAATGAAAACTAGAACTCATGCTCAAAGTTGAACCAAGAAGTTTGAACAACTCATTCCAAAATATGCCAGTGAAACAAGGATCTCGATCACTGACGATGTCCTTAGGCAGTCTCCAGTATTTAACAATATGTTTCAAGAAGAGTTAAAATGTCCCTTTTGCAGATACATACTTAGGCGCTGCAATGAAAGTTACGTATTTTGATAGACGGTCCACCACGATGATGATAGTGCCAAAATCCTCAACTTTTGGCAACCCAATAATGTAGTCCATCGATACACTTTCGAATGGCCGGGTTGGGATGGAAAGGGACTCTAGCAAGCCCGCGCTTTTTCTGATGATCTACCTTATCTTGCTGACAAATAAGACAGGTTTTTCATAGGTTGCAATGTCGTCTCGCATTTGAGGCCAATAGTATGCACGTTGCAGTCGTGCATAAGTGCGTTTCTCTTCGGGATGCGCTGCCAAATCGTGTCATGGCATTATGTAATTAGTGATTTCCTCAAATCTCCACCCTTAGGAACATATAGATGGTCTCCCTTTGTCTTCACTAGTTCCCCATCGAGCCAGAACTGTGGAGTTTTACCCTGCTTGATGAGGTTGACCAAATATTGATTAGCCGGGTCCTTCTCCATAAGTGCCCGAATTTGGTCTCTTGTGTTTGTGGTGACGGAGCTCTCCGAAAGAATAGTTACGGAGCAAATGGTAGCCAAATCGGCTCGTCGACTAAGAGCACCAGCAACATGATTATTAGATCCGGGACGATACTCTAGTATAAAATTAAACTCTGAAAGAAATTCCTGCCAACGAGCCTACTTGCTCGATAGTTTTGGTTGAGACGTGAAGTGACTAACCGTAGTGTTATCTGTCTTCACAATAAATGGAGACCCAAACAAATAGTGACGTCATCCTATGAGACAATGGACTACTGCCAACAATTCCTTTTCATGTGTCGAGTAACGACGATCTGTTTGATTTAACTTTCGGCTCTCATGTGCTACTGGATGTCTTTCTTGCATGAGGACTTCACCAAGTGCAAAATTTGAAGCATCTGTATGCATTTCAAATGGTTTAGTCATATTCGGTAAGGCTAAAATTGGGTTCGTCCACATGGACTTCTTCAACCTTTCAAAAGCAATTTGGCATTAGGACGACCAATCCCAATCCTTGTCCTTCTTTGTCAATTCGATAAGTGACAGTGCAATTTCTGAGTAGCTTTTCACAAATCCTCAATAGTAATTGTATGACCCAAGAAATGAACATACATCATGTACGGGTTTTGGTGGTTGCCAATCTTTGATGGCTATAACCTTCTTTGAATCCATACGGATTTTATCTTGTTCAATGATGTGACCCAAGAAACTGATAGATGTCTGAGCAAATGAGCATTTAGATGGTTTGGCATAGAGTTCATTCTCCTGTAGTCGATTAAAAACTTGCCTCACATGTTGGACATGTTCCTCCAATGTCTCGCTGTAGATTACTATGTCGTCTAAGTACACCACGACAAAATCATCTAAGAACCCGTAAAGTACCTGATTCATCATAGTACAAAACGTTGCTGGAGCGTTTGTCAAACCAAAAGGCATCATTTTAAATTCAAAGGCTCCATATCTGGTCACCATCGTAGTCTTTGCTTCGTCTCCTTCCTTGATCCGAACTTGCCAATATCCGGACCTAAGATCAATTTTTGTGTAATACTTCGCCCGACTCAGTCGATCGAAGCAATTCGCAACCAGTGGGATATGATAGCTATTCTTTACAGCAATCTTGTTTAAGGCTTGATAGTCATAGCACATTCTAAGAGAACCATCAGCCTTTTTCTAAAACAATACAGCAGCTCTGTATGGTGACTTTACAGGCACAATGATTCCACTCTCCAACATTTCTCCCAATTGTTTCCTAAGCTCTTCAAGCTCAGGCTGAGACATACGGTATGGTGCCCTGGCAGGAGGTTTGGCACCTAGAATAAGTTCAATCTCATGATCAATTGTCTTTCTTGGTGGTAATTTCTTTGGTAATTCGTCTGGCATGATGTCCTCAAATTCCTAAATAAGTCTTTTAACGGGTTTTGAAATTTGACCATTCGCCTCTTCGATCTCTTCTAATCGAAGAGTGTGCAAAAAAGAAGGTTCATTTCTCTTAAAACACTTACTAAATTGCATGGCTAAGATACTTTTCTCACCCATCCTACCAACTTGTGTAGGGATGACACAAGGCTTATTACACAACATCATTAACGAGTCGGAATATGGCAACACTATTCTCTTAGTATCCCGAAGAAATTCCAATGCCAGAATAAGCTTGAAATCATCCATCTGAATTGCTGATAAATTTGTCCTTCCCTCGAAAGGACCTGCTTTGATCAACATCGATTTCGCCACTTCAGCTATTGGTTGAGCAGCGGAGTTGATTGCCTTGACTTTTCCACTACCTTTTTCTAGAACAAGTCCGAGTCGCTCTATTTCGGTACATGCAAGGTAGCTGTGGGTAGCACCGGTATCTACCATAGCCTTGATTGGCTTTCCATTGATTTCACATCAATGTACATTAAGCCTTTGGCCCTACAAATTCGAGCCTTCGCTTCTTCCATTTTTGCCTCTTTCAATGAGACATTATCCTTTTCAGCAACCCGATACGACAGTGTGTTGCATTGATGTGAAGATGTCCCAACTACGTCCTCATCCTCTTCGGAGTCGGTCTCACTATGACAATTAGCTTGTGAGGCCTTTTGCTCCCGTCACTTGCTAGCTGGCAATATGCATTCACCATCCACTTCTGAGGACACTCCGACACCCAATGAGGTCCTTCGCATAAAAAGCATATCAATTTGGGAGTGGCATCAGTTCGGCCCTCCGTCGCTTTTCCTTTGTTCCAGTTGTTACTGTTGCTGCCATTAAAATTTCCTTGACGGTTATTATGACAATTTTCCTGAAAGCCATGGGTGCTTTGATAGGCTCCTCCTTTATTCTGAGAGTAACGCTCTCCCCCATTTGGGTTCGAGCTGGGTCTGTAAGGGTTGTTACCACCTCCAATTGCTTGATTACTCCCCGAATGTCTATCTTTTCTAGATTTCGTTTGGTAGTCGCTCAAGTATTCGATGGCTCCCATGGCCGTGCTCAAATCAGTAACTTTCTGTCTTTGAGGTTCCGTGTGTGTCCACGGTTTCAACCCTTCCATAAAGGTGAAGAGCTTATCCTTTTCTGACATATCTCTGATATTCAGCATGTGCCCTAAAAATGATTTCACATACTCCCTGATAGAGCTTGTGTGTTTCAGGTCTCGAAGTGCCCGTCGAGCCTGATACTCAACATTCTTCGGGAAAAACTACGATCTGATCGCTTCCTTGAGGAGATCCCAAGAATCTATTCGGACCCTATTGGCCTGAATGTCAGCATATTTGGTTCGCCACCATAGTTTTGTATCTCCACCTAGATACATGGTAGCTATGGTTACCTTTCTAGCTTTGTCTTCAATCGAAGCTGCGAGAAAATATTGTTCCATGTCAAACAAGAAGTTTTCGACTTCTTTTGCATCACGTGCTCCTTTGTAGGTACACGGTTCAGGAATTCTGAGTCTAGGAGCATACTCAGGTACGGGAGCTTGTCCATTACCCACTGTACGTTGGAGTACTCATAATTGAGCTCTCAACGCATCCATTTCATCCTACAGATCAGGAATGATTACAGCAGCTTCAATCATTGCTGTGCAAGCCCTTTGGCTTTCATCCAGTTGGATGTGTAATCCACGAATCTCGAATTCTGCCATTTCAACTTTTTCCTCGAGACCGTCCAAGGCATAGCACAACCTAGTAGTTGTCTCATCAAGCGCATCCACGCGCTGTTTAGTAGTACTTTTCTTTTGAGGCTTTCCCACTTCAGTGGTGTGGGATGTAATTAGATCCATAGCTTTCTTATCGAGGGTCGTGAGCCGCACCTCTGATACCAACTTATACGGGGTGCCTTTCTTCTTGGCACAGAAAGGGACATCGTGCGGCAGTAGTCTGCTCCGCTAGACTACCTTCCACCTTTTCTCGGTTACGTCGGGACAAAAGAAAATTTGATTACAGTTTTGTAGAAGGCTTACAATCGAGAATTTGAATACATTGAAAGTAAATTGAACATTGATTGATGAAAACTGAACATTACAATTGATGAAAACAGAAAATTACAATTGCTAGTGCAGGGGGCGAACACCAGTGAGTTTGAAAGATTTTTGAATGACTAATACCCCTTATAATAGCATTCGGAACAAAAACCTAAGTGACATGAGTAGACGTTCAAAAGATGAGGAATCATACTAAACGTTTACTAATATCAGAGCTATTTTACAACTGAAATAACTATTACAATGAAAAGAAAATTACAACTCAAACTTGAACTAATATTTACAATGTGTGGCCAAAGTTGGGCAAACTGCGACTGCGATAGTGTCAAGGGGCTGAGTAAAGCTGCGGTCCTAGACACCTCGTCTTGATCAAAGGGTTCAGCTTCTACATGGCTCTTCGACATAGGTGGTGTATCACTTCAACCTAATAACATGAAAACCTAATTAGTTTATTATCAAAATCCTCTATGTCAAATCACCAAGCGAATTATAAAGTGCGGAACATATCTTAATTCATTGGGGATGTTTCTTTAATACTGGATCTTAATTTCAGATTTTGAATCTTGACTATTAACTCTTTTATTTCTTGATTTTTTTTTCTTGATTTTGTTTCTTGATCCATAGTCTTGATTCTTGATCTTGATTGTGGGTTTTGTATCTTCCTCCATAATATATTTTCTTGTATTTTTGTGTTGATGCGATAACACAAAGAATGAAAATCACATATGAATTGGGAACCATAACCCTATAAATAGTTTTCATATGTATTTTGGCCATTGTGAAATACAATTCTAAAAAAAAATTGGTCTGTACACATATAATCTGGACCCACATTTTATTTAGATGCCATAATCCTAACAATTTAGTTCTTTATTAGACCACTTTAATTATGGACATAACTTTAAAATAGCTTTATACACAATTAATTACATATGTAGGCCCACATGACAAATTGATTATTTTCCAATAATATTTCATTTGGGCCACATATGTTACCTTATAAATATGTATAATCTTATGACCTCAAAGCTTTTGTGATCATAACCAAAGGCATCTCCGAACAATCTTGTCCATCAATCATGTCAATATATGATTAAAGAAGTTTTCATTACAAATATAGAACCAAACCCATTAATGGTCACTTGCATCCACACAATCAAAAGACATAGATCAAGTATGGATGTGTAACATGAAAATTACATACAGTGTGATCCAAATATGCTTATTTCCACCTGGTCCTACCTTATTCTTTAACGAAACCAATGACAAACTTTAATCAAAGTGAAACTGAACGGATTACTTTATTTCTGAAATAAAACTAAATATCCATGGATAAAAATATGTATCTAAAATAGACAACATCCGAATATAAACTACCACTAAACTAGCATATCATCAAAAGATGTGACACCCATGTGAGCAATATGCTCATGAAAGGCCTAAGGTGGTATCCATTTAGTAAACGGATACGTAATCACAGAGTTTGTCCCAATATACTTTATTGAAACCTGATCACTTTAAATTCTTTACTTAACAACTCAGTACTTAGTGTCCATAAAATTTGACATCATCAAGCTCCTATTAGAATATTGAATAACTAAGTGGTCTTTCAAATCCTTCCAAAATTTGTAGTATAGTGATAAATTTTTGTAGTCATATTTCATTATCAAAATCAAATAAGCCAATGATCACCAATTGGTAGGGGTGGATTTAGAGATGGGTTGCAGCTACAAGCCAACTATTAACCAAGCCCATATGCTTTAAATTTATTTATTTTATTTTTGGGTGAATTGTAGTCTATTAGCCCACATTAGCACACCGACAATAAAATTCAATGGGCTAGTCCACCTCAAATATTTTTTTTTGTTTTAATCTTTAGCCCACTAATTTAACCCACTTATTTGTATCAATCGTTAATACCCATTTATCCCATTTCTTCCCCTATTTTGCAAAACCAATTAAAATAATTCCCAATCAAATATGGTTTTCTTGCTGATTGTTTAACACTAAACATTTAATATGAATTTAGATCTAGATTCTATTGTAGATGAATTTTATGTAGTAAAAACATCGTCGAGTACAACTATAATAGGTAACTTATATTATGAATTTTTCTTATTATATATAAATTTTATACGTACATTAAAATTTTAAATCTTTTTGCCCCCCATAACATTAATTCCTGGCTCCGCCCCTGATATTTGGAGACAAAAATTCCTTAAAAGTTACCTTATTGTTTTTCTAGGCTTAACCGAGCATGTTCTAAGTTGTGCTGGGCAATAAGTTTTGGATAAATGAAAGAAAAAGAAAAACAATGAAAGTTACCATTTTCAAGGATATTTTGTTTATAGTTAATATTCTTTAATAGTGTTTAATTAAGACACGTTTCACTAAATTTTCCAATTAAATGGATTTGTTCTCTTTCAAGAGTACGCTTGTCGACTTCAAGTCTATGAGGTGAAGTCTAACTTTTAACTGCTTTAATACTTGAGAGTTATCCTAAGTGAAAAATAATTTTATTTTTGACTTACTTGCTTCTTGACTCTGAAGTATAGCCTTTACAAGTTTACGCCCTAGATTATGAAATTCTATGATTATAGTCGATACTAAAGTCGAAATCATAGATCTAGGGGTTTTAAGGGTTGACTCGTCGATCATCTCAGACTCGACTCGGCACATCACACGCATTGACTCGTGCTCGTCCCTTGGTGGAGCAAGCCTCAATAAGGTTATAAACTCGATTTAACCCACCATATGATTGGTTCGTGCTCACTTTGGACGAGTAGAGCTTGAGTTAACTCATTAAAAAAGGTGATTCATCCCCCACTTGCAGCTCGTAAACCAATTTTTATTTTTAATTGAAAAAAAAAATTGTATTCAGGCATCCCAATGATTGGGTTGCCTAAATTCGACATCATGGCACCTCCGCAGGTGCCATCAAGTTATAGAGTTTATAGCTACAAAAATTAACTTATATCTGAGCTAGGCGAGCCAAAGAGTTCGGCTTGCAAGCTACTCACATGAAAAAATTTCAGCTGGACTAGTCCCATTTCCCATCCCTGTATACCCCTAAACAATAAATTAATCAACATGGACCAAATGCAAGTCTGTGACCAAAAATATTAATCCTTGAATTTTGGGAGATTAGATTGGGTTTGCTCGGTAATTGAGTTTCATTTCAGAAGGTTAACTTATTGTGCAAAGTAGTTCAATTTCATATAATTACATCATCTACCCATATGTAGTCAATGTTAGCTTTTGCTACGGTTCCAACGGATTAACAATACCCCCATCAAATGGAGCACATCATTATCTCAATCCCGTAAGCGAGAATTCATGTGTCATTCTTTCATAATACATGAAGGATTACAAGTTCCGTCAAGGGACAACTCTTTTACTGTGTCACAAACCACTTATGTGGGTACAACCATTTTGGGAGTTAAATACTGATATTTTTGATATCGTGAATTTTTGAGCCTTAACTCTTATATCACTAGGACTCCTGCGTGAACTCATTCCAGATTTGGTCATCATGAGTCCCATAAGCTATAGTCTTTTTATCATTCGGCTTGAAGTCAGTGTACGATGTAGAATGAAATAATTATTGACCCTCATTTTACTAGGATGTTCATATTAATTTCATCTTCATGTGATCCTAAAACCTTAGCAGCAGCGTCGTCTATTGTCCTCATACTAAACTCATAAGTTAAAGTTGCAACCTATAGGGCCTTCGTGTTAAATCGACTATGCAAATGGAGGGTTCACCACTACGTTAGTTGTGTAATCTCCCAATCCCATATAATCCATGTCAATTTGAATTTTATCGCTTACGTTATCTTTTCACTTGGACCCACTTGATAGATTGACTCCACAACCAAGTCTTCCATGGCTTGTTGCAACTCAGCATTAATTTTCACCTGATGGCTCTTGAGATGGTTTAAGATCCCCATTTATGCCACTCTTCATTCCCACCCCAAACAAGCACTTATGTGAATTTGCTACAATTTTGTCCTTATATTTTTTGGTTTTAGAAAATTTGGCCCTGAATTTTCTAGATTAGCAAAAGGTACCCTATTTTTTTAGAATATACAATTCTTCACTTGAGTTGTTTGGTTTACACAATCAGTCTTTGAATTTTAATGTTGGTTGTAAATCAATCACCAAATTTTCTGATTTATGCAAATTAACCCATGGGCTTTTTAAATGTTGCATATCAGTTCCTACTGGCTCACTTTGAAGATGCTCTTGATAGACAGCCTACTAAAATCCACTTTATGTTGTTGGGGGCAAATTTTCAATTGAACACTTTGCCCAGACAGTATCCAGCTAGAAGGTTCATTCTATGGCCCAAATCTAAGCCATCTTGAGGCCAAATTTTTATTAGAGAAAATTACACCCATACATAGACTTTTACTTTCAACTTCAAAAATTAGTTATAAAATTTACTTATTCAAAAATCATGTTATAATTCAGATTTTTAAATTTAATAATAATAATATTATAAATTAAATTAATCAACTTAATCTTTATCTCTATAACAACTATCTCTACATTAAAAAAAAAAACTTGCTTTCTATAATAACTGTCTCTCTCTCTCCTCAACGTACATATGCTTTGTGCACAAATTCGTTCTTTCATCCAAAATCTCTCTTGGTTCAATGAATTTCACCTTTCAATCTATAGCTTTTTCCCCTGATTTTACTGACTTTAAAAAATAGGGTTTTATATAAAGAAAGTTATAAGAAATTAGTTATAGGTGAACTGAAGATGGAGGAAATGTTGCTTTCAGTTCTGTTTGAATAGACTCGAAAAATTCACAAAGTCGCATCTAAATCATTCGTCGATCAGCTTTTACTGTTATTGTTTGATGTATAATCAAGATTGTTCTTGGAAACATGCTCATGGAAGAATTTCAGCTTTTCTCCACTCGATCAATTTTTTCATGGTTGTTGTAAAATGTGCTTACATGTTTATAACCGAGTTCCAAGTAGTGATACTGACTTGAAATCGCAAAATCGAGGTTGAATTACTTTGCTTTCAAATCTCCAAAATCTGCATTTTTCTTGAACTTCAATGGTCTCAATCCCGGTCACTATGGAAGGGGATTATTATCCACAATTCAAGTGCCATTTTTTTAAGAGATTTCATGCCAAAAATGTGGTTCTTGGAGCTTTCCAATTTTAGTGTGAATTTACACCCGAATTTTCACACTATTTTCTATGCCATCATTTTTTTATCTCTATCTTTCATAGCCTCATCAATAGAAGTTATGTAGGAGTTAAAAAGGAGGTTACGAGAAGTTATAGGTTTAATTCAAACCACTCCTCCAACCATTTTACTAACTGGTGTGTTGGATCACCCACATGGGCGACCTACGACACTATTTTCTAACATATCCCGCTCTCACATGATGGGCTGATCCGAACCACAAGTAACAACGAATGCCACACTTTAGATCCTTCTCAAAATCTATCTCATAAAGATTTATATGACAAATAGATCGTGTGACCAGCGAGTAATATTAGAGCTCACGATACTATAAACCTGTTAGGGATATATAGTAGCTCTATTAGAGGAACATCACATCTCGCTATACCCCAAACTCATTTTCCAACATTAAGTATTTTCGATCCCTCAAGTATTTATGAAACATACTCGAATTCCATATCGCATCATTGTATTCACAATTGTATTATATACCCTAAATGGTCAAATACAATTGTCCAGCCGGTGAATACAAACATAAATATTGGTTAAAATAGTTTTCATTTCCTACTTGAATCCTTCAATTTTAAATCAGTTGCTTTCCTAAACATGCTCCATCAAACTGAATCAATCATAGTCATTGGCAACATACTAAAGTACTAATACTGAAATAAAACCTTAAGAAATAATCAAAAGTCATAAGGGTATATATGATGTTACATAAACCTCAAGGTCTCACACAATAAGAAAGCAGGGATACATTCACTCATTTACCCAATATTGATTGTAAAAGCATACGTGGTATGAAACGTGTTATTGATGTTTTCTCTCTTTCTTAGTGCATATGTTATATTTTTTTGTAAACAAATAACACTGTACATATCCTAGTTCAAGTATTTCCTGATAACTAACTTGAGTTCTCCTTATGTTCGTTCCTCCAAGCATTCTCAAATCGAGAACTCGATCTGGCTGCTAAACGGGTTTAATGGATAACAAAATCCATTTCGATTACTTGTTGTAATCTCATCTTGATACCTTGTCAAGGCGACTATGTACATGATCATTATCAAGGCGACATGATCATGTACACGACATGATCACTATCAAGGCAACAGGATCATGTACACAACATGATCACTTCATCTCTTCTTAGCACATCTCAAAACGTCTGAGGCAATTGCTCATGTGAGTGAGCCAATCTCAACCCGTTCGACATACTTTATATGTGCATACAAATCATTTATCTAAGAATCCCAATATTAGATTACACATCAACTCAAAATTGTTCATTTATGGGCGTACAAAACTCAATCCAAAGTTTTCTGATATACAAAGTATCATATTTTATGAAATTCTAGAGATTCTATATTACCAACCAATATATCTCTAGACATTTTAAGAGTATGATGATTAAATATCATCATATACGTAGATATATCATAAAGACATTTTCTTTCCTAATGTCTCTCACAGAAATACCATCAAGTGTTTGGTTCCATCTTGATACTTGAGATCTTAACATATAAGATAATTACGTAACTATCATGGATCTCATATTCTCAACCAGTATCATTAGATGCTCAATATATCTATACCAAACAATTTCTTTAGCTGTCAAGATATACATTACAATGTATGCTTCTTGCAACTCTATGTAGCAAGAGTGCACAAGTCTAATAACTAATTTTGCTCGACTAATTCTCATTTTTAGTCGACAATTGTATATTGATTTTAATCGCAAGTTATTCCTTTGACAACGAAATAGAATAACTAATAGCCCTTCAGGTATCACAATACATTTTCTAAAGATAATATTGATATCCACTAATTAGATCCATGGCATGACCAATGTTAGGGAAAGTATACATCATAATATACTTCTATCTATAAACTTTTAATCGTACTAGATATGATTCTTTGGATATTTCTTTGGGGGTTTTGGACATTTATGAAGACTTATATGGTCACATTCCGATATAGGAGTATCAACATGATAGCAATTCCGCATGAGCATTTATAGTAGTAAAACTCTTGTGATAGAGCAAGAAGATACAAATAGTCTTCTTAGCACAAATTATACAATTGGCTTAACCCATGTCTTTTGTCTCAAAAATTGATGACAACCATTTTAAAATGGTCTCTATACACTCTTTATCATACTTAGCGAATCCAATGTCATCAATATCAAAGTTAGAATTACAACCTACCATCAAACCTTTACACAAATACAGTAACTTTCGTCCATATGACGAAATTCTTTTACGAGATCTAACTCTGTTAAAAATTCAAGTACGACTGTTAAGATGACTATATTAGGCCATGCGTGTAACTATATATTAGGCCATGCGTGTAACTATAAACTTACACAATACAAGAAAAAAAAGGCGTTTAACATGAAATCTAAAAGTCAATTCATGTTGATCTCTTTAATCATTTTTCCATTGAGAATAAAAATACAGTCTTTGGGTTTATTTGGTGTAACTCCAAATTTAAATATACTATCAAGGCTAGAATAGACGTACAGAAGCGGATCCCATCGTTATGGAAAAAAATTATCTAACTCAATAAACTCACATTGAGTATAACCTTTTTCAAAAAATGAGCTTTATCTATCAGAAAATTATTAGTCTTTCACTTAACTTTGAACAACCTAAATGTTCTTAGTAAACATAATGTCTAAAGAGAACTTTTGTCCTATCCCAGATTCGATTGGAATTCTATACTCCATATATATACTTCCACCACTTTTCTCAAAATTCCTCTTCTGATTTTGGCATTAAATAGCTCTTAGATCCAACTTACCAAGAATCATTAAAATTAGAGAGTTCTTAGATGGCTCCCACTCGAATAGAAAGCTCTCACTTAGAACCAAGACTCATTGATATTAAATGGCTCTTAGCTCCCACTCGAAACAAGTATCATTGAAATTAGATAGTTCTTAAATGATTCCCACTCGGATAGATAGGTCCAACTCAAAAAAAAAAATTACTCCCACTTGAATCAGAAGTTTGAATCATCTCTTGTATATTCAAAACTGATTCATCAATACATATAATATCAATTTCAACGATGTTCTCCAATATTTTCTCTCTTACTGGAAAATATGTCAAATGTCACTTCTTGTGACTCAATATCCATCCAAAATTTCACTTAAGTACATTTTTGGACTACATGTATGTCATTGAGACACATCTAGTTCTTAATTGACATATGTTCCCATAGTTATTATCGAGAACATATATAGTCCATTAAGAGTCTATGATAACTCATATTCGATTATTTATGTGTCCAAAACTTATATATTCTGAAGGTACCAACATTGAGAGAACTCCATTAATTGATATGTTATAGTTAGCCAATGCTCTTTCCAAAAGCAAGTACGTAACTTATACTTCATATCTTGAACCTCATCATGTTCAGCAATATTTCATTCCTTCAATCTAATACTCCATATAATTATTGGACATTAAGAATAGTCAATCCAATAAGATTTTCTCTCATTACATAGATTATTGATATCTCGTGATAGAGATTCACCCTGTCAAACAGTTCTTAAAATCTTCACTCCATAATCTGATTTTCTACTCGACTTCGTTAAAGTCTAAACCAATACAATATTTTCAACTTAAGAAAATTGGTCTCACAACTGAAGTGCGTGAATCCATCTATAAATGCAATGAAAGTAAAGTTCCATCTCTATCTCTCTTAATCACGGCTCACAAAGAAATTCAGATGGATTTATTCTATGGAAGTTTAGCCGTTATAGCTTTGAATGGTTTTCTCAACTTGAAACCTCAAACCTTTGCACAAATATCCAGAATTATAATAGATATCACCACTGTGAGTATGAACAGAACTGCTAAGTATAAGTTCAAGTAAGAGATCACTCTTTGAAAAACAATAACTGAGATCAAATTTAGTGGAGTCTTTGATACTATCTCAATATCAAGTAGGAGGTCAGTTTCTCCACTTTACAACACTAAGTTGCAATTCCAGTCATACAAACCTCCACTCCATCTTCACTATTTGTACACATCTATTTCATATCAAGTCAAATACTCGACAATAAACTAATATACTCATTGATCTCATATGAAGTGGGTTCTAACCCTTGAATCCATTATCTACACAAGACAAAATCTAGTTTGTATAGTGTTGATACTTAAACAATACTAAGAGGAATATATTCAAGTGCAATATCCTTTATTTTAACCACTTTCGAGTTAAGAGATTCAAACCATATAGCTAAAGCACTTGAACTTTTACAACATTGATCTTCTATCAAAACCACTTTCATTCACTTACTATTTGATAATTCTTCTTGGCCCTTTACCAGTCTGCCTCATCTATCCCGCATTTGTTTTAGCTCATTCAGTGCTTAAGATTCAGAGTCTTATGCATGCTAGAACATTGTTACACAAATATGTCCTCGAGACTTAGTAACATCAAATCGCATATCTTTTAACTCATAGAGCGGGTAGTGTCAATAGAGAAAATTGACACTTCAATTTGTAAGTCACAATGACTTTAAAGTTCTCATATATAGAGAGAAGACTAGTTTGAACTTACTACTAATCTAAAATGAATGTGACCAATGAAAACGTTACCACTATGCTAACCACCAAGTCACATTTGAGAATAAGATCATTTATAACAGAACTTAACAATTTTAAATGCTCGAGTACTAAAATTCACATTTTTCCCACACTCAACAAAGTTTTGATCTTTATTCTCTAAAGTAATATGACATACATAAAGTTTTCTATTGTGTGGTTGATGCTCTCTAAAGTATCATGTCCTTATAGTATACTTAAAATCTTATCATGCCCAGTGTTATCACATTTAGCTTATCACCTTTATTAAGGTTAACTACTATAGATTTTGATGCCATGATCTATCAGTTTTTTTAGAGACATTTTATCCTCAATCAATGCCCATTTATACATATATTTAATTTTGCATTAACGCAAATTGACGATAGTTCAGCGTTAGGGACAGAGTCAAAAGTTTACTATATTCCCAATCATCGTCTACAATCCTATAGTTTCACTATCATAAACTTAATTTCATAATGCAAAATTTCATGGGTTCTAAGTGAGAATTGCATTAATCCTTCCAACTTCAGAACACCCACTCAATTGGTGAATCAAATAGTTCTTGGTGAGATTTTCTCTGAATCTTCCAATTATCGAACTTTCACTCAACTGATAATCAATAGGTCTAAATAAGAATCTCACTAATTCTACTGAGCTTAACATTTATAACAATAAATGAGTCAATGGATATCATGTATTTCCATAAAATATGCACATTTATCCAATAATATAATTTCATAATGTGCAATTATGACATATATCATGATTGTCAACTACACTTTAATTTATGTTGCAACACAATTCCAACAAATAGGAAATGACATCAGAATTTTCATATTCTGCTTATCACCAAAAGTGTCCCCAAAAGTATTTACGTATTCCACTAGGTTATGTTTTAGATCCATTTATTTTTTAATTGTAGTAAGCACGTAGTTTTTGAACAAGTTCCGTAACCCTTATTTCTCTAGCATTCCCTCTAAGGGCGCTACAAGTGTGTATAGATCCAATAATATATGATCAAACACAAAATTTGAAACAAGTCACAATAGAACACATAACCTAATCAAAACCCACACAACTCATGAACGTATATAAAATGTGGTATTTTAAATACATTCGGAGATTTTTTCACTTCAAAAAAGATGAAACACTTAAAAAAATAACTCCCACTGAGCAAATACCACTTAACAAATATTCTTGACCTTGATAAAAAATTTCAGAATTTCATTGAGTCCAAAAAAAATATTTTTGATCATCTAAAAATTAATTTTAATTGCACACCAAAATCAAGAATATTTGAAGGACTAATTTGTAATTTTTAGAATTGAAGTCGGGTCTCGCATGCATCCTCATATGCATGACCAATCTATAATCTTCTAAATTGAATTTAGAATAATCAACTTTTGAAAGAAAATAATTTTTGGGACTAATATATAACTTTTCAAATTGGTATTGGAATAAACAACATCCAAAATAGTTTTGGGACCAACATGCAATTTTCTAAATTGCATTTGATATAATCAACATTCAAAAAGTTTGGGGACCAACATGCAATTTTTCAAATTGCATTTGAAAACATTCAAAACTGTGGGAACTAACATGCAATTTCTCAAATTGCATATCGAAAAATTAACATTCAAAAGTGTGGTGACTAACATGCAATTTTTCCTAATTGCATTTGGAAATATTTAAAAGTGTGGGGACTAGCATGAAATTTCTCCAATTGTATCTACAATAATTGAGGAACCAACATGCAATTTTCAAAATTTGAATCCTACTCCATGACAATAGTTTCTATTTTTTTCTCCCTAGTTAATGTTCATCATCTTCCAAAACAATGGCAGTCTTCTCAGATTTTTCTCAAAAATTTGGAAGGTTATGACTTCCTCAATTTAAGTCCAAATTTTATGTTCTTTATACCTTTGGAAAGGTCTTGAGAAGATCTATCCAACCATATAATATGGGCAGCGTGGAACCTAATGTACAAGAAAATATCATGTGATGAAGTTTCGATTTTCTCAACTAGGGTTTGATTTTCCTCCCAAAATACAAAGCCAAATAACATGAAATTTTCCAGATATTTTCTCCATAATATCATGAATATACAATATAAATTTCATGAATTAATATGAAGCACATGAAAAGTTGCCATTAACGACATTCAAGTTTTGAAAGAAAATCGATATTCAAGCATGTTAATCATTCTAGAACATTTGCAGCATGTGTTTAAGAGCAAGAAAACAACCTATTTAGGCTCTGATACCAATGTAAAATGTGGTTTGCATGCTTATAATCGAGTTCCAAGCAGTGATACTTGAAATCGCAAAATCGAGGTTGAATTGCTTTGCTTTCAAACTAAAATCTGTATTTTTCTTGCACTTGAATGGTCTCAATCCCGATCACTATGGAAGGAGATTGTTATCCACAATCCAAGTGCAATTTTTTATGAGATTTCATGCCAAAAATGTGGTTCTTGGGGCTTTCCAATTTTGGTGTGAATTTACATCTGAATTTTCACACTATTTTCTATGCCATCTTTTTTTTTTTTTTTATTTCCATATCCTCATCAATAGAAGTTATGTAGGAGTTAAAAAGGAGGTTACGAGAAGTTATAGGTTTGAAT
Source organism: Olea europaea var. sylvestris (assembly GCF_002742605.1). Lineage (NCBI taxonomy): Eukaryota > Viridiplantae > Streptophyta > Magnoliopsida > Lamiales > Oleaceae > Olea > Olea europaea. Next base: position 17,227,545 of record NC_036247.1, on the reverse strand, counting down.
TCCAAATTAAAACCACTCCCTCGAACCATTTTACTAACTTGTGTGGGTGGGGTCACCCACATTGGCGACCCACGACCCATATTTTCTAACAATTGTTGTTCAGATTGTACATGGAAAAAATTCGTGGAAACTTTTTTGCAATTTTTGTTCATGGTTATTATTACAGCTTAATTTTATCACTTGAATTTTCTATTTCACGCAGTGGTCACTACTGCCTGTGTACTGATCAACCGTGGCAATGGGTGATCTCTGTGTGTGTATACTGATCTCTGTGTAGGGTATGTATAGTGTGTTTTAAGGCTATGGTGATGGGTTGTGCTATTGATCTCTGTGTGTATATGTATTTTTCTCGTTTTATTAACCATCAAGGTTGGGTGGATAGCAAGGAATTTGGCTGGTATGCTCATTTTACTTCTTAACAGGGAAATCACTTGGATAGTCAATACTATAAAAGAATACTCCTTCTGTCTCATAAAAATAAACTTATTTTCAATTTTACACATATTAAGAACATGTAATTATGTAGTTGAAAATATAAATTTTTACTTATATTTTTTCCAATATACCCAAACAATAAATAATAATTTAAATAGGAGAATCATATTTTTGATAACAAGGCATATTAAATAAGAGCGCACTAGAAAATTAAGAAATCAACTATATTGTCAATAAAGAAAGTAGAGTATAATTTGAAATAAATCAAAATGAAAGCCCATCTATCTTTATGGGAAAGAGTGAATGCTAGGAATCACTTTGATAAACCACTAATAAGTTGGTGAGTAATGACCACAAATCTAATCTAGGGCAAGTTCGAGAAAATCTGAATAGATTATTTAATGCATTCTTAATAATTAAAACTCTTAAATGAGCTGATTTGACTGTTTTCTATATTTATAAAATTCATGACCTATTCTAAGGACGGCCTAAAGAAAAAATCTATGGAATTCCACAAATTTTTTTCGACATATGGCTAAAGGTCCATGAAGGTAACTTCTTACCAATTGGCGCTACTAATCATAGAAGACTTTTTTCTTTTCTTTTCTTTTCTTTTCTTTTTAAATATTTATGACAAAGTAGTAGAACCAACAAAAAATTAACTCAAATCTAGTAATTTAGACAAGAGTCATTGTTAATGCAAATAATTCAAGTCGAATATGATATTTTGATTAAGAGCACACGTGTCTAAAAAAATAAGAAAGCATTAAGAAAAAAGAATTTTTATCGATCAAAGTTAGATATACATTACTTCTTTTGTCTCTAGGTATGAATTACACTTATAAAAAAGTAACTTCATCTTACTTTAAAGTAAAAAAGTAAGTCATTCATACTTTTTTGTTTCATAAAAACTTTACTTTTCCTCGACCTAGCCAAACATGCTCCAAATTTTTGAGTAGAAGAAAAGGGAAAAAAAAAATTGTTTTGATATCTGAATTCCCAAGTCTTAAATCTTAATACCTTAATTGGAGAATCATCGCAAATTAAAATCAACTTTAATTTCTCAACGTTTTTGTTTACTCATGTCTTCCTTTTATGAGTTGGCGGAATTCCATGATTAACGCATTTTCTATTTTTCAATTACTACTAGTCACTGCCTCGTGCGTTGCACTAGTATTGTATAGATTATGTTATTATTAGCGTGGAATGTGTAGAATTTAAAAAAAAAAAAGTATTTTAAGTTTTTGAAAATGAGAAGTTACTATTTTTATAATTGAGATGTAAATTGAATAAAAAGTAATTTTATTGAAAGTTACAAAATAAGTACAAGCCACAACAAAAATATATATAATATCTTCCAAAATGAACTAGCTTAGTATTCGAGCTATTTCAAAAGATAGTATAGCTGATTTTTTTTTCTTTCATTTTTACTCCATTTTTTCTTTCATTTTATTTGAAGTAAATGGATTTGGATTGAGACTTTCTGACTGCATAGTTATCTCTGATTTGAAAACAACTCTCTTTGCTAGAGGGGACCACTTTTCATCAGTATCTATGTCAAAATTTTCCAGATTTTTTCAGAATCAACATTCTTTTGGTGGCATCCTTGTTGTTCTTCTGCAATTAAAAGTTCCACGGAGATGATGTCAAATTTGTAATTGGATGAATTAGGTTCTGCCTAAGTCTCTTTGAGATAGAATGCTCTTCCAGTATTGTACATTTTTCGAATTACATCTCTAAAGTTTGCTTCTGAACTCTGTATAAAAAATAGGTATGTTATGAAAAAATCTACCAAATATAGAGATTGGAGGAGACTGTAAATTATTACAAAACTTGTTTCTTTCATCAAAGTTTGTGCATCTGTGAACATAAATTTCACTACAGGTTCTCCAATCACACTTGCATTTATACAGCCTATGACATCTAATAGTTGCACATATACTCTTGCTCTGAGATAAAGAGAGTAATTATTTATTTGGGAATAATATATATATGTGAAAAAATATATTTTATCGAGGAATAGTTTTAGAATTGGAACTTTTACAAAAGATACAAACATATATTTCACCAAAATCAGTGCTTGAACGCCGATAACAATTGTTGCAAGCCATGTACCAACATTTGTTATATATTTTTTCCATTTTTGCTGTGCCATTCACCCAATAAAATTTTCTCTGAAAAAGAAATTATGTTATTGTAAAAAACTTATAAAGAAAGATAAATAGAAACCATATTAGGAATATATAAATACCGGTAAAAGTTGACTCTATAGGTTTTGTATTAAGGTGAATTTGTTTCGTAGTGGAGGAGACAATTTTGTTGGAGATTTTTGAGTATATGGCTTTTTTGAAATCAACTCATTGATTTTGTCTGAATTTGTATCTTCCTAAAAGAGTGAAAAAGTAAATAAACCAAATAAAACCAGAATAACTGTAAACATAAGAATATAGGGTAATTGACACAAAACGTCCCTACCTTTCAAGTGTATTGTGGAAAACATCCCTATCTTTCATTTTTTGACACAAAACGTCCCTACCTTCCACTTTCTTGGCGTTGAACGTCATTTTCATCAATTTTTGACGATTTTACCCTCCATTCAAATAAAACAAAAAGAAAATAGAGGAAAAAAACAAAAAAAAAAAACTAATTGCAACTATATTCTCAAAATTTCTAAAAATTGCAACTAGTAACTTAATAATTACAATATTAAATAAATTGAAAAAAAATCAAAAAATTAAGAAAAAAATTAAAAAAATGAGTTGTCTTCTTCACGGCACCTCAGAATGATGATGACGATTCCACCATTGACCCTGAAATTGCACTCTCTTACATTGTAAGTTCATTTTATTTTTTAATCTTTCTTTGTAATTCAGTTTTTTAGTTTTCTAAAGTTGCATGTAGTTTGATTTATGAATTTTATCTTGCTTAGTTGTGTAGAGAGATGTAATGGGGCTTCAGATTTGGAGGATTTGCTGTGTAGAGAGATTTTGTATGGTGGGATGGGGTGGGGTGGGGGAAGAAGAAGATGAATAGTAGGGTGGGGTGAAGAAGACAACCCATTTTTTTAATTTTTTTCTTAATTTTTTGATTTTTTTCAATTTATTTAATATGGTAATTATCAAGTTACCATTTGCAATTTTCAGAAAATTTGGGAATGTGGTTGCAATTAGTTTTTTGTTTTTTTCTTTCTTTTCTTTTTGTTTTATTTGAATGGAGGGTAAAATCGTCAGAATTTGATGAAAAGAACATTCAGTGCCTAGAAAGTTGAAGGTAGGGACGTTTTGTGCCAAAAAATGAAAGGTAGGGACGTTTTGTGCCAATTACCCTAAGAATATATATTCATACCATTCAACCAACCTTTTTACTGTAAGAAAAGGAGTATTCATGAAGAAGGTACTACGAACTTTTGTGGAGAGTTTTAAACCTATACAATTCAGTGATCCAAAATATTAAATGCATTTTCAAGCGAAAGAGTTTAAATAAGGAAAAATAATAGAAACATACCTAAAAAAGAGGTGATTTAAGATTTGTTGCAAAGATTACTAGTTTTTTGTCAATATTTTCTGCCATCAATTTGCATTCTTTGTCAACAAATGAATCCCACAGTGTCAACATCATTGTTTTGAATTTTTAGTCCAGAGGTATTACATCATGTACCCAAGTTTGGTTGCCGTCCTTTGACTGAATCAATTGTTTAGGCATCATATCAATTACAATTGCCAAGATGTCTGCAAAATGAAAAATAAATAATTTTTTTTGTTTTGCTTGTAATTCTAATTATTTGATTAAATTAACTATAATAGTATTATTTATTTCTAGAATAAAGATGCAATTTCTTACTTATATCAGTATTTGTATCCATGAACTGCTCAACTTCATCGAAAGAAGTCAGGTGATAGGCTGAGAAAACAAGTTCGAGGCTATCATAATTCAACTCTTGAACACAAGTTTCTCTAGAAATCGTCCACTGTAGAGCTCTTGTTGAATATTTGTACTTTTTAGTATTGTTTTTAACGTAAGCTTTCGAGATTGCATAGGTTTTTTCAAGAACAAGTTCATTTTCAAATGCAGTGATATTCGAATCATATAGACTTGCTTGGATAGTGTTACACTAATAGATGAAAAGATAAAAATTCAGTAGTGTAAAGAATGTATATTATATATAATAAAGAGAAAAAACATATTTTCAGAAAGAAAAAGAAAAGTCCATGTCTAATACCAAATAAATGCATAACTTACCTCAGTATCCATTAGCATCATGTGTTGGTACTTTCAATTGCCTTGTATTGAAGGTTTTGATGATTGTTTCTCTACAATAATTACTTTAGCTTTCCATTTTTGATTGTTAGATAGAATTTCTGGTATAAGTTGGTACTTTTCTTCCATTATGATGGTGACAATGTTTATATAGATTAGAAAACAGGATGAAGACACAGAGTGACCTTTAAGAGAAAATGTTTTTTTGAGATTACCAATCGGAAAATAGAAGAAGAAGAAGAAGAAGATATATATAGACACCTATAGTTATACAATTTATATTTTTTATATTATATGTAACAGTAATACATTGTAAAATTTAATCTATAGCCATGTCTCGTTGTGGAATAAGGTATGGAGATTACTTGTAAACTTGTAGTACTAAGACGAATTGAATTAATTATTAGAGTAAAACATATAAAATAATATTACATCTATTTTTTTTGTACTATATAAAACTAATAAAGCTACGTTATAGTATGGAGTAAAGAAGGAAAATATCTGTAAAATTTTATCGTGCCCATACTTTATTAATTAATAACTTCTGTAAATAGATATGGGGTGGTAAAGTTTTAGTTTCAGTACAAGTACAATAATGGCTAATTTATGATGAAAGAGTTTTTAGAAAAGGTATTTATATTACTTTGTGTCAATGTAAGAAAAATTTGATGAAGTTAGTTATTAGTTTGAATATAAATGTGAATAAATATGTTGATTATGTGTATGAAATTAAAAAAAAAAAAGTCAAAAGAAAATGTATCTCCTATAATTATTATCCCAATTAACTCACAAAACAACAAAATAATATTCCTACAATTATTATATTCACCTATTACCTCAACTACTAAAAGTCACGTGACATAAATTCGTTCTCACATCTAAAAATTCTCACATTTTATAACTATCTGAGTGTCGGTGGTTAATCTCTAACGTTCGGTAGTGAAATTGGTCCTTTGACTTGAGGTCGTCATGGTACCTTATATGAGGACAGTCATACTTTGGCGGTGTTGGATGTTGCTCTGAAAAGGGCCGCTAATACGACATCGTTCGGGTACGTCAAGAATCATATGAAGGTTGTGATTGATCAATAAAGGATTCGTCACTCTTAGATAGTAGGAAATTATGATCTACGTTTCATTCAATTAAGTCAATGTGGAATCTCTCGACGGGTCTCCAATGTTTTGTTCTATAACAAAATATCTACGTGTTCATTTAAGTGTCACCACACTTTAACTTGTGAGATCAGCTACTTACTTCACAAGTAAGAAATGCCACACGTGATGGTCTATCCATAATAACGATATCCGTATCTCGTTATTACTTATGACCACGGATGATTTAAGATTCAATCAGATGTAATTTGTATCTCACAATCACAACTCATTGTGATTAACAAATTACAAATATTTGAATCTACGGACTCTATTATTTATTTAATTATCTATTAATTAAATAATAGATCTGCCATTTAATTGCATTAATTACATATAAAAGTATTTATGTCCAAAGTTGATTGGACCTAGGACATAATACTTACACATCTTTTAATTCCATGCTCATTTCTTGGCAATTGTTAGTATCTTTTTGTGGTGAATATTCCTAAATGGAAATTCCAAATATATGACTATAACCATGGTATTCTTATACCAGATTAGGTTATGACACATGCAAGAGCAACACATAGTACGATCCATGCATTCATTCTGAATTCTGATCTTTCCACTAGAAAGGATGTAAGAAAACATAGAACTAAAGCAATGCAACTGAAGACTAAGCATTTATAGCTCTTTATTTGTTATAATATTTAATTTTTCCCTTATGCTAATTTAGCCTAACGTAAAACTGTTTGTTCTACAAGCCAAACTATGGAATGTTCGTACTAAAATATATAGAATGCTTTGTCCTAGGGCAGCCAATAGAATTAGTTTTACCTGATAGGATGTCCATTTATAGACCGATGATGACAGTGAATATTTGTAACAATGAATATTTTCTTCATCCTCATCCTTAGTTAGGTCATGTAATAAGAATACACTTTGGTAAAAGGTTATGTAATAAGTTTTTGTTATGTTTTTTTTTTCTTTTTCTATTTTGTCATATTGTTGGCGTGTATATAGAAAAAAATAAACTGTGGTGAAATCACTATAAATCTAAGCAAATTGATAGTGTTTTAGTTTTAGTATGAGCCATTACAATGAATACAATTTAAACATTATAATATCACAATTTTGCATGGTTTCTTTCTTCATCAATTTATAGGTTAAATATTCATATTTATGTTTTAAATAAGAAAGATGATGAAAAAAAATAAAGCATATTAGCAAGCAAAATATAATTATAATTTAAAAAACATATGAAAATAACTAACCTTATGTAGCTCACCGTTATTCTTCTGTTGAAACATGATGTGTAAGATTTCATCTTTGGGCAGTAATGGGATGATAGATTAATTGTTGGACAATTATAATTTTAAACTTGTTAAATAGTATGTATTAAATTCAAAATTTCCAGATAAACCACATTTTTTGTGCAACAAGTATGTGATTTATTTTCGTCTGCTGGCTTAATCAAAACTTTTATATTTTGTCTTGTTTTTGTTCTACACAATGCAACGTATACCTGACCATGGGAAAACACAGGTTCGAGAAGATATAGTCCTACAAAATCTAATGTTTGACCTTGGGCCTTGTCAATAGTCATAGCAAAACAACGACGAATGAGAAATTAAGTTCTTTTAAAGGGTACGAATACTTATCTCCTTCAAGTGGAATAAATGGCTAGGTGAAAATACTTGTTTTCCACGATATTCACCATATCCAATTTTAGTTAAAATAACATTTTGTTTAAATTTACGATAAATAAGTCTAGTTCCATTACACAAACCTTCTGAAAGATTAATATTTTTGAGCAACATAACAGGACAAATTTTTTTGAAAACAAGTTTATGAGGAGGTATACCATTTGGAGTTAAACTATTCAAAAAAATCTTCATGAATAAATCCTTCTGTTTTATCAATCACTTCATCAAACCTGAAGTATGTATATGTATCTCCTGAAATTTCTTTAACTACTATATTGTTTATCATATCTACATTTTCATTTTTTGGAGTTAATATAATTCTATTAATTATAGTATTTAAATTATCACTATAAGTACGAAAATTAGGAAATACAATGCTGATCAACTTTTTCAATGATTTAAGTTCATCTTCAAGATCTATGACAATATCTGAAGGAAGCTTAATCATGTGACATGTATGCTTTTTTTTCAATTCGGTTTCCAATTTTGAATAAATATTCACAGAAGGAAGGATCCAATCTAGCTCTCATATTTTCAGTTAACGGTAGTTGTGTAAAGTACTGCCACAAATATGAAAATACTAAAATTGCTTTCATAATATATTCTTTTGTTCATCTCTATACCACTGGGAAAACTTGATGAAAATCCCCTCCACACATATTGACCTTTCCACCAAATGGCAATTCACATTCAGTAATATATTTTAATATTTTATCCAAAGCTTCAAAAGCATACTTATTAACCATTGGTGCTTCATCCCACACAATTAGCTTCGTTATTTTTAAAAGGTGACCAAGTGCTGATTGTTTACTTACCGAACATTGTATATCAGGACGTGTTTGAAGAGGAATTTTAAAACGCGAATGACCAATTCTTCCAACATGCAATAAAGAAACAGCTACTATAGATGATACTGTTGCTAATACAATGAGTTGTCTAGATCGTACCATAGCAAGCAATGCTTTGTACAAATAAGTTTTATTAGTACCTCCTGGACCATCAATAGAAAAAACTCCATTTCTATCGTTCAAAACACAATCTAAAATAGTATCATAGGCAAATTGTTATTCCTTATTTGAACTTTTTGTAAAATGCAGATCATACTCAACATTAACATTTGCACTTTCTTCTAAAATCATATTTGCTAACATGTCCGCATCATTTATTGTAATGTTGAAATCTGTGAAGCAAAAATCATTTATACTTTTACCAATAACTTCTAAAAATGAATTATGCACCGTAGAGCTCTAATCTCAGCATCATACTTTGTGTGACTTGTATGTAAAAAATCTTCTATCATGTAAGCTTTAAATTTAATCCACAAATTTCTAGGATTCGTAGGGGCACAAAAAATCAGCACATTAGCAAAAGGTCGATGGAGTGATATAGGCATTTGATAAAAAATTACCTCAGTCAAACACATGTCACAATAATTATTTCCACTTATTAGACCATGTAAGAATGCAACTTGGCGATAGGTAGGTGCTACAACACCATTAATTGTTTTTAAATCTTCAAACAATTTTTGCCCTTTAATATGATTTAGTAAAACTCTTAAAAAATATCTCTCTCCTTCAGATGGATTAACAGCAACTATTCTACCAATAACATTTTGCTTTTTTCTAGGACTCCAAACTCGTAAATATGTATTCTATACAAAGTATGCAGAAAAATCTTTAAAAAGTAAAGTCCGAGCCTTTTCATCAGAAATATTCATTTGAAAAAATTTAATTAACATTGTTCGTTGGATAATGTCTTTATTTATAGCTTCTGATACATCATCAGTTTCATTGTAGGTAACCAATTGAGAATTTTCAACATGTAACTGCAAAGAAATTATGGAAGGAGATATGTCAAATAAATCAAAACTAAAAATTCTCTAAATAGCTTCTGGTGTTGATATTCATCTAGCAGTTTGGTAATTTGAAATTTCATCAATATAATGTTCTCATTGGTTTCTTTATTCACAACAAAATTAACATAGTTATGTTCTTTGTATACATATTTATATAAATATTTGACAGCTTTAACAGAAGAACATATTTCTACATTACTATGACAATCATATTTAGCTAAAATATAAGGATTGTCTGGTACAACACATCTATTGTCTAGCATGCATCATCTGACTTTAAGAGTAACACTATTGTTACGACGTATGTATAGCGGGTATAAATCATTAGTTAACAAAGTATGTGAAATATACTCTTTTGGATATTTATTTCTACAAGTATGGTTGTTTTCCATATAAACATTTGTAGGATTTAATTGTCCACAAGGACCATATATCATATGTTTGATCATAGTAGCACGCAGGTAAGGATTTTTCTTTTCATCTGGTATTTTACACGAAACAATTTCATCAACTTGCATAGAATTAGTAATCTTAAATTTTGGTTTAAATATAAGAAAAATTGAACGTGAGGTAGACCTCTTTTTTGGAATTCATTCACATAAAGCTATGCAACTACAGGCCCTAGAATTTCCCTCTTTAATAAATCTGTTTTTAGTTTCTCAAGCTTAACTCGAAATATTCGTGCTAACAAATGTGGCCTATTTTGTATTTCAACATTATGTCTCAATTCTTGTTTAATTTTAGGCCAATTTGGATTGCATGTCGTTAAAAATACATCGAATTTTCCATATCTTTGAACTAAAGACATTGCATCTATATATCTTTTAGTTAAATTTCTAGGACCACAAATAAACCCTGCTGGTAACACTATTGATTTACCAATTTATAGCCTCTATTCTCACCACTCTGTACACTATTTATAATTCCTTCGTAAAGTTTCGCTCTTATAATCTTTTGATTATTACGAAAATAATCCAATCTTGCAGTTTCAATCTTAACATGCATATTTGCTATATACTGCAGCAGAAGTCTGCCTGCATGAAGAAGCACAGACTTATCTGAAAGCCTCACTTGAAGTTTGTAGCAATAATATTCGCGATAGGATACATCATCCATTTCTTTGTTTTCTTCAAAATTCAAAACAAATATGAAGAAAAAGTTCGAGAAGGACAATATAATTACATACTTTTTGTTACAAATAAAACAACTTCACAGGCGATAAAACTTACCATGATCTTCCATTTCCAAAAGTTGTTCAGCGGAATCAATTTATTAATTTGTATCAAATTTTTATGGATTAGTGAAGAAGTATTGAAATTGACCTTTTGGATACCTTCATGCCATCCAGGTTCTCCATAAGCATATATTAATGGATATTGAAGTGGATTATAGTAGCCATAATAGTAATTTACTTTATGTATAGTATTCGAATGTCCATAAATTAATATATCACGACTTTGAAGGCTTGCAGATGGGTCTTCATCAACCCATACTGCAGCCACCTACTCACATGATGGTTATTATACAGTCTTTGGTTAAGACCTAGATCACACTTAAGCACAATAAAGCATGAACCAAAATCAGAAACTTCACTTAATGATCAAAAAAAGCCAACAATATGGATTCATCTTTAAAACATCTATCAACTTTTTCAAAGTTGTTTTACATAACTTGTCAGAATTTTTTAGTCTATTAGTGATTTCATTATCAGTATCATAGAAGTATAACTGTAAATATGAGGGTTTCCCATCAGTAGGTAACAATGGATTTATAAAATGATACACTTGTCCCTAAACTCTGAATGTATATATACCTTTATTATTTCTATAAAAAATTTTATCATACTTAACACCAAAATAAGTGAAAGCAAAATGATTGTTATAACTGCGAGCAACTTTCTTAAAAACAACTGTCTCACATGAAGCAAAAGTAAATAGCTCAAACAATTCAAGAAGAACACTATTTAACTGTAATCTAACTTTTCCATCACAACAACAAAAACCCCTACTTTTTTTATGAAACTTTTTTGCAACACAATATTTACAAATTGTACATGATGGAAGAATATAAGGTTCAACTAGAGTATCTCGTAGATTTATTCCTTTGGAATCAACTCTTTTAGAACAATGTAAAATAATAGGAACTTCTGATGTTTCATTTTCAGATTCTTTTTCATGACAAATACTTTCATCCTTGTACAACTCAACACAATCATCAATAGAACCTAAAAACATAAAAATAAGATTGATGAAGAATAACACAAATAGTTCTAAAAAAAAAAAAAAGAACACAAGTAAATGGATATAAAAAAAAAAACCCAAACTTGTTTCAAACTCACGACACCTAGTTCGCCTTTCTAGTGCATAACTTGTAGTGACTTCCAGAATACCAAATATCTATATTAAAATTATGTAAAAAAGGGAATGAAAAAAAAAATCAACAAAAAATCATATTTCAACAAATAATCATACTAAAACCTTTTTACACAATTTGTCCTCTTTTAACATTGGTTGAACTTCAGAAACTTGTATTTGTGTGGACGGTCTTGTTGAACGAGCACATCTACTCTTAAACCAATTATAAACATTCGTATTACAAATTTGGTCATATAACGACAACTTAGAGACTATCTGTGCAATCTTTGATTTTCTTGGAGTTGTGTTGCCTTGATCAAATATGGATTCAAGAATTTGGAGTTGGGGAAATGTCGGTGTCCATCTACCCATTATGACTATGAAAGCAAGTCAACTACAAGATATGTAAATCCTCAAAACTTAAATGACCTCAGACAAAAAAAAAATTAATAAAATATACTACATTAGGAAAAAAATAAAAAAAAATTTATTATTATTATTATTATTATTATTATTATTATTATTATTATTATTATTATTATTATTATTATTATTATTATTATTATTATTATTATTATTATGCTAACTCTGAGGAATGTATACTATCTATACCTACGCATAGAAAAGCCACCATGCTTCAATTATTTATCAAAGTGTGCATAGGCATCGTACTTCAATTATTTATTTAGCAAAATGTTAAGTTGAAAGCATGCCTAATGAATAACTTGTAATCATGAGAAAAACAAATATTAAAAGGGAAAAATATGATTATCATTCACTTGCGGTAAAAATTGGAATTAAGAGTTAGTTTATGTGTTCTTTTGATGTCATACAAAATGTATATGTTAGCAAGAAATCATCTAAATTTTTTTGGCGAGATTAAGTAATTTGGGATAGATGTTTTCAGTTTTATTTGGGAATTCTCGATGAGGTTCATGCATGAATTTGATAATCAGGTTCCTTGTTCCTTGTATTATGTTGTTTGGCAAAAGAAATTAATAATTGATTAGTGAGAAGTATTGCTTTCTTGCTGCAACGGTATCTAGGAAATGAAACAAGCATCTGTGTGCACAGAGGCCTAAAAACTTCATCCACGGTTGCTTGGAGACTCTGTGCACAGAGGCCATAGGTCTCCGTGCACGGAGGCCACAAGGACTCTGTGTATGGAGACTTTTACCTCTGTGCATAGAAACTCATCCAAATTTTGTTTGTTTGTTTGTTTGTTTTATTTTCAAATTTTTTTGGAAATAATAAGAAGACAGTCTTATCATTAAAAATTTGTCTATTCTACCACCCGTGAATCTCTTGCCAAATTTAATTCAAAAAACAAAGTACAATTTTTTTTAGCTTAAATACCTTCATTTTTCACCCCCAAGAATTTGCATATCAAGTTTTCCTTCTTTTTTTTCCTCATTCAACTCACCCATAATTCAAATATTCCACATAACAAATAGTATTATTCTTCTAACAATAATTTTCTCACTGCACTTTATCAGATAAAATGGATGCTTCACATCATTTTTCAGAATCATCACCCCTTTCTTGAATCACAATATTCATCTAGTTAGTGCTTCTTTCACATTTTAATATATGTTTTATCATGCTTATATTTTTGTTATTTTTATATGTATAATATAGATGTTTCCTACATCTTTTGTCAATGACTGAAGGCGACAACTTGGTGATACAATACAAGTAACTATATATGATGGCATAATTGTCACCATCAAATTAGAAAGAGTTGATGGAAAAATATACCTAGCTGATGGATGGAAAAAAATTTCGACCATCATAATTTACAGGATGGTTTTGTTCTAGTATTCGAATATAACTGTAATTCCACACTAAACATGACTATACTTGACCATTCTGGGCTAGAGGTCACACACGACTCTGATGAAGAAGGCCAAGAAGGCATCACTTCATATAATCCCATATTTGAAATAATACTAACACCTCGTCATAACAGCCACCAAAAAATTGTAAGTAGTATCTTTTATCTTTTAATATATATATATATATATATCTTTACTCTCTTAAAAGAGAGGCTTTCTTTACTATTCATTCATGTCACACTGGTTTTCACACTTGCTCGATTTACATATCTGGTTTTGCTACAGTTGGTTGGTCCTCAAAATGAGCCACATTTTCTTTTTGAGACCGCATAGTCTGCGTCTTCTTGCTTTTGTATTGTCTCACATCCACCTCCTCTCGTGAGGAATAATTAATGTAGTTGATTTTTTTTGACTTATTGAAGTGTAGTTGATTTTGTTGACTTCTTGAAATCGGAAAACGTGCATTCCCGAGGTATATAGCAAAGTTATTAGATGATTTTCCTTTTTCCCACATAATTGAGATTTCAAAAGTAACATTATACCCTCTATTTAATAAACAATTTGGCACAATTACCCTTCACTCTCTAACTACACACTAATTTCCATACCTATATTAATGTTAAGGGTGATATGGGAATTAAAAAATATAGTTGTCCAAACATTAATGAATGGGACCCACATTTGAAGTAAAATGTCGTGTGCTATTTTTTTTTTCTTACCACATAAATTTCGCACAATACTCTTCTATCAATTCAATCCTTCTCTTTCTAAATTCAAGCCATTGTTTTGCAGAACGAATTCTCCCCAAAATCTTGTTTTCTCTGAAAAAAATAAAAAAAGGTCGTCCTTCTACCATTATTCACTTTTGCCTTTAGCCTAATTCGTATTTTCTCGTCATCAATAGTGGAGAAGAAAATTCTAGAAGTTGCAACAATTATTTTGGGTATGTTCTTCTTATAATTTTTCTTTTTTGTGTATTTCTTTTTTTATTTTCTTACTATTTATTTAAGGTACGTAGTTTTCCTTTGTTTGTAGATGAAAATCTAGCTGGGTTCGTCTTCCTTTAACTCCATATAAGGTATGTTCTCGTTTCTGTACATGCATGAAAATATATCTACGTTTACATATTCATGGTTCATGAGGTTGAAGGTTATGAATTTTCGCCGTTTCAAAGCTGGTGAGGAATCAACTATCATCATTCATAGCCAACTTCAACAATTTCAAATCACTATTTCACTCCATTTTTTATTCACTGTAGAAGAAAATGAAATTGCACTGGACGCAAAAAAAAAAATGTTAATAGAGGGTGAAAATTATATAGGTGTGTACATACACATTTACATACATACATACATGTTTACGTGTGTGAGGAGAGGGGATTACTTTTCTTCGTATAGAATATATTTTATTTAATTAGTATATAATAATAAATTAGTATCTGCCTTTACTATAAGAGAGGAGATTGTCCAAGTTATTGTTTATGTTTGGCACAATTTCATACGTAACCAGTTTCTTCCTTTAGTATGTAGACTAGAGATATTTTTTTCTTATTCTTATCTAATATGAAAATTATTTAAGTTGAAAACGCCTAACTTTGTATGAACTTTAAAAATTCTTTAAAATATATGTGTTGGGGACATGTAGATTTATATTAACTTTAAAGATGAATAAAATTTGAATTGAAGGCCCTGTGTAGTATTTAGTGCCATGCCTTGATTTTTTATAAATTGATAGATGACCGTGGTAGATAGAAGTCTTGTCTAAGTTAAATAGTTACAATGGAAGTGTATTTATAGGGAAATTTATTCTGTAGGTTGCTTTGAATTAGAATTTCGAATGTTCCAAGAGAGAAGCTAGAGTACCATACTTTTTCATTGAAAAAGATACTTTGTTAGAGCTTATTAAGGCAAAAATTCATAGATGGAAATCTTTTATTACTTGCTGCCCGAATTCTTTTGTGCATTTCTAGTCGTCCACTTATGAATTTATTAAGTTTATGATTGTTGATAAATTACTTACATTATAACTTTAGAAATAGATTGCATATGTAGGTTGATTGGGTGGAAGCAAAACCACTAAATTTATAGATGAAAAATATTTTCTTTTTATAAGTCTTTATTTTCTTACTCTTCGGTAGTAGTATAGCAAAAACTTTTACAACATTACAATAGTATTTATGTTTTTTTTTTAAAAACTATTAATTTTACAAGAATCATATAAAAATGTTAATATTTTATTCCTGCTTTTACATCATATAAGTCTTATTAAAATTTTATTTCATCAATAGTTTAGTCAACACTGTTTATATTTATTGCTATTGCTTTGAAGTAAACAACTTTTTTATTAAACTTCAAAATGCAACTGAATCGTATACTGCTTTTATTCGCCAACAACAAAACTAAAGACAGGCAAATAGGAGGAATCAAATTCAAAGTCCACGCGTTGATCGTCGTAAAAGAATAAATAATTCCACGTTGCATCCTAATTTTCAGACTTCTACTTCAAATCAAGCACGTACTAATATTGTTCATTCTAAAGTACGAGGGATTTCTAACCTATTAAACATACCTACTAATGCATATGTATTACCGACATGGAACTATTGTGAACATTGTGGTGCGCGAAAATTT
Organism: Olea europaea var. sylvestris; assembly: GCF_002742605.1. Taxonomy (NCBI): domain Eukaryota; kingdom Viridiplantae; phylum Streptophyta; class Magnoliopsida; order Lamiales; family Oleaceae; genus Olea; species Olea europaea. The sequence goes on along the minus strand of NC_036247.1, from coordinate 17,211,379 downwards.
TATAGAGAAACTAAAGGGTTCTGTTGCTCTGATGGAAAAGTTAAACTTTATATGCCTGATTCACCAACTGAATTGTATAATTTATTTACTTCTAAAGAACCTAAATGCATGGAGTTTAAGAAAATTTCACGTGGATATAATAACCATTTTGCATTCACTTCATTTGGTGTAAAGTGCGATACAGACCTTTTTAGAGCATATAAAGGTATTTACACATTCAGAATTCAGGGACAAGTATATCATTATGTAAATCAACTTCTGCCGGAAAATAATCAGCCTTCTTATATGCAATTATATTTTTATGATACGAATAACGAAGTTGAAAATCGTATGAAAATTTCAGAAAATTTTGTTGAATCTACTTTGATCATTTTGATTGAAATCTTAAAAGTAAATCCGTATAGTAGATTCTTTAGGTCTTTAAGTAATATGACCAATTTGCACGACCATCGAATACAAATAAGATGTGATCCTGGACTTGATCAAAGAGTCTTCAATACTCCTTCAGTATCTCAAGTAGCCACTGTATGGGTTGAGGATGATGACAATGCAAATATTCGTGTTCGTGATATTACTATATATGGTCATTCTGGTGAATCACATAAGGTTCACTATTATTATGGTTGTTATGATCCTTTGCAATACCCTTTACTTTTCCCATTTGGAGAACCTGGTTGGCATGAAGGTATTCAGAGATACCAAAAAACATATTTTGAAACTCAGAATTTACTCGATTGCATAGCTTTTCCTAGCACAGTAAATTTTGCAACTGAAATTATTGCAAAAGAGGCTCAAGGTTTGCTATTAAACTTTTTTATATGTTTACTAATTCATATAAATTAAATGTTCCAAGTGGGTGTAAGATGCATTTTTTTTATCCTTATGCAGTATTCAATGGAATGAGGAAACGATCACAGGTTTCTTGCCGCGAGTACTATTCTTACAAGTTACAAATTAGGCCTTCTAGTAAGTCTGTGTTGCTTCATACTGGTAGACTTTTTCAACAATATGTTGTAGATATGTATGTTAAAATTGAAACTGCCAGATTAGACTATTTTCGTAGCAATCAGAAACAAATTCGTGCTGAACTTTATCAAGGTATTGTGGATAGTGTTCAAAATGGGGAAACAAGAGGGTCAAAAATTGGAAAGAAGATTGTTCTACCACAAACTTTCACATGTGGGCCTAGAGATATGCTTAAAAGATATTTAGATGCAATGGCTATCGTCCAACGTTATGGAAAACCAGATATATTTCTAACTATAACATGTAATCCAAATTGGCCAGAAATTATGCAAGAACTCAAACACAATGACGAAGTTCAAAATCGATCAGATTTAATTGCACGTATATTTAGAGCAAAATTGTAAGAGTTAAAGAACGATTTATACAAAGAAAATATTTTTGGTTCAGTCGTTGCTCATATATACATGATTGAATTTCAAAAAAGAGGGCTCCCTCATACCCATTTATTGTTGATTTTCAATTCTGCCCATAAAATTTGTTGTGCTGAACAAGTTGATATGATAGTGTCATGTGAAATTCCCGATAAGAATAAATACTTGCATCTTCATTCTGTAATTGCAAAACACAATATGCATGGCCCTTGTGGAAACCTTAATCCAAAAAACGTATGTATGTTGGCAAGTAGTGGTTGTAAAAATAAATATCCTAAGGATTATTGTACTAGTACTATATTTGGTGATAATTCATATCCCTTGTATAGACGTCGTGATAATGGTATTTCTATTAAAGTAAGAGGCCAAATGTTAGATAATCGGTGGGTTGTACCATATAATCCTTATTTAAGTGCAAAATTTGACTGTCATATTAACGTTGAAGTATGTTCTTCTATTAAAGCAGTAAAATATTTGTACAAATATGTGTATAAAGGACATGATCGTATTAATTGTTTCGTAGGCAGAAATGAAACAGATAAGGAAATTGATGAAATTTTTGCTTATCAATCAGCTAGATGGATATCTCCACCTGAAGCTATGTGGAGAATTTTTTCTTTTAATTTGTCAAAAATTTATCCTACTGTTTACGCTTTACAACGTCATATTAAAGATCATCAGCACGTAACTTATAATAGTAAAGATGATTTATCTGTTATTATTGGAAATGAGTATACGAGAAGAACAATGCTAACTGAAATTTTTTCGAATGAATGAAGTAAATGAATTTGCTCGAACGCTATTGTATCGAGATTTTCCAACACATTTTGTGTGGAATGCAACTGGAAAAACTTGGACTCCCAGAAAACAACACATTGTTATAGGGTGAATCGTGACAGTTAATCCATCCGAAGGAGAACGATATTTCCTTCGTGTTCTTCTGAATCATATTAAAGGTCCAACATCATATGACAGTTTTAAAACTTTAAATGGAGTAACAGTCAATACATATCAAAAAGCAGCACTTTTACATGGTTTGTTAAAAGGAGACAACCATTGTGAAGAATGTCTATCTGAAGCCATTATTTACAAAATGCCCAATTCTTTTAGATGTCTTTTTGCTACACTTCTTCCACTTTGCAACCCTAATCATCCAAAGTTATTGTGGGATAGATATGAAGCCTATATGATTGATGATTATTTACATCGAAACATATGTGTTAAAGATGCTGAAATACAAGCTTTGGAAGACATCAATTCTATATTAGAATCGTCAGGAAAAAATGTAAATGATTATGGAATAGTTTCATTCTTTGTAAATATAGATGAGACTCAAAGATTGGCAAGAATGATTGTAGAGGAAACAATGAATTTTAATATTCAACGAGACTTTAATTGTGTAGAGAAATTCAATAAAGAACAACGATTTGCATATGATAAAGTTATGGAAAAAGTAAAAAATGACTCAAGTGGTACTTTCTTCATTGATGGTCCAGGGGGAATGGGGAAGACTTTTTTATACAAAGCACTTCTAACTGCTGTAAGAGGTCAACATTTCATTGCTTTGGCAACAGCGTCCTCTGGAGTCGCTGCGTCTCTGTTACCTGGAGGTCGCACAGCTCATTCAAGATTTAAAATTCCTTTAGAAACAATTGGTGAAGTGAATTGTTCTGTTAGCAAGCAATCAGCTTTAGGAATAATGTTGAAAATGTCTAGGTTAATAATTTGGGATGAAGCGCCTATGGTAAATTGTTGCGCTATTGAAGCTGTAGACAGAATGCTTAGAGATATTACTGATTGTAACTTGCCTTTCGATGGGAAAGTGATAGTTTTTGGAGGAGATTTTTGACAAGTTCTTCCAGTGGTACCAAGAGGGAAAAAAGATGATGTAATGAAAGCTAGCTTGGTCTTTTCAGACCTATGGCCTTCCTATTTACGTTTACCATTGGTTGAGAATATGAGGGCAAAATCAGATCCTATGTTCTGCACTTACTTACTCAGAATTGGAAATGGAACAGAAGAAGAACATACTTGTAAGTGCATTATGCTTCCGAATAGTATAATTCTACCATTTGAAGATGAAATCACATCTTTAAAAATTTTGATACATCATGTTTTTCCAAATATACAGGCATATGTTGACAATTTACATAATATAATAAATAGAGTTATTCTTACACCTACGAATGAATGTGTTGATTATATTAACAAGATTTTACTCGAACAAATTCCCGGTGATTTTTCCACATACTATAGTTTTGATGAAGCAATTGACAAATCGGAACAAAGCTTGCACGAAGATTTCTTGAATACTTTGACACCAAATGGTATTCCACCACATGAATTGAAACTTAAGGTAAATTGTCCTGTAATGTTATTACGGGATATTAATCCTTCCGAAGGATTATGCAATGGAACACGCCTTGTTGAAAATTTGAGAAAAACGTAATTCTTACTGAAATTACAACTGGTGAGTATTGTGGGAAATATGTTTTCTTATCAAGGATCCCTTTTATACCTCTTCAAAGTGATCGAAACTCAATTCAATTTAAGAGAACTCAATTTCCAATTAGACCGTGTTTTGCAATGACAATAAATAAAGCACAAGGTCAAACACTTGATTTTGTCGGTCTATATCTTCCAGAACCAATTTTCTGCCATGGTCAGCTATATGTAGCATTATCAAGAGCAACAACGAGCCCATCTCTAAAAGTTTTATTGAAACCATCAAGCATGGACAACTCACATAAAACATATACTAAAAATGTTGTGTACAAGGAAATTCTTTCGTTTATACATTCATATACCTAAAATGTTTGAACAGGTATATTTTTTATCTTCGAGAAATTTTTATAATATGTTCTCGTACAATAGTTTCCTCAATTTTAAATACATGAAAAATTATGTCGTTACTATTTTTTTCATTCTTTGCATTTGCTATAAAAAAATTTCACAGGTTTCATTATCGGGAATGAAAAGTTCTTTTTAATTCTTTGCTACATGTGTACAATGGAATCACTAATGACAACTTCAATTACAACCTGCGTTTGCAAAAGGTATGATTCAAATTTTTTAATGTTAGTTTAATAGTTTGCCTAATTTACTTTAGTAAAATTTCAAAATAAAAAGTAATTTCTCTATTTTTAGAATATATTTACCCTTAAGAGTTTCACATTGTCACATAAATATTCTTCCATCAGTTAAAATGTGCTCTTATGCCAATTATCACAATGTTTAACTTTGTGAAAAAAAAAAATTAGTATGATTATGGATTTTATGGAAACTCAATTTCAGATTCCCTTATTATCAACTTCAAGTTGTTTCCCCTCATATATTTTACAGTCTTTCACATTTTAGATATATGTAATTAATACTATTTCTACTACCTCTTAAAAGAGGGGGTTTATATTACTGTTCATTTATATCACAGCCGTTTACACCCACTGTTCCACAACCGTTTTTTCTACAGTTCACATTTTTTTTGAATAAATGAAACAAAATCTCCTTTCTTAACCCTAAACAAAACTCTAGCTTACTTTCTCAAAACTCTTGCCCTTGTTCTCAAACTTTCAGATTTTGCAACCCGACGGCTAAAGGAGAGATCCATTTGAAGTACACTTGAAATACACTGTCTATGTTCTTGGCAATGGAAGAAGGAGGCTTTTTCTATTATTCAACTTTTGTTTACGGTAAGGGCCTAGCTCTTCTTTTTCTTCTTTTTTTCTTTTCGAGTTAGTGGAGGAAAGTGATAATGAAGAGTATAGGACGATGATGGTCACTGTAGTAAATGGCAGAAGAATCGAAGGCCGTCAAACTTATTTGATAAAGAAGCACATATTAATAACGAAAAAGAAGAGGAAGAACGTTGTAGCCAATAATTTTCTTTTTTAGTTTAGTTTTCGGAAACCTTTTGAGTTGTTGATGAGGATTTAATTCAATTATGTTGATTTGTTATGGTGTTCTAAATCTTGATTGATTCAACTGGATTTCTAATCCTTTTGATTTTCTTTTAATAATCTAATTGATGTCAATTAGTTTGTGAGATAGATTTGTTAAAAACTAGTTTCTCTATGAATATTATAAGTTCCCTAAATTTAAGTCTTAAATATAATTTGTCTGCCCTTTGTGCATCATACGTTCTGATTCTTGGACAGTTTTATGCGACTGTAATTCTATCAATAGGGAGACTAATGCTTGATTTTCCTTTTGAAGCTCATGGTTTATTGAAATCATTTTGCTGCTTCTGCTTCTTGTTGGTTCCACTTGTACACTAATGGAATTGCACTTTAATTGCTTACAAATGATGTGTAAAATACGATTTATGACTTTGTCATCAGCTATTTATAATCTGATTTTTTGCTTTTATAATGAATTAGTCTAATACACTACTTTATGCAAGCTACTTAAAGCATTATCTTAATTTCTCTAGGTGTGGTTGCAGGATTAAATGCTCAACATGGTGTTAATTTAAGCACACCTACGTCTTTTAGCAATCCTGTTGCTGGAGGTAATAATAGTATGGACATGGGGGTAGTTGTTCGCTCTAGCAGACCTTTCGCAATGGTTGATGAAATTACAAAAGGATCTTCAGCAGCAGCAGATGGCTTACAGCTTGGAAATCAAATTGTAAAATTTGGGAATATGAAAATAGGTGAGAACTTGGTACAGAAGCTTACTACTGAAGCTCAGATAAATAAGAGCCATGCAATGCTTGTGGTAGTTATGGGGCAAGGTGTTTTCATAAATTTGACCATAAAACCCAACTCTTGGCAATGTCATGACCTACTTGGTACGTTACATTCTAATCATATTTTATATTTTTCCTTTTCATTTAAACTATGTTTCAATTGGTCAATAAATCTCATTTATGCAAGTGAATCATGAAATGTTCAATTTCAACAAATCATCTTGAACTAAAAATATGCTAATGTTATATATTTGAATTCTGTTGATTTTATACAATAAGATCAATAATACATAAGTTTCTTTTAATTTCGATAGTCCAATAATATTCCTTGTTCTAATTTTTTGAATTGTTGAAATTAATTCGAAATAATCTATAGGAATTGAAACATTTGTAAGTATAATTCGTGTACGGCATTTCTCTTTGAAATGTTATGTAATTTCAATTTATTATTTGTAGAATATTAGACACAGTATTAGTGAAATTTAGTGATCGCTGGTTCAGTATGTGTGAAGATCAATTTGGCTAATTTTCGCCTTGCCTTGTCACTATTATATCTAATTCAGCATTGACATTTTTTTACCTTTCTAGGTTTCTTCAGGTTAGAAATGACTTATATTGTTTGACAAATAAGAAGTTGATTATTGCAATAGATATTAAACCATACATATAAATTTTCTAGATATCTTCTAACTCTTTTCTATAATAGTTTGGACTGCTTTACGTTTTATATAATCTTCATGTCATGCTTGATGTTGTTGTAAACAAGGGATAAGATCTGCTATCTTCATTCGTTCATGTCTTCAGTTAATATAACTTTAGATAAGAAATTCAGTCAATTATATCAAATATGTACTTTTTGACTTTTTGCATCCTTTTGTCTATGTTATTTCAACTCTGGTCCTTCCTAAATGAATGCATTTTGGCAATTAATGCATGAACGTTGGACGTCCTATATCTAATCTATTTATCGTCTTTTTTGTGGTAAGGTAAACCGACAATGAGAAGTTAGCTGATGATGAAGAGGAAACTAAGGGGAAGTACATCCATGGTGATGTATTTAAGTACCTTAAATACAAATTTTTGTTTATAATAAATGATGGTTCAACCTTAGTATCCTTTATTATATTTTCCAATGTCCTGGATTCGAAGTTTTCTATTTACTCTTTCGCTTAATTAAAAACTAATGTTTTTCATACAATTCATACATTTTTCGACCATAAATTGAATTTTCTTCTTACTAATGTAATAAGTGAACACAATAGTTTTTCAAAATACATAAATCCAACAGAAAATAAAGAAAAAAAGACAAAAAACAACGATAGTAACATTTAACCTGATAACACCTATGATAATATAAGTTAAGCTCCCCACAAGTTCGTGAATAGATAAAATTACTTAATAAATAAAGTGAATAAATAAAGTTACTTACTAAATGTATTATGCATGAAGCACTCATATTTGAAACATATGGATTAACAATCCTTCTTCCAATTTTAAATCTAACATAATGTATTAAATTTTAGCAAATTATAAAGTAATATTTTTCAAAATCAACACGTGAACCAGTAAAAAACTAACACGGAAAACTACCAACTTTTTATAAAAGCCTTTTCAATTCTAAGTATATATTTACATGAAATAGATATTTTACAAATGACAAAAAATAGTACGCTACTTTCCACGCACAAATTTTAAACGTATAAACCATCATCAATTATATATATATATATACACATGAAATAGATATTATACAAATGAAAAAAAATAGTGCCAACTTTCCACGCAAAACTTTTTCATATAAACCATCATTAACTTTTTCTTTCACTTTAATTCTCATCCATACAAAAAGATATTTTACAGACCAAGTGTATGGTTGGATATTAAAACAAAGATTCGTCTACTCATGTTCTATCTATTAATATCTGCTTTCGACTAAATAATTTTATGTTACTTTTACTTTCCCCTTCAGCATCAAAATTCTACAACAGTATCGTAAACATCATACTCTTCAACTACAACTGCAAAAGTTTAAAAACTCCGTTTTCGTTTTCGTTTTCTTATTGGTAAGTTTTAAATGTTACTATCGTTTTACTATAATTATCTTTTATTAATCCAAAAGAAGAACGTTAGATTATTTCATAAAAAACTTTTAGAATTAAAAAAATTGATATCATTTTTTTACGATAAATTTAACGTAATATTAACAACTGTAACTATTTGTGTAATAATTTCTTCTTCACATAATCATAGGATATCAAGAATGGCCGCATTTTATAAACTTATCCCACAGATTTCCACTTTTGAGAAGAATTGGACTGCAAAAATCATAGTTGCAGGAAAACAAGTACCTAAAACTGCTCGAAATAACATTAGCCGCTACCAAAACCTTCTCTTAATGGATTTAGAGGTAAATATATATTTACAAATCTTCTTATTTCTATTCTAAATATTTGTTTTCGTAATATATTTATATAGAACTCATTTTTACATTTGAACAGGGTAACAAAGTTACTACCATAATCTATGATACAAATATTACGGCCCTTGCAGATGAGCTAACAATAGGGAAAACATACATGTTATCAAATGCAACTGTAAAAGACAACAGAAATGAGTTCAGAGGCTCGCTTGAAGACAAAGTTTGGACCATAACAGCAAAGACAAAGATAGAAGAACTTAAGGAGGATAATTTAAACCTTCTCTTCTCGAGATATGAACTCACAGCATTCAACAAACTTGAACGATACATGGATAGTAATGAAGAGATAAGTATGATCACAAACACATTAACTTATAGCCAATATAAATTAGTTAACATTTTTTAATCGTTCTATTTATATTCATTTAATCATATACAAAATATGATATCAACACAACTTCTTTTTTGCAAGTGTTATAGAATAGAACTAACAAATTTCTTCTATTTTTCTAACTTTATAAATATCGGTAGTAAATCTCACACTTCATTGTTTGCTTTATTTATGCAGGATTGAAACAAACAAAGAAAAGCTTGACAAATTAATCCAAGATAAGCCATCTATTGCAGTGACGCCACCCAAAATTTCACCTCCAGATGAAAATAAATTCACGCCAGTTGCTGACTTACAGGGAGTCCATTTAGGAGTAATTTCAAAAATGTTTAATTATATATATATATATATATATATATATATATATAATGTTTTTTGACCAATACTAAAAAAATTTACGCTCTTTCTTATTACTATATATTTCTCATTTCGTATGCAGAAAAAATTTTATTGGGTCAAAGCACAATGGAAAATTACTTCAATGAACCAAAAGTTTGGTATATTGCATGTAACAATTGTAAGAAAACGTCAAGTGCAGACTTGGGACAAATTCATAAGTGTCGTTTCTGCAAATTTGAACATGCAAAAGCAATACCAAGGTAACATGTACTCTAAACCTATATTTAACTATTTATTAAGAATAACACTTCATTTAACAAAACTTACTATGTAATTTAATTAACTTCTCTATATAGGGTAATTGCTTTTGTACATATTGAAGACAACTCTGGAGGCTTGGATGCAACCATAATAGGAGAAACCGTAGAAACTTTATTGGAAGCAAATGCCATCCAAATTATGAACCATTTTGAAAAGGTTAACTCCAAATACTACTAAATTTTTAATAATTATTTGCATTTACTTCATCATATTAAATGAGTATAATTTTAATATTTCAGGACGTTGATACACAACTAAAAGATCTCATAAGAACTAACAGCGAGGAAGAACAACTTTTTTACCTCACTTCTATGATTCTACAAGCAACCTATAATCTATAAATCTCCAGTAGAATAATGAGTCTTAGATTCAGTTATATGATTTTGGTTTCTAAATAAAACAGGTTGCTTTAGATATTTTTGGTATGTTTTTGTTGTTAAAAATGTAAATACTGTGAAATCACAGAATTGTACTCGACCCGTGGTTGACACTAATATATAAAACTTCTTTTGCTATCGATAAAGAATAGTTGTGTAAAATACATATATTTTACTTTATCTATTAGTTAAATATTATCTCCTCCTCAATTTCGCTTAATCGAATACGTAATCAAAACACAAGTTCAATATACTTGCATTTTCCATTTTCTAATTTTTTAAATTAATTTCTTTTTTTCTTTGTTCCAATAAAGTTTACCTAGCTTTTAAATAATCTTTTAAACAAATTGTTTCGTTTATATAGTTAATTGGTAATTAATTATATCGTTTATATAACTGTACTCTTTGTGCAAACTCTCTCTTTTATTTAAAAAAACTAAATAATTTAACAAAATAAAAAAAAATTTATTCATTTTCTTTTAATTGCATGCTTGTAAAAAATTAAATTCATCTTAATATATAAATTTATTCATTTTCTTTTAATTGCATGCTTGTAAAAAACTAAATTCACCTCTGGTTTCTTTTAAAATATAAATATTTAATTCATCAAGAAAACACTATGTTATTTTCTTTTTTTATAAACTTAATAATTATAACATATGATAAAGGAAGAATTAATTTCATTGATCTAAATGATTTCACATAGAAAGAATTATGTAACATGATAATTCCCAACAAGATACGTACTACCTTCAACAGTTTAACCACTTATATCCTATCATTTTACTATGAATAAAAAACAGCCTTTTTAAATACATATTTCAATTTATCTATTACTTAAACATAGTTTCCTCTTCAATTTTACATATCTTAAAACATAAGTTCAATATACTCACATTTTTCATTTTGTAATTATTCAACAAAGTCTACTTACCTCGCTTTTAAATGAACTTTTAAACAAATTTTTTAATTTATACCGTCAATTATTTCATTCAATAAATATTTTCATAAACTTACATCAACAATTACATATAATTTTACTTTTCATGCAAACTCTCTCTTCTACATATATAAATAAACGAAAAAAATACGATTTTACAAAATCCAAAACAAACAGAAAATAATTCATAAGTAAAAAACACCAACAAAAAAAAAATATATTCTCTCTAATTAAAATAAAAAATGAGAAAAAAAATAAATAGTAAATGAAACATTTGTACATTTCAACTACCCACATTGTAGTTAACAACATCTATCTACCCACATTCAAACTACTATCCAAACCTACCTATCCACATTTACTAACCAACATTCAAAATACTACCTACCCACATTTAACTACCCATATTCAACTATTTAACCATCCTTTCACTACCATTTCACACATCTCAAAAACATTTTCTTTCAATTTTCAAAGTTCTCAAAAGGAAACTAAGTTCAACCACCAGGAAGAAAGGTAATCTTCTTTCCAATGAAAATAAATTTCGAATATATTTATCCTATAGAGAATATGTGGTTTATCAATTCTATTATATTAGAAAAATCATGCAAAATTATGTGTCACTTTTCTTTACTGCAAGTATTTAATCTGCATTATATACATGAATAGTATAACATACCATGTCTGTCACTGCATAGTCAAACGAATGAACGCATGCAATCCATCACTTCCACCATGTCTTGGGATAAGAAAAAATGTAGAGGAATTCAAAGAATATTTTGGATACAAATTCATCAGCCAACAAATTCTTCAATAATATGAATATCAAAGCTAAAATGAAACCTAAAACTTATTCATGCAAATCTCAATCATTTTCATTTGACCAAAAAATATTGAATCTATCACTAGCTGTTGAACAGCTCCTCTTACTGAACCTTAAGTTTGTTAATATCTCGAAAAACATTTACCGAATCTCAAGTTTGTTAATATCTCGAAGAACATGAAAATTTTGAATTTAGAAAGCACGACTCCTTTGCCAGAATCACTCCAAGCTGCTCGGAGTGACCACGCTCCGGACTGCGCAGAGATCGCTTCGGGCTGCGCGGGGTGATCTTGGCGCCTTTATGCTCCGCGCTGCGAGAGAGATCACTCCGTGCAGCGCAGCACGGAGTGTTCCTTTAGGAACACTCCGCTCTACGCGGAGTGTCTCCAAAACGTTACAATAAAAAAAAAATACATTATACCCAAAAATTTATTATTTATAAAATTAAAAACATTTTACAATAAATACAAATTATAATATAAAACTCATCTTTCATTATTTATAAAATTAAAAATATTTTACAATAAATACAAATTATTATATAACCAGTCATCTTAAAATTTTTCTTAACCGTTTTAATTTCATTAAATAATTATATTCTTTTCCAAAATTCGACTCAAAAATACATTTTTTATATTTAGAATTTTAATATCAAATTTCCATATTCAAGAATAAAATTTTACTTTCATTAAATAATAATATTCTTTTCCTAAATTCGACTCAAAAATACATTTTTTATATTTAGAATTTTAATATCAAATTTCCATATTCAAGAATAAAATAAAATGCGAGGGGTAAATATATTTTAACATTCCTTGTTAAATATTTATTTTTAATCTTTTAATTATAACATTTAATTTCTCGAATTTAGTACTTCAAAAAAATACAAATTTAACACATTTAATATAATTTCTTTTCTACGATCAACTACCACGTCTAATGTAAAAAATTTCAATTATCTATTAACATCAAAAAATGTTTCTTTTACTTAATTAATTTTTAATTACTATAATTCTCAATTACATTATACCATAATTTTTTTTATTAAAAACCCTTTCACAAAAAAATACAAATTTAGTTTCTCGAATTTAGTACTTCAAAAAAATACAAATTTAACACATTTAATATAATTTCTTTTCTACGATCAACTACCACGTCTAATGTAAAAAATTTCAATTATCTATTAACATAAAAAAAATTTCTTTTAATTAATTAATTTTTTAATTACTATAATTCTCAATTACATTATACCATTATTTTTTTAATTAAAAACCCTTTCACAAACATACATATCTTCATTTTTATTTATTTAAATTATACATATAAATTCATTTTATCTAAAGGTGAACATAATGAACTTAATCAAAATTTTCGTTTTTCTATGTTTTATACACATATAGTTATTAACTATCATTTGATTTATTTTAACTTTCGTATAATTTTTTCTTTAAATATATTGCATAAATATTAAAGTTAACAAATTTTATTAATTCGAACTACATATCAATCATAGTACAAATTATGTTGTTTCGATTTATATATTGTACTATTATATTTCTAATATGAAACTGTAAAAATATCATAAAGTTTCATACAATTGTAACCAATTATCCTTTCCATCACAATATATATATATATACAGTTTCACATCAAACAAAAAACACAATGGTTCAAATAGTATAGATATAATACTAAAATTTTTTTTCATGAAGTTGCAGTTTCTAAAATGTTATTCATCATCATGAACAAAATTAGCCAGTTTCTAAAAAATTATGTTAAATTAGTATATGAATAAATTTGTTGACTACTAAACCGTTTTTTATTACTTTTTGCAGATGTCACTAGAATACATATTATCTCCAAATCAATGGTTCTCTGCTACAATTACTCAATTTGCAAATCATCAATATTTTAAGATTTTGTAGAACTTATAAATGCAGATGATCAAGCCTCTTTATTGTGCAGTCCATTCCATGGATTCATTTGTGGAAATATGAATAAGAAGCAAAACGACAAATTTAGTAGCAAGTTAACACATGAGTTCAAAATGAGACTTATAAACTGTGGTAAAAATAATGAAGTTTGGGTACAACAAGACGATCGTGTAGCTCGTTTTGGCCTACAAGAATTTTGTCTCATAACTGGATTGCCATGTCATGAACCTACTGTTGATCTAAATTTTAGTAATACTCGACTTAGAGATGAATACTTCGATGGTTCAAAACGAATAACTATGATAAGACTTTCTGAAGTATTTCATATATGTGAAGATCGAGAAGATAAATTTAAGTTGGGATTAGTTATGTTTGTCGAATATGTTTTAAAACCAACTGGAAGACACATCGATTACAGAACTCTTGGAATGGTTGAATAGCTTGATGAATTTCTTACGTATCCATGGAGACGTAAGGCATATTTTGTTCTATTACATTCATTACAAGAATCACAGCTTGAAAGAATACGAAGAATGCAACAAAATAATCAAGCAGAATGTAAATGTTCATTGCATGGTTATCCACTTGTATTCCAGGTATTTTTCTTACATTTATTCCCTATTCGATATAATTTAATCATGTAAAAATGTTAATATTCCTTTTTACTTATATTTCAGTATTGGATATACGAAACTTTTCCTAAAATTGGACGACAATTTGGTCACCGTATCCGTACAAGTTTAAAATGTCCACGAATGCATAAATGGCAGCCTCAAATGGTATTAGCGGAAAATGTTATTAAAGAATTTTAGCTACTGAAGAGGTATGTTCATTTCAGTATACAATTAAATATATGTTTTATTCTTTATAAATAAATTTTAGAGAATACGTTTGATATTATATTACAATATTACAATTATAGATTACAGCAATTGCAACGTTAAATCCTACTGAAGCAGAATTGGAAACATTCTGGTATACAAATCTTTCACTGCCAATTGACAACCAACATTGTACACTAGACAGCATTGTTAATGGTGAATTGGAAAATACAACAGAACAAATTCGAGCATATAACATACATCCACAAAAAACAACTGTACACAGTTCAAATAGAATTAAATCTACTTCTTTCGGTACTTCAGGCTATGTAACTAAACAAGATATGGAACAGATGTTCAATGTACACAGACAAGATGTCTTTGGTTTCTACGACAGCTTGAAAACACAGATGATTCAAGAAGCAACAAAGCAAGAAGCTCAGTATCATACGATTCTTGAAAATCAACAAACTCTCTGTCAGACACTTCTTGACAATCAAAAACAATTTTTTGAAGTGTAGCAAAAAAATCAACAGGAACATTTTCAGGGCATACAATCTGACATGCATTCTTATGTGGATACCAGTTTCGGTTTAATGAAGTCTTACATTGATGAACAAAATCGAAATATGCAGAATCAGTTAACCAACTGGAAATCACATATGGAATCAATTGTAGCCTTTGTACAACATGATTTGCCCCCTCCAACAAATCAAGCTGAATTTGAAATGCCTTCAACATCTGAACATGCAGAAGACGTCGAAAGATCAACAAAAGAAAAAAAAAGGTAAGCAAAAAGAGACACAATCTCCATCACCAACAACAACGAATACTCTAGAAGATTATAACATCGACAAATACAAAAACATTAGAGAATGGATATCAGAAAATCCATCAGAGTAAGATATTAAATTTAACTTCATTAACTTAAATATTCTATTTTGTATTTTACTTATTTAATAACAATTTCATTTTTTCTTATATAGTGCATACTGGAAAGATGAAATCGGCAATCAATACGCAAGACATTGGCTGATAAATATAATAAATCAAATTAAAGATATAAATATTGTGGTAAGTCAACTTTAGCAATCTTAATTAATTTTACTTCGTTATTAATATAGCTAATTAAAATTTTTTTTACTAGCATATTGATATAGAATTAAAGCTGTTGCGAAGACTCATTCATGATACATCTTCCCCGGTTTCCAAAGAATATGCAATCATGGACTTTCGATTCGAGAATGAATGTGTTCATTGGTACACAACGATCAAACAAGGAGCAACCGCTTCTGTGAATAATTTCCAGGCATTAGAGCAATACACAAAAGGAGAATTACCTACATTTGCTCAACCCTGGATAACATACAACTATTTATTGATTCCAGTCGCATATCCAGGCAACAGTTGGTTTATTTTTCTTATTGATTTTGAAAAGTGGAAATTTCAAGTATATGATTGCAGCCACAACATTCATACACCAGATGCAATCAAGTTACATGCAGCCCCAGTTTTGGATGTAGTACAATCATTATTAATAGCTACTGACATTTTCTTAGGGAAGCCAAATTTACGAAAACATAGAAATAAACGTATGAATTTGGAAATCATACCGTATCTACCTTGTCAAAATAATGGGTAAGTATCTCAACAATTTACTTTAATATTTTTTTTTTTTATAATGTCCCCATCATGTAAAGCAAAAGTTATAATAAGGTAAAAGCATTACCAAAATAAATGTCTATATTCATTAATTAATTTAATCTCAATTTTTTCTACATATACTTTAGTCTTGTTTCTTTCTACTTCTGCTAATAGCTTTTCTCTTGCTTTAATAGGTATGCCCTATCATGATTGATGTTGAAACCAAGAAGAAAAAACTTTTCATCACCCATCATGTAAGTATCATGTATTCAAATATCAAGTATATCAAAGAATTGCCGTTTTAACAATTTCTTATCAATGTTTCATTTTCTTCCTTTTGTAATAACGCTATTAACTTTTGAAAGTGATCATTATAATCTCATTTGTATTTCAATTTTCTTTCTCTACAAGCTTAATTCAACTTTTGAAAGTGATCATTATAATCCCATTTTTATTTCAATTTTCTTTCTATACAAGTTTAATTCAACGTGTTTTAAATACAATCATTATGCAAATAATTTATATATTCATTAAATGTATTATCATTATTCAATAAAACGATTGAAAAAATTGATCATATGAATTTTTATAGAATTTTTATCAACCCTTATAGTAATTTCTTTAGCAGTTTATATGTTTATAAGATTAAGTTAAATAATCTATAATAGTATAATTTATTTATTAACTACTGCAAATGAAATCGTAGAGAAATACTTCTTACCAACTCATTTAGGACAAATAAAAGCAAATCCATATTTATACTTCTCATTTTATACCTTAAATATAACTTTCTAATATATTTATGAACATATATGCTGCTGCACTTATTTTTGCTACTCATTGGGAAATGTAATAAACTTTGAGAATAATTACAGCACAAACGTTTCACATAATTTGCAGAAAATAATAATAACCAAGTTTTCATATACACTTAAAAAACCTATTTCACGCACAAAACAAAATTATTACTGCGAATTTGCCTATTGAAAAGTATAACTACTATTTTCCATCTAAACAGCTCAAAAAAAATTCTACATGAAAATCTTTATTAGAGCATAGTAAATGAAACAAGCTAAAAATAGTGAATTACAATAAAAATTCAATACTAATATAAATCACCACACTAATATCATCTTAAACAAAATTCAAGCCATGCATTGCATGGCCAGGAACTAGTATATATATATATATACCGGGAAGTTTTGCTCGACAACACCTGCCAAAATTTGTGCGCAACATTCAGATCCAGGACTCTCTGCATCACGATTGGGATATTACCACAAACTTAAGACCAACTGGCGCAACAAGATGTCTCACCATAGGTTGGGCGAATTTTGTTATGGAAAAAGAGCTACAAATGGGCGATATATGCGTCTTCCATCTAATTAACAATGAACCCCCAATGTTTATGGTCTGCAAAAAAGATCACACTGGAAGTTTGACACATCTATAAAACTTTTAACTACTTCTAACTTTTGCTTCTGCTAATCTACTTTACTACTCTCATCCCCACATGCATTATATATATCCATGGCAATTAATATAAAACCATTTCCATCAACTTCAAAGTTTGGAACTTCCAAATCTCAACAAATTCATCAAAATTTTAGACACCTGGAAAACAATAGACAAATAATAAAAACACAAAAAAAAACAAATGAATTTATACACAACCAAAAAGAACAAAATAGATAATAAAAGAAAAGAAACAATAACATATTAAACTATAGATATAAAAAGAGATATACAAAGAGAAAAAAGAAGAAGAAACATTTATGTGAAAATATATAATAAAAGAAAGTTATGAAAATTAAATAAAGAATACATAAATACTATCTAGTTAAAATTGAAAAATTAAGTTTTATTATGAAAAAAAGAAAAAAAAAATACAAAGGCCTCCATTTCATATATTAGTTTTTACAATTATAAGTTTTTTACTGAGTTAGCAATATTTTTTTCTATAAGTAACTTTTTAAACTCTAGCAATATTTTTTTATCTTCTTATTATTATTAGTATTTTTATTTTTTAATTTTTTTTACATAAAATTGAATTTTTTCTTATATTTATGAGACTTGGTGAAAGGTATGGAAAGTTGCGTGTTGTAGTAAATTTAGAGGTACACTGTATAATAAAATATACACTAAAACAAATGGTCTCGTTTTTGCTCCCCCACTTGAAAAAAAAAATTGTTGTAGTAAGATAAAATGGAGCAAGTCACTGTTGATTTCTACAGTAACTTCAAATTCTTCTTTTTATATAGTAGGGAAAGTCAAAATCATAGAACCCACCCCTCAACAAATCAATCAATGTTAATCTATACTTTTGTTGACTCAAAAACTCTTTAAACTCATGTATACGAAATGAAATTATATTATTTTTCTTTCTAAAATATCCTCGTTGAGTTGTTAACTAAAGGCACACATTTTTCTAATGTCAAACTTTAGAATGAAAAGATAAATTTGATGTAGAGGAAATTTTGGGAAATGTGAGAAAATAATTACATTCATTTTAAAATAACTTAAATTATATTCCCTTTACGAAATACTCGGCATGTTCCAAGTGGCCCAAAGAAAAATCTTGGAATTCCATAATTTTGTCAACATATGTATCAAGGTCAATTGTCGTAACTTCTTGCGAACGAGTGCTATTAATTATTGAAGACTTTATTGGGGAAAAATTCATAATTATAATACTTTAAAAATAAAATTTTAAATGGGTACTGCTATTTTCATTCACATTTTTTTATATGTACATCCCACTCTAAGTTCATCCCTAATAAAATTTAAAAATTTTTAAAAAAATACTATTTGCATCCATGTTATATTACAATCTTATCCTTATTAAATTCATTCATTTAAATACTATATATCCACATGAATTTTATATATTCATCCCATTTTAAATACATCCCTAACACTATAGATTCACACAATCCCTAAAACCATAAACTCTTTTAAACCAAATGAATGAAATAATAACGAAGTTGAACTTATTGAACATTAAATGTACATATAATATTCAACTAATCATGTTAATAATGTTTACTAGAAATTTTATCATTCTTATTTATAAAACTCAATTCATTAAAGGCAAACCATCATAAATCAACATCCAAATTAAGAGGAGGGTTGTCTCTAGAGAAAGTATATTGAGTAACATTTGGAGCTCATCGTGTTTGGACTATGATTGGTTTGCTTCAATCATCTCTTCATGGTATGCTTAAATCCAAAATTACAAGTAGAAAAACATCAAATATATGTTTAGATAAAAATGTTTAACATGCCTGAATTTCTTATTTTTCTAATTAGACAAAAATGCTTCACATTAATAGCAACTAGAAAACATCACATACTAGACATAATTTTTATGTTGTCGCTTCAGTAATGCATAAATTCTTGTCCATGATGTGTCAAAATTGCCTTGAGAAGAACCTAAATGCCTTTTAAGTTTTGCATGTGTAGATTCAACCCTACCATGAAAAATAAATCATATTCACTGTACATTAGCACATTCAATAATGCACATAGCAGTTTAATAATGCCAATAGCATTTTACCCGTTAGTTGTCGTGTTTCCAAAGTGCATATGCAGATTAATCCAAGCTACCACAAACTTCTCTTTATATTGAAGAAGCCATGAATTCTTGAAATAATCAATTGCTTATGAAAACTGTTGAAAATTGGATTCTAAGAGATTTAGGTTTTGCTTGTACTCTTCTATAGATGTTGAAAACACTAACAAATTTCACATATGCATAAAGGCATCCCATTTGTCCTTGTGATCATCAAAATGTTTTTTTGTTTTTGCCAACACATTCTTTGAAATGTGCCATCTACATAAAATATTAATAGATGTTGAAAATATTTTTTCAGTGGCCTTTATAAGAGCTAGCTCTCTGTCGGTAGCAATAACATTAGGCATTATTATATCATTCATTAGACTCTTCAATCTTCCTAAAACCCTTGTGTAGTTTTCCTCACGTTTTTTTCCAAGTGTTCGAAAGCGATTGAAAATGTTATATCAATAGAAGTGACACCTAATATTTCCAACAACGGTAGGCGTTATCTGTTTGTCTTATACGTGCAATCCATAATTATCACACGAGGAAAAGCCCGCAACAATTTTTTTGCTTAATATGGATGTGCCCAGAACAAATCTTGAACTATATTTGTCTCCATAAAGTTGCGGTGCCACTCTATATACTTATTCTCAGCAAGCCTATTCATAAGTTGTTGCATTTTTGTCCTTCCAGCTTGTTCTTTGAGTCTAAACTTTTGACGTGCATTGTATACGTGCCTCAATGTGCTGACATTTGTGTCATCATTTTGTTTAAATGTGTATAAGATTTCCTTTGGTCGTACATGATTCTGACATGTCTACTAAAATTGAAGTCTCTTTCTCAGTTAATCTCCCAGCATATGAATGTCCTTCAAGGTTCTGGGCAATGTCATGATTATGTCTCCCATGTTTCACTTTCAATATCCAATCATCACCATTTATCAATTTTCTTCCATTCAAATCAAATGGGCATCCACATTTTTTTTGTTCCAGTAGCTCTACGTCTCTTTCCTTTTTTCATTTTCTTTGTTAATATTCTTATACCTATACGAACCATATCTTTCACATGCAAAATCAATTCTTGGTTTTCTCCCAACTTGGTTGAAGTCGGACTTTTTCATACCAACAATCATGTTATGTCTCTCACTAGTAGTTTTAACCCAATCAATCAAAGCCTCTTTACTTGTAAGCATCTATTTATCATCAAATATTTATATATAAATATATGATCCTATTAAAAAAAATAAAATCATTACATACCATGTTTGCCGTAAACATATCTGTACAATCAACAAATAACTCATTCTGGACATCATAGTTATGGGTTGATATATCCTACAATAAAAGTATAGTTTCAAATAATGTCATTGAAATAAATTTAACAATAAATAAGATATCAATTAAAACATCGGGTAAGTATGCGAAATAGCAGACAAATTGGAACTTTTCTAAATACTTGTGAAAAACCCACTACAATTGAGAGCAAAAAAAAAATGTGAAGAACTGTGAAGATAAAGAGACAATTTGCAAATCCATAACATGTCATGATCAAGAAAATCTTCCCATTTTATTGTATTTCAATTCTGGTTGTACTTTGTCAAACAATTCTACATGATGAAATTCTAATATTGCAACAATTATTCAAAACTCCATCCAAATCTCTACATCTTTGCTATTAATAGAAGATCATCATTCAAGATTTACCAAAATATCCATTTTGAGGGCGTAATTGATCAGCAAAGGCCTTTCAAATTTCAAATATGGTCCTAACCCGTATCAAATAGTCACATTCTTAAGACATGTTGAATATTTGCTATGGTCCCTAAAACCAAGATGAAAAAAATAAAAATAAATAAATAATCTAAAACTCATTAATGTCTTAATGCGTTAGGAAAAAAAATCAAACAAAATATGATAAAAAGGTAATCCTTACTTTTTCAAATTTCTCTTCATATATTATTATGTCTGTATATTTTTGTTCTAACAGCGTCTCTTCCATTGTTCATTGGATTCTTTGTCTATTGAAATTCTGAGTATTACAATACTTCGAACAACAAAGGATAAAAAAAAATTGTTCAATTAAGCAAGCTGAATTTTGCCAACTTTGTATGGAGTAGATATTGAAGACTTCTAATCTGAAAACTTTTGGCTAATATTTCAAAACTTTAGCCTCCATGGAAATTCCATAGATCTTACCTTAAAACATCAAAACTGCCTTTTAGTTTATCTTCATTAATGCATGTGAATTTGGGGCCACCCATCACCTATAATTATATTCATGTAATTTTTCCTAATCCATTGGGATTCTAGTTAAACACAAATTCTAAAAGAATAAAAAAAGATTTAGGATAAGTTAATGAAAATAAAAAATTGTGGATCAATTTAGAGTTATGCATTTTTATTTAATTCTGTTTATGTCTATTTAAGTAAATGTACATAGAATTCAAAATATAATAAAAAATTATTTTTAAAAGTGGATGTATATATAAAAAGTGTGGATGGAAATAGCGGTGCCCTTTTAAATTTATCAAACTCGGTAAAATCTTTCAAAAATTAGCTCAAAAATCAATTTTATATACCATTTGAATAATATATTTATAGATTCATATTAAATTAGTGTAACTTAATTTAAGGAATCTTAAATGGATAATCTATGATATTTTATCACAATATCACTTCCAGAAATAGAGGAATCGATTATAATTCAACGTCTATAACCTTCCACACAGATTTTCAACCTACAAATTGTGCCATAACCGATTTCTCTCAAAAATTTTAAATCTGAATGCCAATTTTTCTTAAATATAAGATTATTTAACCACAAATTCATCATCATCATCTCCATCATGAAAAATTTTAAGTTTGAAATTGATATTGGATGACACTAATAATTGTCTATGAAAGCCAACAATGTGAAGGCTACACAATAGGCACTCTACGTCCTTGTCAACCCATCAACCACTATGAGGCCTTCTATGTCCTTGCCGACCGTCGACCCCCATGATTGCCCTATGTCCATGTTGGGCCCATGAGCACTCTACGTCTATGTTGGGCCATAGACCCCTATGCGACTATCTACCACTATGCAGCCGACCCAACACTAAACTATAAAATCATCAATGAATTGGATGAGGATCGCATAGCGACTATCACGAACACAACCAACCATCCGATAGTTGGAGGCCCCCACTCAGAACATGGGGGTAGTGGAAGAGGTTACGTGGGACACGAGGCACCAGACTCCAGTCCCTTATAAATACACCCAAGGTAAAACAGGTATCTCTCTCAAAATTTTGACTATTTGAATACTCATTATATAATTTCTTCCCAAGTCCTATACTAATTGCCACGCCAGAAGTATAATGGGGGAGAAAGCTCCAACCACATTTTGCAAGTAACATTTATTCAACGGAGTAGCGAAAACATCTCCCAAGCGCCGCCAGGGAGCACATGTTTCTATTTCATAACTTCGTCAAAAAAAAATAAAAAATCATCATTCATTCGAAGTCAACGCCCATTTCTTGTGTATTGACAGAATTGCTACTCCAAAAAAAAAATGAAATCATCATGAATGTGGAACTTGCAAATTATTGAATTAGATTATGAAATTCATCAAGTTCAGTATTATTATGTCATGGTTTTAATATTTTGATTCATAGATGCAAATAATTGAAACGGTTTTCTTCAAATTTTGTATACACTACTTGATGATTTTTGTGTATAATACTTTTGTAATTGTTATTCTCATGTTTGTCTTCATTGTGAATGTCTATGACCTGATTAATTTGGTCAAATACAGTCATAAATTGATTGCAATTAACACATATTTGATCACAATCGATCACAATTAACACAAACTTGATCACGGAAACTCACCACAAATAAATTTGCACATACACCGTAGGCCAACACCACAACATATACAATCACAATTAATCACGATTAACACAAACTTGGTCACAACCAATCATAATTAATACAGACGTGATCACAAAAAGTCGTCATAAATAAATTCGCACACATCGCATATCAGCACAACAACCCATTATCACTGCAACCCAAAACAACAAGCCAATGGATAGATTGAACAACAAACAGCCAACCACCTCCTCCTCTAACATACCACCATCACTACTATCTGTACTATACCACAACCGCCAGCACCTGCAACACATCAACACTGCCACCTCCTCTAATAATCACCAAGGATATCACCCTTTTATGATTGAAGAATTATAGAGAGAATATGCTGAAATCGTCGGACATAAGAAAATCACCATCTCACAATTTTTATTCTTCTTTTATATCCCCAAAAGGCAGATCAGACCATCGAGATCACATAGCGCCACCATCACACAGAGTAAAACCACCCAAATTGCACAACGCCACCACCACAATCACGTGCAATGCATTGCCGCTGCCACAACCTAACAACATGCTTGATAATGTTGTACTATGGAAGTAATCGCCTTGAGGACGCGAGTTAGCCAAAGAGAAGTTGCTATGACAGTGGGCCTATTGGTTCAGGCGACGAATGTAAAGTTTTTACATAAGGTCGCTACTAATTTGACCATTTTTTAGGGAGGGAAATGCGGTGGGAGTGAAGTTGGCAAGGTAATGAAGTTGATCAATGGAGCAAGTTCGTCATCTGTGAAGGCAGTGAGTGGTGGTTGGGACACTTTAAGATATGTGTTCGGTGGTTCTTCCATGACTTGCTTTTCTCTCACAGCAGCAATTATATTCCATTTGATTACAATTAGAGTATTTTCAAAAGACTTTCTATTTTTAAAAAGCATATTCTATAATTTAAAGAACAACTATAAATTGAGGGAGTAAAAAATTTTAAAGTATTTCAGTAGGCTCTATACATAACATTTAATTTTACGGCTCTTAAACATATTTATTATTTTTTCTATCTTTTATTTTAATTAACTTTTCTCGAGATTATTATATTATTTTTTTACATTAAAAATTGAAATACTTTGAATGCATTTAATTATAGTGAGTGAGTTTGATTCTTTAAATTTGGAGAACTAAATTTACTCTCTAAAATAAAATGTAAATTTAAAGAGTCTCTTGTAACATAATTTCAAAAATTGATTCTTTAAAATAGGGAACATCTCATGTTTAAAAAGTCTAATAAACACGCTCTTAGGAACAGAAAAAGCCACGATAGGTGGGGTGGGGGTAACGCATGTGCAAATGTTTAAAAGTGAGGGCGGGTGGTTGCAGAGTGTGTATAATATGATTTTAAATTAAAAATAATAACTTGATTTTTGAAAGATAACAATTTGTACCTAAATTTTGACTTTAAAATTAAATGTAGGGGTTAAGGAAATTTTCCATTTTTTTTTTATTTTTTGTTTTTCGAACATTTCGAAATCATAGAACACACTACAAATCAACTAAAATCAAATAATTTAGACTAGAATCGATATCTCGTGAAAATAATACAAGTTTTACTTGACATTTAATGTGTGGCTATCCTAATTCTTCACGAGAAATATAACTTACTTGGCCATCGTAGTCGATTTAATATATTGACATTAACTTTATTAATGAACACTAAATATGCTCAATTTTCCTACCAAATGGTGGATATCACACTAATTACTAATTATTGAATTTAGTATTGTATCATTTTAATTTGACACGATTATAATCGACATATTTTATTATCTTATGTTTTTTCAAATTGACTATGGAACAATGGACATATTGTATTATGCTATGCTATTTTAAATTGTCTAGACAATAATTGTCAAGTTAGTGTTCAATAAAAATTGTCACAAACTATTATCCCATGCTTTCACTTGGAAGTTCATATCAACTTCATCTCCATGGAGCCAAAACTCTGGATCGCGCAATCTTTGATCCTCATACTAAACTCATAAGCCGGACTAGCTGCCTAGAGGCCTTTATGTTCGACTAACCGGATGTAGATGGTGGGATCACATTTCACTATTATAATAGTTTTATAGTTGTCCAATCCCATGCTATCCATATCAATTTAGACTTTGTTCCTTAACTTTATATTTTCCCTGCTCTTTATTTCAATTTCCAAACAAGCACTTATGCAAATTTGCATAAGCGACCCCAAGAATTTCAATATCATGCATCTCTGCCTTTATTTTTTGGTCTTAGAAAATGTTCCCTACATTTTCTGTATTAGCAAAAGGGTTCCCAATATTATAAAATCTGCAATTCTGCCCCTGCCCTTGCATCACATTTCACACCCTTCATGTAATTCCATGATCAATGTATTTTTTCTTTCAATTACAAAAGTCAAAATCATAGAACCGGCCTTTCATCAATAAATGAATTAATGTGGACCCATAATCTTAATCTCTTCGTTTGTTGACTCGGAAAGGCTTTAAACCCATGTATACGAAATTCTTGTGGCCCAAAGAAAAGTCAATGGAATTATATAATTTTGTCCATCCACAGCAAAAACTCCAAGAGGGTCTCTTTTTGAGCATGACAGGTGGTATTAATTCTCAAAGATTTTTGTTGGATTTGTCCAAATTATGTTAAAAAAATTATTTACACAAAAGTTGATGTGATTTGAAACTGTATTAAGTGTGTGGTTTTCCGAGCATAAAAAGTTCAATTATAAGCAAATTAATGATAATTAAATAAGCAAATTATTTAGACTAGAATAAATATCTCGCGAAAATAATACAAGTTGTACTTGACATTTAATGGGTGGCTGTCTTAATTCTTCAAGAGGAATATAACTTACTTGGCCATCGTAGTCGATTTAGAGTATTGACATTAACTTTATTGATGAACACTAGATATGCTCAATTTTCCTACCAAAGGGTGGAGATCACACTAATTGCTAATTATTGAATTTAGTATTGTATCATTTTAATTTGACAAGATTATAATCGACATATTTTATTATCTTATGTTATTTCAAATTGACTCTGGAACAATGGACATATTGTATTATGCTATGCTATTTTAAATTGACTCGACAATAATTGTCAAGTTAGTGTTCAATAAAAATTGTCACAAACTATTATCCCGCGCTTTCACTTGGAAGTTCATATCCACTTCATCTCCATGGATCCAAAACTCTTGATCGCGTAATCTTTGATCCTCATACTAAACTCATAAGCCGGACTAGCTGCCTGGAGGCCTTTATGTTCGATTAACCGGATGTAGATGGTGGGATCACATTTCACCATTATAATAGTTTTGTAGTTGTCCAATCCCATGCCATACATATCAATTTAAACTTTGTTCCTTAACTTTATATTTTCCCTGCTCTGTATTTCAATTCCCAAACAAGCACTTATGCAAATTTGCATAAGCGACCCCAAGAATTTCAATATCATGCATCTCTGCCTGTATTTTTTGGTCTTAGAAAATGTTCCCTACATTTTCTGTATTAACAAAAGGGTTCCCAATATTATAAAATCTGCAATTCTGCCCCTGCCCCTGCATCACATTTGACACCCTTCATGTAATTCTATGATCAATGTATTTTTTCTTTCAACTACAAAAGTCAAAATCATAGAACCGGCCTTTCATCAATAAATGAATTAATGTGGACCCCATAATCTTAATCTCTACGTTTGTTGACTCGGAAAGGCTTTAAACCCATGTATACGAAATTCTTGTGGCCCAAAGAAAAGTCAATGGAATTATATAATTTTGTCCATCCACAGCAAAAACTCCAAGAGGGTCTCTTTCTGAGCATGACAGGTGGTATTAATTCTCAAAGATTTTTGTTGGATTTGTCCAAATTATGTTAAAAAAATTATTTACACAAAAGTTGATGTGATTTGAAACTGTATTAAGTGTGTGGTTTTCCGAGCATAAAAAGTTCAATTATAAGCAAATTAATGATAATTAAATAAGCAAATTATTTAGACTAGAATAAATATCTCGCGAAAATAATACAAGTTGTACTTGACATTTAATGGGTGGCTGTCTTAATTCTTCAAGAGGAATATAACTTACTTGGCCATCGTAGTCGATTTAGAGTATTGACATTAACTTTATTGATGAACACTAGATATGCTCAATTTTCCTACCAAAGGGTGGAGATCACACTAATTGCTAATTATTGAATTTAGTATTGTATCATTTTAATTTGACACGATTATAATCGACATATTTTATTATCTTATGTTATTTCAAATTGACTCTGGAACAATGGACATATTGTATTATGCTATGCTATTTTAAATTGACTAGACAATAATTGTCAAGTTAGTGTTCAATAAAAATTGTCACAAACTATTATCCCGCACTTTCACTTGGAAGTTCATATCCACTTCATCTCCATGGATCCAAAACTCTTGATCGC
>NC_036247.1:17176311-17182652 GCF_002742605.1 Olea europaea var. sylvestris | reverse complement strand
AAAAAATTATTTACACAAAAGTTGATGCGATTTGAAACTGTATTAAGTGTGTGGTTTTCCAAGCATAAAAAGTTCAATTATAAGCAAATTAATGATAATTAAATAAGCAAATTATTTAGACTAGAATAAATATCTCGCGAAAATAATACAAGTTGTACTTGACATTTAATGGGTGGCTGTCTTAATTCTTCAAGAGGAATATAACTTACTTGGCCATCGTAGTCGATTTAGAGTATTGACATTAACTTTATTGATGAACACTAGATATGCTCAATTTTCCTACCAAAGGGTGGAGATCACACTAATTGCTAATTATTGAATTTAGTATTGTATCATTTTAATTTGACACGATTATAATCGACATATTTTATTATCTTATGTTATTTCAAATTGACTCTGGAACAATGGACATATTGTATTATGCTATGCTATTTTAAATTGACTAGACAATAATTGTCAAGTTAGTGTTCAATAAAAATTGTCACAAACTATTATCCCGCACTTTCACTTGGAAGTTCATATCCACTTCATCTCCATGGATCCAAAACTCTTGATCGCATAATCTTTGATCCTCATACTAAACTCATAAGCCGGACTGGCTGCCTAGAGGCCTTTATGTTCGACTAACCGGATGTAGGTGGTGGGATCACATTTCACCATTATAATAGTTTTGTAGTTGTCCAATCCCTTGCTATCCATATCAATTAAAATTGTATTCCTTAACTTTATGTTTTCCCTGCTCTGTATTTCAAGCACTTTATTTGAATTCCCAAACAAGCATTTGTGCAAATTGTTCCCTTAGGATCCCCGGCTCTTTACCTGTATTTCTTTTGTTTTTGAAAATGGTCGCCGAATTTTCTGTATTAGCAAAAGGGTCCCCCGGATATTATAAAACCTGCAATTCTGTCCCTGCACACATTTCACACCCTTTATGTAATTCCATGATCAACGTGTTTTTTCTTTTAATTACTAAAGTCAAAATCATTGAACCTGCCTCTCATCGATAAATAAATTAATGTGGACCCCGTAAATCTTAATCTCTACGTTTGTTGACTTAGAAAGGCTTTAAACCCATGTATACGAAATTCCTGTGGTCCAAAGAAAAATCAATGGAATTATATAATTTTATACATGCACAGCAAAAACTCCAACAAGGTCTCTTTCTGAGGATGACCAGTGGTATTAATTCTCAAAGATTTTTATTGGATATGTTCAAATAATATTAAAAAATTATTTACACAAAAGTTGATAATAGCACAAGTAGTGATTTGAAATTGTATCAAGTGTATGGTTTTCCAAGCATAATAAGTTCAATTACAAGCAAATTAATGATAATTAAATAAGTAATATAAATATTTTTTATTATTCCAAATTATATTTTTTTTTGAAATTAAAGAATGAGTACTTCTTAAAAAAAAAAAAAAAAAGAGAGATAACTTTCTTTTACTTAAAAGTATATAAAAATTGTATAAACATGACAAAAATTCCCTAAAATTTACTTCATCGCTTTTCTAGACTTAACTGAACATGCTCTAAGTCATGCTGGACCATACGTTTTAGGAAAATAAAAGAATTGTTTTAAAGGATATTTTGTTTACAATATTAATATTCTTTAATAGTCTTTGATTTGAGATAGTTTCACTACATTTTCCAATTAAAATAATTTATTTTCTTTCAAGAATACCCTCGTTAACTTCAAGTCTATGAGGTGAAGTCTTAACTTTATACCACTTTAATATTGCAAGTTATCCTAATTTAAAATTAATTTTAATTCGATGAATGTTGGTCGATCATATATTTCATTATATTTCTACAATTCGAAGCATCATTTTCATACATATTTTTTGGATTCATTGTAAGGAAAGAAACAAGACGATCCTTGTTGTAGAATTGAGGGGGCTTGACTAGTAACAATCTCCAAAATATTTGTATTACCTTCTTCTCGACTCTAAAGTATGACCTTTACAAGTTCACATTCCATATGGAGTTTTATGATTAAAGTCAATTACTAAAGTCGAAATCATATAACTCGGGATGTTAAGACTTAGCTCATCCACTATCAAGCTCGACATGATCCACCACAGGAACTAACTCATGCTTGTCCCTTGGCATGCTGAGCCACAAAAGGATGTAAAGGCTCGAGTTTTCTACAGCCAACTCGGCTGGGTCAACCACACGACCTAACTAGTGCTTGCTTTTGGACGAATCAAGCACAGGTTAGCTCGTTAAAAAAAAAAAAAGGTGGTTTGTTATATATAATGTGACATAACGTTTGCATGACACCATGAGACATAATTCAAGCCAAATAGTCACTCGAAAGAGAAATGACTACTTAGGTCCAATTAAAGAATACATCTGAATCAAAACATATAGTGAAAATCTTACTAGACCTAGAAGTAATGATCTTGTAGAATATGAACAGAAGTAGAGCTAAATGACTATCTAGGCAAATCAAGGGATGATTAGTTAGGTTCTATGGCCTCATATAACGAGTTGAATAGAGGCACAAGACATCATATCTCATCGCTAGCATAACATAATGGTACATTTCTTAGCATTTTCGATATGACGTCTTGAGGTTGATATGCAATGACATTTCAAACACCATGCACTTGCGGCATTTCCAACCATACACCAAATTGGTGTAAAATCACAAATTTGGTGCAAAAATACACTCCAATCATACACCAAATGCAATGTTGATATGTAGTGACATTTCAACCACTATGCACTAGGAAATTTCTAACCATACATCAAATTGGTGTTTTTGCACCAATTTTGGTGCATAAATCCATTCCAACCATACACCAAAACTTTACACCTGGTGCAATGAATAGTGTAGCGCGGTTCATTTGGTACCCTTTATTTTATAATACAAAAAAATTAATTTCTGTTATATCTTTCTATTATTAAATGATTTAATTTTATTTATATTCTGTTTAATTTGATTATTATTTTTTGTTAACATTTATAGTAAATTGTAATTTTTTAAATTGTGGTATTATGTGTAATACATTTTTTTTTATTTTAGTTAACTATATATATTTTTAATTTAATAATTTTAGTAGTAATATAATAAGCAATTAATAATTTCTTAAATAAATTAATTGTTCGAGAATAAATAAATAAGGAAATACTATTCATTTGGTGTAATATTTGATGTAATGATTGGAAATGACTTTGCAAAATGGTGTGAAAGTTGCATCAATTTGATGCTAATGGTTGGAGATGTCGTTAGAGAAAATCTTAAGGTGATTTTAGCTTGTTGAACATACTAGCTCAACAACACAACTTCTCAAATACCATGGAACAAAACCTTTCAATATTTTGTAGAGTGATACTTTGTCCACATTATTTGTTCAATCTTCTAACACTATAAATTCCAATTCCACGTATGAGAAATCAACACTTCTGTAGAATCTTTGCCGAAACTTGACACCAAAGAAAACTTCAAAATTGGAGTGTGATCAAACTCTCATCTCCTATAATGTTAAGCATCAAGTAAACATGCAAGTGATCATTTTATAGAGTCCAAGCATGTTTTAGGTTAGCAAAATAGACACAAATCTTCCATAAAATTTCGACATCCAAGTGTTATCAAATATGAATGTGATCTTAATGTTGCATTACATATACAGATATATCAATTCAACTAATGCTTTAATCAATAAAAACTTAGTAATCCATAATTATTCGATGCAATTAAATTTTGATACAAGTCATAATAATTAACAATCATACATAATTTCAATGCGCACGCAAACTTGGTTTGTTAATCAAAACTACCAAACAACATTGGAAACTCCATATCATTTATGTCTACATCACTGTCCGGCATTTCTTCTGGAGAGAGGAATGGCTTCGGAGGCAATTGCAACAACTCGACATCTCCTTCAAGCATCTCTATAACTTTATTCATGGAAGGACGATCGTTAGGTTTCATCTGTATGCACCACAAGGCTACAAGTGTCATTTTCTTCACCATTATTCTTTCATCCAAAGAAGCATCCCCCAAATCAATTTCCATTCCTTTGATGAATGTTTCATGAACCCAACAAGGGAAATAACTTTGGCTTATATTTTCTGCAGACGGATTCAAATTTCTCCTTTTACTTGCCATTTCCATCAACAGCATCCCAAAACTATAAACATCTGATTTGTATGAAACTCTTCCAATGTTTCTGTAGAACATTTCTGGAGCCATGTATCCCATTGTACCTCTTGCTGCAGTTAGAGATACCATATTTTCTTCCACTGGATACAATTTTGCTAGACCAAAGTCGGAAATTTTAGGATTGAAATTATGGTCGAGGAGAATGTTGTGAGGCTTTATATCAAAATGTAGAATTTGCATGTCACAACCTCGATGCAAATAATCAACCCCTTTGGCCACCCCAAGAGCAATCTCGAAGATTTTACCATAGCTCAAGAAAACAGTAACTTCTTGAGGGAAAATGTACTTTTCAAGCGAACCATTTGGCATAAACTCGTATATCAAAGCACGTTTTGAACCTTCAACACAAAAGCCAATGAGTCGAACCACGTTAATATGGTGAATTCTTCCAATGGTAGCCACTTCACTGATAAATTCCTGTCCACTAGTTTTGGTTTTTCCCATCAATTTTATTGCGACAAAAGGGCCACTTCTAAGCTGACCTTTAAATACAGTGCCGTAGCCTCCTTCTCCCAACTTGTCCTTAAAATTCTTAGTCATATTCTTCAAATCTCTGTACGAATATCTTATTGGCATGAAATTGTTCTGGATTTGTAGGAATTCTTCAATGTCGTCATACACTGAGAGGTGCCGCCTTCGGATTTTATATGCCAACAATGTGAACAAGAAGAGAATCCCACAAGAAAATCTTGCTGCAAGAATCCATCCTGAAGAGGAAAAGCAAGATGAGAAACACGACACGAAAACATTTTCTTCCAAACAAGGATATTTTTGCTAAAAAGGTCCTGACTTGCAGAATGAGATAACTCAGCAAAATTGGCACACTACAAATACTCCCAAAATTTGTCATATCCCTAGTTAAATGAGGCGGAATATGGTTTTTCCGAAATCCATACTAGTAAAGGGTCCTCTTTTATCACAGAAATCATTGAAATACATAGAATAATTTACCAGTAAGATTGAAGATCTCATCTCTTACCTAGGATTTCCAGCATCCTATGCATCCTATAATACACTGTTCAAATCAACAAAAGAAGAAACAATTAAATATTCTAGTAAAATATTCTTATGAATATGTACTTAACAGAGAGGGGAAAAAAGTACTCTTACCAATTAAATGTTAACGAAAAAAAAAAAAAGGCGTGGCAACTAATTGGGACATAATAATAACATTTTTCTCAAAAATGCCAACCGTCAACTCTTGACGAGCTTGCAGTCTTTTTGGATGGAACTATTGATAGTTCGCTTAATACAAAAATTTGCCTTAAGTTGAAATAAGCAAAAGAAACATATATGAAAAGTTACTCATGATTTTTTGACTTTTTTGATATCATGTTGAATAGCTTAGTATAAAGAACAGAACACCCACCGAACCAGATCAGAAACCAGAAAGGCAATGGACCTGCAAAATTAAAATAAAAGCAAGGTCAAAAAACAAAAAGTCCGATATTGTAAACAAATTTTTATCAATATATTCTATTCTGTCACTAGGAAGTGGGAATCAATTATTTTCACTGTTTAAATATATACTTGATAAATAGAAAAATAAGCATCTCTATTTTGTTACACACACACACACACACACAATATAAGTAGGAAACAAGCTAGACTAGTAATCCACATACAATCGGGCAATGAATTATTGAAGATATTGAGGCCAGAAATTTGGCAGCCAAAGCATCCGATGGTACCATCTGTGATATAACAAATTTCCAAATGCCCTGAGCATTTTTCGCTGCAATAGACTCGGTACCACGTAAGGTCAAATCCGTAAGCCAGCCCATCTTTAATGTCTGAACAGGAGGCATTGTAAACTACGGGAAATTCATTTGAAATCCACTCTATCGTGTCAATACTGCAGGAATCCTCTAAATCTGCAATACTGACGTTGTTTCCGACTACAAAATAGGAATATTTCTGCAGAGACATATTTTTATTGCAAATGCATGTATCAACATAAAAAGGAGACTTTGCAGGAGCTTCACAGTGGATATACATTATAGGAGTATTATCCATGCTCTGAAGAGAATACGGTTCCGATCCGTATGTTTTATCTAGGTATTCGTTATCCAATGGCACACTGTTAATTGGAAATGAATCACAACTGTTTTTCTCCGTAGCAGGATCAAGTAATCGAATCGAGTAGTTATTGTAAGAAATTGATTGC
>NC_036247.1:17169395-17171099 GCF_002742605.1 Olea europaea var. sylvestris | reverse complement strand
AACTCCGAAGAAGCTAAAACACAAATTTCTAAAGAAAATTAGGAGTCAAGACCCATATTTATGTTTTATTGTGTGTTGTTAAACTCATTAATCAAGGGATGTTTGAGAGCCATTTTTACGTAAAAATACATTTTAGAATAGTAACTTGATAGGAAGTGTGTGGTTGAAAAATAAAGAAAAGTTTTTTATTAACGTATAATATTATTTTAATAAAGAATGTGTAATTAAAAAGAAGAGAGAGAAAAATGCATTTTGAAAAAAATAGATACCAAACGGGGACTCACTATAAATTATAATTTTTCAGTGAAATCGTGGGGTGTATAACAACAAAAGAAAATATTATAATAGAATGCAAATATTTAAGTGTGAGTTATTTATGTCATTTTAACTATGATTATTTTAGTAAATAAAAAAAATATTGAAAATTGTTGTATATCAAATAAAAATAGTGATGTCAATATAATCACTCTAAATTGATTGGATCCTCCGTAATTGTAATATATCGTAGAAATATGTATGACGATAACTTTTTTTAAAAGTTTAAATTGTTACATAGGGTCACATTTATATCATTTAAATAATTTTTTTTCCAATTTGAGAAACTACCCATGCATTTTGAAGTATGGACTTCCACAAAATAACTATCTAGACTTATGAAAGTATATAATATACTTTTCATAAATCGGCTCCTTTTTCGAGTCTAGAGATATATGTATACTATATAGATACATTCCAATTCATGAAAGCAAGGTGCCGAGGAAACCACTTATAGGTATATTCACGATAACCTGAGTAGGGGAACGAAGTTACACTTGAAATTACTCATCAATTTATCGTATTTCTAAGTAGTTCCATACATTTATTTATTTATTATTTATTATTTTCTTTTGTTAAGGATCAGAAGGAGCTTACACCTGTTTGGTGTAGATTAGAATTTGAAATTCCTTACATAAGGATTTAGCGATTTGATTCTAATGTAAGGGAATATATTGGTAGTAAGAGGGGGAATGGTTAAGGATTCACCCAAAATTTTAGTAAATTTTGATAAAAATTAGTGAAATATGTCATTGAAAAATTGTGAATCTCATCAAACGTGTGGTTAAAATTAACTTTTGATTTTGACTTGATATTAAAATTTAATTTTTCACGTACACCAAATCCTTTAGCAGAAAAAATCTTAAAAATGCACCAACATACATCCAAAGGCATAGACTGATTTTCTCTCTGTTCCTATATTCTCATTTCAGATATCCCTTTTGTCTTGTTTCTTTTTAGTTCTTCTATTTTATATAAAGTTTTCTTGATAGTCTAAAGAGTAGTAAGAGAAACTAACAGTTCATTTTCAAATGTTTTACTGGTCCAGTGGAAAAGCTAAGAGTTGCAGGTGAGAATTTGTGCTCATTTTATCATCTATTTTGACTACAAAGAATGTAACATTTTCTCTAGTTATGGTGAAAAAACTAAATCTGTTTTCTTTGATATACAGGTGAAGTGCTTGGTCCTTCGCTTGCTGCATTCCTTGCTATTGCATCATATTGGTTTTATAGCTCAAACAAACTGAAAAAAGAGAGTGAATTGAAAATTGAACAATTCTTGGTGGATTACAAGGCACTCAAGCCAGCAAGATATTCGTATGCGGACATAAAAAGAATCTCAGGTAACTTTATCGAAAAACTTGGTGAAGGAGGATATGGAACAGTTTAC
>NC_036247.1:17161722-17169295 GCF_002742605.1 Olea europaea var. sylvestris | reverse complement strand
TTCCGGTGTTTATAGAAAAAAATTGGGGCGTTACACGTTTAGTCTGCAGCACAATTTCTGATGTTAAGGATCCTCAAGAGAGGTAATAGCAGAGCATACTTTTGTTACTGCTCAAATTGCTGGTTTTACATAACTGTTAAAACTAATATTAGTATTCCGGATTCTAGTAAGAAACAGAAAGAAATTAGAAGCTCATGATCTAAAGGAACTCAAGAATTTATTTTCTAAAATGTTTCAATGATCCACAACAAAGGAGGAGAGTCCCCTTTTATAGGAGGAGAGTCTCCTTCAATAGTACAATAATTTTAACAACCGGACAAATATGACACATGACTTGAGTACACAATATTTAACACATGCCCACGACATCTAACACATGCAAGATGCGAGTACAATAATTATACAGGTGGACACATAACTTTTGACTGAAGTACATCCTATTTTAATAAAGCAAATAGTGCTTTATCAATTATTTTACAAAACGACAGATGACTCATACAAAACGATAAAATACTTTGATCTGAGATGATCTTTTGCAAATTATGAAGTGCATAGATTTGCTGGTATGGCTGGTTCATCCGAGTCTTCAGAGTCTAATGGTAATCCTAGTGTTTTTCACCACGGCATATTTTCTTTTCTCTCCATTTCCTTTTCTTCTTCAAGCTATCGTTCAAGTTTCTCAAAATTGTCAGGGTCAAGAGGATCAAAAGTTTGAGACCATGGATCTTGGGAATATTGAAGTTGGGACATTGTCAGTTCTGGGTAGCTTACTAGTGCTTGCTGGCTTTAGCTCATTCCTTCTTGTAACATTGGCTTTGGCTGGCTTGGGTTCATTGGTTCTTTTCCTTTTTTCCTTGTAAGATGTGGATTTTCTCGCCCTGTGTAAAGAGTCGTACAAAGCACATTTTCATTTAATATTTTCCAAAGTTTCTCTCTGAGTTGGTGCCCTTCAGGAGTATCTTCTGAGTACTTAGCTGTCTATCCCAAACTCTGTGTTGGTCATCCCAGATATAATTGGTTCCAACAATTATCAAAATGATAATGCTCGGGAGGAATAATTGGATACCAATTGTCAATCTGGCTTAAGCTTTTCATATGAGCCTGAATGTCTTGTTGAATTCTCTGAGCATAGTCTATTGGAAGAATTTCCCATAGAGCATCATCTTCAATTTTTGGCCAAATCTCTAAAGGAATTGTTTGATTTATTTCTGCATTTTTCTTTGAAATGTTCTAAACTCTTGAGGGTATCTTTCCTATTCTTTGTGGAGATTGAATGGCTGGACCGCATATTCTCGAACATGGGAGATATGTTGATAGTACCCTGATTCAGTAAAATAACTCTGTCTTTGGAATACTAGGATAACATGAACATTAACAAATGAAGTTCTAAGATCTTTGAATTTTTAATAAAAATTTCGAAACTTTTC
Source organism: Olea europaea var. sylvestris (assembly GCF_002742605.1). Lineage (NCBI taxonomy): Eukaryota > Viridiplantae > Streptophyta > Magnoliopsida > Lamiales > Oleaceae > Olea > Olea europaea. The sequence continues at coordinate 17,167,868 of NC_036247.1, read as the reverse complement.
TCTCCAATGTGACAGAGGATAAAACCATTTAAAAAATCTTATAACTTCATCGTTTGAATGAGAAATGAATTCTAGGTAATCCTTCCAAAGTTGTGAAGTTTTTTCTAAAAGCCATTAAACCATGATATCAGCATTAAAACAGATTGCAACTTGATATATCTCAAGAAGATACCATAAAAAACACAAAAGTTCTTTCGATTTTTTTTTCAATTTGTCCAGGATTAAAATAAAAAGGGTTTAAAAATGGATATTCTGGATGAAAGCCAAGTCCACCAAGAAGGTGGATCCCATTTTGTCTAATAACAATGGATTGATATTTCAACATGAGTTCCTTCGATCTTGAGTGGATGGTTTGATTTCTAATGAGAGTTTGAAGTTCAGGAGGGAAGTTTTGAATATGAGGATTTTGTGAGGATGGGTTTGAGGATAGATTCATCATGCAGATGGTAGGGATTTGTGATTGAATATGAGGTTTTGCTCTGGAGAGTAAATCAGGTAAAAGATTGTGTTTGCATTTGATGTGTTTGACTTCAAAATCAAAATTGGAAAACCATTCTGCCCATCTTAAAAGTTGTGAATTTGGAATCTGGTTCTTTTTGAAATTGAGCATTTGAGAAAATGCCTTCATGTCCGTTTCTACCAGAAATTTGTGACCAATAAGATGGAATTAAAAATTTTATATTCCCCATTTTACTCCAAGAATCTCCTTGAATGTTGAATGGTAATGCTTCTCAGATTCTTTGAACACACCACTTGTGTAGCCACAAATTCTTCTTTTACCATCTTTGTCTTCTAAAAGCATTGCTCTCCAGTATAAATCACTTGCATTTGCTTGTAGAATTCTTTTTCCATCAGTGGAAATTTTTAGTGCCGGAATGTTATGGACTTCTTGTTTGATTCTTTTGATGGCCTGGGTTTGTCTGGGTGACCATTGTGGAGGATTTTTCTTAAGCATTTCCTGTAAAGGTCGTATAACAGGAGCCAACTGTTTGAAAAGTCTGTCATGTAGTTTATTACAGCAAGAAATTGTTGGACCTATTGTTTTGTTAAATTCTCATCAAGAAGTTTAAGGAGCTCTTCAGCAATGTGTGGCTGGAGTGAATAACTGTCATTTTTATATGCATCTCGAGAAAATCAATTTCAGATATCGCAATGATCATCTTTTTCTATGATAGCATGATCCCATGTTCTGCGACAATTTCTGTGAACCTTTGGAGTAGCAACTCATGGATATCCTTGTTTTTAGAGAACAACAGTATATCATCAATATAAATCAATGCTGTTTTTATTAGTAGTTGGAAGATTTTAACCATTGCCTTTTGAAATAATGAAGGTGTCGTTTTCAGCCCAAAAGGCATAACCGTCCACTTAAAATGTTGATTAGGTACACAAAATGCTATTTTGTGCCTTCTTCTGGTTTGACCCCTAATTGCCAGAAACCCGCCTTCAGATCAAAATTTGAAAAAATCTTTGCTTTTGCCAAGTTTGCAAACATGGTTTTTCTATTGGGGAGAAGAAACCTATCATCTGCAAGAAAATGATTCAACAGCTTATAGTTAATGACAAGTCTTAACTTTCATATGATTTTCCCACTTCTTTTGTTGACATAAAATGCTTGACATGCCAACTGTGATGTAGTGGGTTCTATGAATCCTTCTGATTGTAATTGAGCCAATTCTTTTGTGGCAAGCTCCAAATGTTCAGGACTCATCTCCATGTGAGTCGCTTTTGTTGGATTGACATCCTCATTCTTTTTGAAAGGCAATTTTGTAAAGAAGTTTGGGTTTTTCCAAAGAGGCTTTGTGCATTTGGTAAGAAATTCTGTATGAGATTCTGCATAACAATATCTTATAAGGGTTTCTATTATGGTTGGTATTATGAGGGTAAAATATGTGATTGGTTCAATATAAGGGATAAAGTAAGATTTGAATCTAAGCCCATTTGAAAGAGGTCTAACTCGTCTTTCCCATAACTGTTTGATAACATCAAAACCAATAACAAAATCTTTTCTTGGTAATGATGATCTAAGTAGTTTATGAGAAATATTTAGCTCAGAGAAGAATTGGAGTGTTACTAGTTTACTGATAAGTTCTGTGGCAAAGTATTCATTATTGGCTGCTTGAAAGATTTTTTGGTAGGGTTTCCACATGTTTTCTGGGAGTATGGTTGGGTTAAGAATTGAGGATGTCGCTCCTGTATCGAGTAATGCTGCAACTGTAATAGCTCTTTTATACTTTCCGGGGAAGAGCTTGATTTCAATCATTGGTACTGCCAAGGAAAGATTTATAACCTACATTCCAAAACATTCTTGCATGCTTTCATCACCACTGTCATTACTATGAGTTTCATCATGGTATTCAAGAGTGAAAATGGTTTCTGGTGATTGTTGTTCTTCTTTTGAAAACAATGACTCCAAGTCTTCTTCATCGAGATCAACTTGAGTTGCCAAAAGGATCTGGTTGAGAATTTTGCCTTTTTTTTTACTAGAACAACTTTTTTGCAAAATGACTTTTTTTTTTCACAAATAAAACATCTATTTCCCTTTCTTGATGAAAATTGTTTCCTAAAAAATCTCTTTTTAGAAGGAAACTTGGAAAATCTCTGCCTTTTCTTGAAATTTCTGGTTCTGAATTTTTTAGGCTTTGAGCATTCACATCCTCTTTCTACATTTCTGCATTTTATTTTCAAATTCGGCTGATCACAGGCTTTTCCAAATTGTTTTCCGTTCATGTTAAAATCTTTGAAGAACTCTCTTTGGTTACAGAGTTTCTTCAAAGTTTTTAATACCCAATTGTGAAGCTCTCCAATAGATGTCTGAGATAGTGCCTGTCCTTTCAGTTCCATCATTCTTCGGGTTTCTTGGCCGAGGAGTTGTGGAAGAGATTCAAGGTATGCCTGTTTGAGATTAGTATCATCAATTCCTCCAAGAATATAATATCATTTTATGATTTCTTTAAAGTGTCTGTCCAAATCTTTTGGCTTGTAGGAACAACACTTTAATTGGAAGAATTCTTCGCGGGCCTTCTCTTTAGCATGGTCTGGTTTTCCACAGAACTCCTAGTGTAGATGTTCAAAGAAGTTATCAAGATCTTGGATGTTTGCCCATTGTCGTTGTCTATAGCTTCCAAGAGATATGAACCATTCTTTCATGAAGCCCGTGAGCCTGGCCAGAACTCCTCTAATGACCATATTATGAGTCATATGAGGTTTCGTTAGTTCTGCAGTGCCCCATGCCAACATTTCTTGTAACATTGGTCTCCATTGAGAAGGTGGTATATCATCAACAGTAAACTTGACAGATAAATTACTATGTTGTGAATAGTAATTATTGGTAACTGTTTGGCCTTCTTCTATGTCAAGCAAATCATCATCTGTTTCCTCGGATGATTCTTCAACTTTTGGACCCCTTTGTGTTTCGTCAGCCATGTATAAAGGATTGTAATCTTCATCTGAAAATGCATAGGACTCAGAGCTAGTTATATTGGTTATGAGGATGGGTGAAGGTTGTGATGCTGTTGGATCATGAATTTTGCATTTTTCTAGAAAAGTGGAGATGGGGTTTTTTATCATCATTTGTGATGGTCTTTGTGAAGGATTTTCTATAGATTCCGATGTTTTGGTCATTTGTGACTGTTTTCTTGTAATTTTGGGTGGCCTTATCTCTCTTTCGTATTCTTCGGGAGTGAACAAAGATGCGGTTCCATAGTTCGGTGTTTTTTCTAAGGTGGTTAGGCTATATGTTGAGGATTGTGTTGATGAAGAGGAAGGCCAATTTATGCTAGAAGAAAAGAAGGCTTAGGATTCCATATCAGTCAACTGACTTTTTAACTATTTGATTTCTTTATCTTGGTCATCAAAAGGGAGTTGTTTGGCTAAAAGGGTCATTATTTCATTATGAATTGACTCTATTTTTTGTTTGAAGGCTTCAATGGGAGAGGTTAATGTAGCAATTTGTTGGTTAAGAGTCCTTTCAATCCTTTGCTGACTTTCATCAATCCTTTTGAGGAGTGAATTTTATCTTATCGCATTTTCTGATTGCCCGTTCAGTACTGCTTCTGCCGGGGAAATCTTATACCAACTAGAGAGAGATGCAAATCCAACTATTCTAGCCCACAACAAACAGCTAGATCCGAGGCATACAAATACAGGGCCTGACTCTTAGGATTGCAAATCTCCCTGGTGGATCGTTTAGTCTGCAGCACAATTTCTGATGCTAATGATCCTCAAGAAAGGCAATAGCATAGCATACTTTTATTACTGCTCAAATTGCTGGTTTAACATGACTGTTAGAACTAATATTAGTACTCCAAATTCCAGTGAGAAATAGAGAGAAGTTAGAAACTCATGATCTAAAGGAACTCAATGATTTATTTTCTGAAATATTTCGATGATCCACAACAAAGGAGGAGAGTTCCATTTTATAGGAGGAGAGTCTCCTTCAATAGTACAATAATTTTAACAACAGGACAAATATGACTCATGACTTGAGTACACAACATTTAACATATGTCCACGACATTTAACACATGTAGGATATGAGCACAATAATTATACAAGTGGACACAAAACTTTTGACTGAAGTAGATCTTACTTTAATAAAGTAAATAGTGTTTTATCAATTATTTTGCAAAACGACAGATGACTCATACAAAATGATAAAATACTTTGATCTGAGATGATCTTTTGCAAACTATGGAATGCCTAGATTTGCTGCTATGGCTGGTTCATCCGAGTCTTCAGAGCCGATGTTACAAGAAGGAATGAGCTCAAACTAGTAAGCACTAGCAAGCCAGCCAGAACTGACAATGTCCCAATTTAAAGATTCCCAAGATCCATAGTCTCAATCTTTTGATCATCTTGACCCTGACAATCTTGAGAAACTTGAATGACTACATTTATTTTTACAATTTCATCATTTTCAATTTTAATTCATTCAATTCTTAACCTACAAATTTACAACTATGGATTCACAATTTTAAACACATTATAGTTGTTTCCGTACTCTTTGCTGAAGTTTTAGTATTTACTATATCATCTATATATTTTTAATTCAATCACAATTCACAAATGGCTCTACACTCATTTGTTGAGGGCTTGTTCGGTGTCGAAGGCAAATCGCCCATAATGTCGCAAAGTCAATATCAGAATCAAATTTTCAGTCTAAATGAAGTATCCATTCCCGTAGATATTCCAAATTTGGCTATACGTGGAAGCAATAATTCAATTAATTTAGATGACATTGATGTTCCCAAAGTAGAATAGGAGGAAGACCATAAATTAAACATTCTTGATGCTAAAGGCAAGCGAGAGAGAAAAAACAGGCAAAATGTTGGGATAACTTCAAATTGATTTCAATGGATCTTATTATCGATGGAGCCTTAGAGTCTAAAGCAGTATGTAAATATGTCAAACAACGATTGGCATGACAATAAGACATTGGTATCACTCATCTCAATTGTCACTACAAAGTGTGTGCAACAAAATAAGGACTTCTTGAAGCCGATCAAACACAACTGCGATTCGGTAGTTTAAACACCGGTTCTACAACTTCATCCATCACCAAGTGGATGTATTCGGAGTAGAATGCTCGAACGGGGATGGCAAAACTTGTTACTAGTGCTGAGTTGTATATAATGATAGCGGATAACCAACATTTCTTCTAGTAAGTAAAAAAATATATTCAACCGAGGTACGTTAGAGTAAGTGAAAACACTCTTCATTCAAATACAATAGAATATTTCATTCAAACAAAATAACAATTGATCATGGATTTGCAAAAATATGGGGGTATTATATTTTTAACTTTGGATAATGGGAGGGGATTAATAAAAGAGCTTATATAGATGCAACTGCACACTATATAGATCCACCTTTGTGCATGCATAAAAAAATTATTGCTTTTAATGTTATTGAATCCTCTCGTAACACTAATAATATATTTAATGCTATTATGACCATTATTAGAGAAATATTATTGCGATATTAAAATTCGTTCTTTTACATTCAATAACGCTAGTGTTAATAAAGTAGTTATTGATAAATTACGTGTAGTATTGCAACCTAATTTCGCTGATTATTTGTTTCACATCATTGTGTGTGCCATATTTTAAATTTAATTGTGCAAAATGGTTTGAAATATATTAAAG
>NC_036247.1:17151048-17157294 GCF_002742605.1 Olea europaea var. sylvestris | reverse complement strand
ATATAATTGAGGTTTGCAAAGATTACATGGCTTTGGTTGCAAAGTGCAAAAAGACCTTGCTCAAAATGAAATGGTTGCCTTAGTTGGGTTGATCTTAGGTTGTATCTGCATATTTTCGCTGAAAAAGATTGTCGTAAGACGAAGGTAGATCAAACTAACATTGTCGTAAGACGAAGGTAGATCAAACTAACATGTTTGTTGTGGTTGTTGATATTATAGTTGCATTTGATCTTCCAAGAAGTTCTTGCTTTGTGGTAATTTGCAATTTGGCATGTTTTGGGGATCTAACTTAAAATGACACTTCATATTGACCACTCAAAATTTCATGTCATGTTTCTGTTTGCTGGGTTGCCAAAGCTTTAATGTCTTTATGTAGTTTCAGTATTTGAGCTCTAGTGGTGACTACACCTCGTCCATTTATGTTACTGTTCAGTTATGATCTTTTGTCCCAGTGGACAGGATAAAACCTTCCCAGAGCGAGCCAGGAGATCAATTCTATGACATCGTTCACCGTGCTAGTAGACAAAGTACAGAATGTATTGGCACTTGAAATTCCTTTTAGAGACAACTTAAGACTCAATGAAACTGTTTACAAGTAGCACTTGGAGGTTGATTTTATATAATCCCCATATGGGTTTCCTTTTAGAAATTTTGAACAAGTAAAATTTGAGTTTCGATCAACACATTCGGGGTGATGGTCGTGTTCTTCATTAAAATGAGTGGGTAAGGCTTCAAGACTTGTTCCAAGACTTTCTTCAGGTTGTGCTTAAAATTTACTTTTCTAAGTTTATACTTAAAACTTAGACCTTTTTATTAAGTCAGCTAGACAGGCAAACCAATACCGATAACAGCCGAACCAAATGAACACAAGAGCAACCTTGTGTATGCTCAAATGCCATGCCATTTCCTGGGCGAAAAAGAAGAAAGCTGCGAAAAAGAAGAAAGCTACATATATCAGAGTACCATCAGGACATGCATACTTAGAACATCAAGTGTTGTTTGGCACGCTAAAATAGACAAATAAATAGAATCCATTCCAAAAAACAAGTAAAAAGACTTTTCATTGTTATATCATATTTGGCAAACAGGCCTCAAGACTCTGATAGTATTAATATCACAAAAAGGGGAGAATGAAATTTGTGAAATAGAAGGAAACAAATTGAGAGCCTGTTTGGGAGTGATTTTTCCCTCCAAAAAATTGATTTTTTTTACCGTTATTTCATTATTCCAGCTATTATATTTGACTTCTTCTCACACAGGTGGACCTCAATTTTCTCCTAACGGTCAAAAAATCAATTCTCAAAATCACTCTCAAACAGGCTCTGAATATTGACGTATCTACAGCTTCTTGATAGGCCAAAATCGACTAAAAAAACTGTTGGGCTTGGAAGGATTGTTGTGAATGAGATTAATGACGCGATATGAAGTAATGAAGATCGCAACTATAAACAAGATTTAAAAGTTAATTGTAGAAGTACGACGTTTTATTAATCGACAATATGGAGAAAATTTCAAAAACTCGACAATTCTTGCTCGAACAAAATTGAAAGAGAAGACCACTATTTATATGTATATGACATATCATAAAAATGGAAATAATGTGGAATAAAGAAATAATATATTTTCATAAAAATCATGTGAAATATAAGAAAACAAATTTTTTCACATGAAAATAAGGAAACAATTTATTTTAAAAAATTCCACCCTAATTTGGGTCACAAATCCAACAACTTCCACTGTGATCCAAATTCTGGTGCAACGAACGAAACTCTAAAATTTCAAATCCGTCAGCATCAAAATAGCCAACATTCTCAACACAGTAACCAAAACTTTCCAAACCAAACCGCTGTCCTCTACAAGGCGTCCACAAGTGACACTTGAACCCAAATCCTGGGTTCCTAGAATTTCATCAAGGAATTACTGTTGACTACAGGGTCGAAGTACACCCTGTAGCAGAAACCATTCTACATACTGGATCAAAAGGCCCATTGCTAGAATTGTCGCCTTAAACGTCCCCAAAAGCATCCCAGACATCATTGACACAATGGTACCTAAGCTTCATGAGTCCAATCCTAGCAAATGAACATAGTGTATAGCAAAGTGGAATCACCAATGCTCCCCTGAGCAATGTTCTAAACCTACCCAGAGCCCGTCATAAGAGGTACTGTACTAAATTGAATATCCACCACTGTACTGAACTTATCCCGATGTCTCTTAACTGGTTCTACGTTTCATTGCAAGATGTATAACTGAGACTTCTTCTATCCCTCATATACAACCCGGACACCGATTCGGACCTTCAAAACTCAACCTCCACCAGAGAATTTATACTCTTTTACATAGAGAGTACTAAGTGAGATGAGATTTCTTTTTAGTTCTGGAACATGTCGAACCTGATCAATTGTTTTGACTGTCCCATCCCGTAACTTTAATCTGACTTGATCGTTCCATCAACATGACAAGATTGGTTGTTTTCCATCACAACTCCACCTTCCTTGACAGCCTCATATTCTGAAAAAAAATTCAATTGGAACACATATGATGCGAACATACCAAATCGAGAATCCACTCATCGTCAGGCCTAGATTCTATGTCAGATACCACGGTCAACATCACATCTCCGCTATTTGAAAAATCATCAACTACATTTGTTACGTCTGAAGTCAAAGGTTGCGCTTCACGATTTGCAACTAAATCACCTTTAGCCTGCAACTTATCACAATCCTTTCGAATATATCCTTTATGTTTGCAGTAGAAGCAAAACAAACTGCTATTATTCTTCGATCTGCTTCTCCGTCGACCACCATGAAATACAAGAGCTTCTTCATCCCTCGATGTAACTCCAACCAAATGCTTCAACTTCTCCTTTGAATGCAAAGCATCATAGACGTCGTCTATAGTCAAAGTATCCCGACTATACAAAATGGTGTCCCAAAATGATGCATAAGAGCTAGGCAGTGAACATAACAGCATCAAAGTAAGATCCTCTTTATCATACTTAACCTCCAATGTTTCCAAATCTGCGACAATTTCCTTGAACACGACAATATGGTCTTCCAACGACTCTCCTTTCGCCATGCAATAGGAATACAGTTTCTGCTTTAGAGCTAGTTTACTGGTAAAACTATTGGTTATACATAATTGCTCCAGTTTCAACCACAAAGCAGTTGCTATTTTCTCCTTCAAGACATCTTGCAAAATATTGTTGGATAGATGAAGATGAATCAATGACAAAGCCTTTCGATCCCTCCATTGTTTTTCCTCCATTGTCCAATTAGCTTGCATCTTCTCAAAATCCAGTAGCATATTGTCCAAATCCAACTGTGCCATAATAGCCCTCATATTTACTTGCCACAAAGAAAATCTTGTATTGCGATCTAGTTGCGAAATGTCAAACTTCATGATAGTCATCTGTGAAAAAACTTAACCAATCCTCAGAAGAAGAACCAACCTCTGATGCCACTTGTTGGACCCAGAAAAATTGTAGTGAATAAGATTAATGACACGATATCATAGTTGTTAGAATCGACCCAGTGATTGACCCCAAAAAATCATCGAGTCACCAGGTCAATGGTTCAATCAGTGGGTTGATAGTTTAATAGGTGGGTCATTATTAGATTTTAATTTTAAATAAATTTTATTTTTTAAATGAGAAGGAAACAATTTTTCGAAATCTAATATATATATTTTGCTCCCATCATAAGACAAAGGACCACCACTTTCTAACGTGGCTATGGAGACAAAATATTGCCAAAGTTCAAGTCATGGCTCTAGCAAAATTTAGTCCATAGTTATCAAACTCGGATCGGACCAACCAGTCTGGCCTGCGAACCACTGTACCGGACCTTGATCCGGTCTGGATGAATTAATTGGTCAACTAAACATTTAAACCGGTCAGCAACCGATTAAACCACCAATAAATCATCTGAACCAGGCAATTTTACATGAAACCAGATTCAGTTCAATGTATGAACCGGATGGTTAATAAATTGGAATAAAATGTTAGGCTAAATTTTGTTAGAACCATCACTTAAACCTTGTCTCCATAGCCACTTTCGGAAGTGGTGGTCCTTTGTCTTATGATGGGAACAAAATATACATATTAGATTTCGAAAAATTGTTTCCTTTTCATTTAAAAAATATAATTTATTTAAAATTAAAATCTAACAATGACCCATTGGTTGAACCGTTGACCCACCGGTTAAACCATTGACCCAATGACTCGATAATTTTTTTGGGTCATCACTGAGTCAGTTCTAATAACTATGATTTAGCCTAACGTTTTATTCCAATTTATTAACCATCCAGTTTACACATTGAATCAAATCCAATTCCATGTAAAATTGCCTGGTTCAAACGGTTTATTAGTGATTTAATTGGTTGTTGATCGGTTCAAATGCTTAGTTAACTAGTTAATTCACTCGGATCGGATCAAGGTCCGGTTCGGTGGTTCGCGGGCCAGACCAGCCGGTCTGATCTGAGTTTGATAACTATGCGCGATATGAAGTAATGAAGATCGCAACGAGAAACAAGATTTAAAAGTAAAAAGAAATTAACAAAGAGAGTTAATCGTAGAAGCACGACATTTTTTTAATCGACAATATGGAGAGAAATACAAGCATTCAACAATTCTTGATTGAACAAAACTGAAAAAGAAGACCATTATTTATAGGTATATGACATAGCATAAAGATGAAAATAATGTGAAATAAGGAAATAATATATTTCCATAAAAATCACGTGAAGTATAAGGAAACAAATTTTCCCAAATGAAAATAAGGAAACAATTTATTTATAAAAAAAAATCCATCCTAATTTGGGTTACGAACCCAACAAAAACAACCTACAACATCAAATTGTCGTGATAAAGAATAATCTAGTTTAAAGAGTTACAATCCAAATTTTAGACCATGTTAAGGAGTCTCTTCTTTGATTCACCTAAGATGTCTTCTATTTAGGGGCGGCCTTTTTCTCGTGTTATTTTCCTCCCAATAGAGTTCTTCATCCCTAGAAAAAATAGCAATGCACCACAAACTGTATTTCAAATTACAAAAAGTTTCACATCTCTTGCAAAAATTATCCAATAAGTGAGTCGAGGACATGATTGTTCAATTAGTAATTTGAAGGAATTCCCATAAGGTGAGAAATTCTGGCTCGCCAACATTGTACTTGTAGAAGTCATACAGAAGGGAATTGGTAAAAGAGTTATGCTGTGCGTACACCATTGTGTACACACAGTTTTACACCCCCCCTCACACACTCACAACATTTTCCTTTGTAAAAAATCAAGTAATAAATCTGTGTATACACGCAACTTTACACCCTCCTCACACACACATAGCATTTTTCTTGTAAAAAATCAAGTAATAAACCTGTGGTAAGGAAACATGTGATTAGTAGTTACAGAATCAACATTGGAGTCATACATCAATATTCACGGTGACTTTCCCAAATTAGAAGTTAGAAATTTCCCTGCCCATTCTTTTGCTGCAGGCCCACCGTCTTTTCCAAAATCATCAAACCTAAATAGTACAGCCATATTGGTATATGGAAAAAACAGAGCACAGGGATTGATTTCCCACTTGGTGAGACTACCTGCATTGGTACTGAAACATCTGATCAGAAAATGACGATTTGGCCCTTTCACCGTTTGAATTAAATTTGTCATCCATCGATAAATTAATTTAACACATTATTGGTGCTTGGTATAAGATAAGCAGCACTGCTCATTATATATATATATATATATATATATATATAGGAATGATATCCTATATATCGGTGCTTAGTTTATGTTAAGAATCGGTGATATGACACACCATTTAATTGATGAATCATTAAATACATGAATTTTATCATTAACTTATTCACCAATTAAATTATGTACCATCTCATCGGTGCTCAACATAAACTAAATATCAGTGTTTAGAAAATCATTTTCATATAGATATAATTGGTATCACCGGTTAAATTGCCCCTGTTTGATCCTCATTAAATTCAATTACATTACATTTCATTTTTCTTTCTCCTATTTTCAACCACACAATCTTTTATAAAATAATATTACACGTAAATCGAAAACTTTTTCTTCTTTTTCAATAACTCATTTTTCTAAAAAATATTATTCCCTCCATTTTCATTTTCAGGTAATGGGGATCATACGGGGTAATTGGTGTGATATGTTACCTATGTTTATTAAGCACCCGTTTGCCCCTATTTTGTAGAGTTAAAAATAGGTGGAATAAT
>NC_036247.1:17126901-17138580 GCF_002742605.1 Olea europaea var. sylvestris | reverse complement strand
AAAACTCTAATTCATTTCCATAACTCTCTCTCCCTCTCTCTCTCTCCCCGTCTTCTCTCTACATCTCTGCCTTCTCTCTCTTCAAACGCTGGCTATCGACTATAAATGATTTGTGCTGGCCGATGATGAAGGATCTGTCTTGACTGATGTTGCTGGCATTTGGGGTTGTTGAGAGTTATCAACAGCATCGCTGGTCGATGCTACTGTGAACGACAGCATCACAATGTTGCAGTCCATCAACAATATCGTTCACAATAGCATCGCATAACCTCTTAGTCTCGCTACAAGGCCTCGCTTGATGTGAGAGTCGAGCATCGGCATTGTCGCTGCTATGAGATGCCCTCATAATCGATGATGTGAGCGCCAACAGCTGCATCACCCTCGCCACTGCTACAGTTTGGTAGGAGCCTCTATGGGAACCTGCTTCTTTTGATGTCCAAACTATCTAGTGGTGGCGACTTTTGTTGGTGGTGCTGTTGTGGTAGTGGCGGCTACGTGGCATTAAAACATTTATCTAAACAGCGAATGGACAAATTGATTTGAGTTTTGGAATAGCCCGTTTATCAGGCAAATGTTAAATATGGAGTTTGGGTCAACAGCTCATTTCATCATCACCCTGCAAGATCGATTGACATCATAGCCCAATAAATCTCCATCTTGATGCCAAAGGAATTGTAACACGAAGCAAGTAACCACTTGACACCAAAGTGCAACGTTTGCAATCCTTTTAACTACTCTGCTTCTTTCACTACTTTTGTGACTGCAACATACTCAACTTCAGAAGTAGATAAAAACAACTATAGATTGTAATTGTGATTTCAACTAATACAAGTACCACAATAATTAAACATGTAACCATGGTAAACTTTCTATTAGATATCACCACCAAGGATAGAAATAATGTCAAACCTGCTAAGAGATTTTAATTAATCGATAAACTAAAACTAAAAGGAAAACGTTTCTGTTCGAATGTGGTTTGACTTACAACCACCGTGTGTTGTCTCTACTTTGAATGAGCTTATAAAAAATAGATACCTTCCTAGCTAAGACTTGCAAATTTTATTATCAATACTAGAAATCAATAATATATTTTTCCACGTGAAAATAAGAGGCAAAGCAGTCAAATTTAAAAGATTGTTCATGCAAAAGTCGAGAAAACTTAAATAAAATAACTCCATATTTGTTCAAAAAATTCTAGATAACAAGTCTGCCGGATGTATGTAAAACCCATAATAATAATAATAATAATAATAATAATAATAATAATAATAATAATAATAATAATAATGTTGAAAATGATAAGTTTATTAGGGTTTACAATGAATGACAATTGTAACCCTACAATCCTAGAAATTATTACAGTTATATCATTGATTCTGTCATATACATATAGGACTTTTGTTCTTAATAAAACATATAAAAGTTCATTAACTTCTCTTTATTTTCTTTTCTATTATCTCTTTTCATAACACATTATTAGCATGGTAGCTTAATTTTTCAAAGTTTAGTGAATGTAGCAATTTTTTATAAGCATAAATATTTATCACGTGTACCAGAATTAATTTGGTGACACGTGAATTTTTTTACATACATATGCATTAAAACGAGGTTGCTTCTTCTTCTAGTCTTTTTTCTTTGTATGCAAATTATAATGATTTTTTCATTATATGCATGGGGATGGCAACGGGGCGGGATCGGTATAGGGCGTCCCCACCCTGCCCCATCTCACCCAAACCTCGCCTTACGCTGCCTTAGACAGGGCGAGGCAACTTTTTGTCCCGTTTATTATTATTTTTTTTTATATTTTCAAAATTTCTAGTTATGTCATTATTAGAGAATAAAATACAAATTCAAAATTAATTTTTAATTGGTGAATTGTCTAGAAATAAAATTATTTTTTATCTTTTTTTCCCTTCACGAGGTGAGCTCGGGGTTGGCATCCCGGCCTCGCATCGCCCCGCCCGCCCTGTTCGAGGTGAGTTCTTTTGCCCCTTTCGAGGCGGGGCGGGACAGGTGTTTTTGCTATCACTATATATGGATAATGATTACCGTGTTTTATTTGCATGTTTATACATGAAGTCAATTTACATGCATGTTTGGAAGATTTTTTTTCTTATAAATTTTTTGTAATTATTTTTCTTTAAAAATTCATATCATGTCTATATAGTAATTAAATATTTTTCTATAAACTTTAAATTAATAATTTATCACGTTGTTGCTCTAGAAATAATACAACATTATAATTAATATTCCAAAAAAAATTAATCATAGATCTATCAATGAAAGAAGCAATACAGACATAATTGAATTCTTTAGAGAAATGAAAAGTGTTTTGATCAGTAGTTCGAAAACCTAAAAATGTAATTCTTGTCGGATACAAATTGATTTTTATATGAAAAAGAAATGAAAATAATGAAATTATAAGATACAAAACCCGAATCGTAACTCAAGGTTTCTCACAAAGATCAAGAATTGATTATGAGGAAATATATTCTCCACATAATAGACACCATCAATTTTAAATTTTTAATTAATTTAAATGTGTTACAAAGCTTTGATACGTGCCTTATGAATAAAGTAATTGCTTATTTGTATGGTTCGCTTAATAGTGACATATATATATATGAAAGTCCCTGAAGGACTTAAAGTACCAGAAGCAAATAATACATGCCCGAAAGTCACGTTCTTAATTAAATTACAAAAATCATTATATGGATTGATACATTTGAACGCATGTGGTATAATTGCCTTATCGAGTATTTGTTGAAGGAGGATTATAAAAATGATGATGTCTGTCAATATGTTTTCATAAAGAAAATAAATATTTGATTTGTAATTGTGACAGTTTATGTTGATAATTTAAATTTAATTGAAACTCCTGAAGAACTTTACAAAATTGTCGATTATTTGAAAAATGAATTTGAGATGAAAGACTTGGAAAAATCAAATTTTGTCTTGGGTTGCAGATTGAACATTGCCCAGAAGAATTATTTGTTCATCAATCTACGTATATATAAAAAGCTTTAAAACGTTTTTATGGACAATGCACATCTATTGTCATCACTTATGGTTGTTTAATCACTTAATGTGAAATAATGTCCATTTTATCCACTTGAAGATGGAGAAAATATTCTTTGTCCTGAAACACTATATTTTAGTGCAATTGGAGTATCAACCTATCTTTCAAATTGCACTCGACCCAACATAACTTTTTCTGTAAATCTCCTTGCAAAATATACATCTACACCAACTTAAAGACATTGAAATAGTGCTAAACATATTTTTTGTTACCTAAATGGCACTATTAATTTGAGATTATTTTGTTCTCAAAAGTCGGGATTTACTTTAGTAGAATATACAGATGCAGGTTATCTCTTTAACCCATATAAAATTAAATCACAAACGGAATATGTGTTTATATGTAGAGGAACAACTATATCATAGAGATCTATGAAGAAATCCTTGACAGCAACATCCTCAAATTATTCTAAAATTATTAGAATTCATAAAGCAGACTTAAAATGTGTATGGTTGAAGAACGAGATCCATCATATCCAAGCATCGTACAAGTTAACTTCAATAAAAAATAGTCCAATAATTTTGTATGAAAATAATACAGTTTGTATTGTACTACTCAAATGAGGCTATGTCAAAGGTGATAGGACGAAGTATATTTCTCCACAAAATTTCATACACATGAGCTTAAAACAAATGGCGACATTGATATTCAATAAATTCGCTCAAGTGACAATGTGACTGATTTATTCATAAAACACTGTCAACATCTATATTCAAGAAATTAGTTCATGAGATTGGAACGCATCGATTTAAAGATTTTCAGTGATCAACATTAATGAGAGTAGCTGTACTATTTTTCCTTCACTTAGGTTTTAAACTACCGGGTCTTCCTAACAAGGTCTTAATGATGCGGCATTTATTTTTAATGCTCCAAAATAAATGTATTCTTTTTCATTCGTTTAATTTCTTTGTCTCATTATATTTTTATCAAATAAGATTTTAACAAGGCAAATATTTTGTAATGAGACATTCAAAGGGGAGTGTTGTAAATGGTAAGTTTATTAGGATTTACAAGAGAATGATAATTGTACCCCTATAACCCTGAAAATTATTACCGTCATATCCTTGATTCTGCTCTATAAATATAGGACTTTAATCCTTAATAAAACACACATAAA
Source organism: Olea europaea var. sylvestris (assembly GCF_002742605.1). Classification (NCBI taxonomy): domain Eukaryota; kingdom Viridiplantae; phylum Streptophyta; class Magnoliopsida; order Lamiales; family Oleaceae; genus Olea; species Olea europaea. The sequence continues at coordinate 17,134,384 of NC_036247.1, read as the reverse complement.
TCTATTAACTTCTCTTTATTTTCTTCTTTTTTCTATCTTTTTGTATCAAAAATAATAATTTTATGTACGTGTATAGTAAGCACGAAAATGAAACTTGCATATCATATATGAAATGTTGAATAGAGAGGTCCACGGTCCACCTCCGTTAAATATGTTGGAACACGGGACAGCGACGTGCTCCCCAACCCGCCCACACGCATGTGAACCTACCATTAAAAAACCCTAATTTTCTTGGAAAAAACCAGGGAGAGGACTATAAAGAAGACAAAACCTTTAGACCCTCATTTGATACTTGAGCCTATTGAAACATAGAAAAGTAATATGTAACTTTCATACTTTTTATTTTCTTGTGCAAAATAATATTCATTTTTCACCTGCTTTGTTTTATTATTTTTTTTCTCGTGTTTGATGTGTGATTCTCTTTGCGGGTTTTGATTTTCTCAGTTTTTTTTCTCCTTTTGCATCGTTCCTTTGTGTTTCTCCACTAGATGATCTATTAGATTTCTTGGTTTTAATATCTGGATCTCCTTCCTTTCAAAATCACCAACTCCTTCTCTTTCTATCTCTCTATCTATATGGAAAAGTAGAGGGTAGATCTCATAAGATTTTCATAGACATTCCGATCAATTTCGGGGGTGCATTAATTATTCGAATTTGATTTAGTAAACAAAGAAATTTACAAGGAAGGAAAGATCAACCAATTATTATCTTTTCCTTCATTTTCTTCAGTTCTGATGTTTATTCACAACAGGAATCAGCTACCAAGGAACGAAAGATTTGGAGAAAGAATCAGTACAAGAGAAGATGACGATGAAGAAAAAGACAACGCAGATGATCCTTCTGTTGAGGTAGGCACTCGTAGGCCTAGAGGACGGCCTCCCGGATCCAAGAACAAACCTAAACCGCCTATATATGTAACTCAGGATAGCCCTAACGCGCTTCGCAGCCATGTAATGGAGGTAGCTGGTGGCACTGATGTCGCAGAAAGCATAGCCCAGTTTGCCAGAAGGCGTCAACGCGGCGTGTGTGTGCTAAGTGGTAGTGGCTTAGTAGCCAACGTGACCATAAGACAGCCGGCTGCACCTAGTGCTGCTGTGGTTCTTCAAGGGAGGTTTGAAATTTTGTCCTTAAATGGGGCTTTCCTCCCTGGTCCTACCCCTCCGGGTGCGACTGGACTCACGGTGTATTTAGCCGGTGGTCAGGGGCAGGTGGTGGGCGGGAGTGTAATAGGGCCACTTGTTGCAGCCGGGCCTGTTATGGTCATTGCTGCCACTTTTTCTAATGCGACATATGAAAGATTGCCTCTGGAAGAAGAAGATGATGAAGCTGAAGGATCCAGCCGGGCTCAGGTACCTGGAATTGGATCTAGTGGAGGGCAACATCAGCATGGGATACCCGATCCTTCATCACTGTCAATTTACAATTTAAATCCGAATTTGTTACCAAACGGTGGCCAATTGAATCCTGATGTATATGCTTGGCCGGCACCATCCCGGCCTCCCTATTGATCCAGTAGATTATCAAAGTGAAAGTCAAGATCACCTTTGTTTCTGATTCATGAAAGATCAGACAACAAGAACAAGAAGGAGGCTATCAGAAAAAGGGAAATAAGAGACTGTAAATTGAAGAATCATATACTCTATGTAGTATTAATTACGTATGAGATTAAAAACCAGTTTATTTATATAAGGAAGTATAGTACTAGAGAAATGAAAGCATAATCCCTATGTATATTAAAATTTTCTTTTCCTTCTATTATATGTTTAGATTAAAAAGTATATGGTTTGCCCAATCCTTCTCTTTTTATTCCACTCTAACATTTGCCGAGTGCTATGTCTTTCTTGGTGTAGCTTGTTACATATGGGTCGAGAATGATAACTTAATTACTTTAGGTTCAGATATGTGACCTCGGATTGCAATTCTTCAATCTTTATCTTAATTGACCTAATTAAATATAATTCTTCCAGACACATTAGACAATATTGTATTCATTTCACAATCAAATAAAAAAATGTAGTTGGTTGTGCATAATGCATGCTAGAGATATAAATAAATAGACAAGAAACTTCTAACTGATTAAGCCTGTATAAAATAATGAATAAACAGGTAGACTAACCTCCAAAATATAAAGAGGAAACCTGAATCTTTGGGTAGAGTTTAGGGTTTCAAGAATAATTTGGGCAACTGTGTAGTTATAGATGGTTTAAAAGGGCAATTTAGGTGCTTCAGGATTAGGGTTCCACTTAGATGTAGTTTCAGGAAAAATTGTAGGTATGTTATTTTGATAAGTAATTATATAAATTAAAGATGTATTAATTAGAAAAATATGTTGGAATGATGCTAATTAAGTTGATGAAATTTTAGATTTTATAATTCCATTCTATCTACTATTTGATATCATAGAAGTATTAAAATAGCCATTGTTTGAGCCCCATTTTGGGGAAAAGAATGAATTTTTGAATACTGTATTGATGGAAAATATGTGGTTAAAAAATAATGAAAAGTTTTAAATTTGCGTATAATATTATTTAATTGAAGAATGTGCAGTTGAAATGATGTTAATTAAAATACTATTGAAAAATGCACTTTTTTCTAAAGAATGGTGCTCAAACAAGGGCTTAATTTCATAAATATTCACTTAAGTTTGTATGAAATTTCGCATTGTGTTCTTATAAAGTATTTTCCTCTCATTTCATCGATAAGTTATATAACATTATGATCCATATAATTTAGTGAAAGTAACAAGGAATTTGACGTGAAGCCCATAAAATGTTTATCTGGCAAAATGGCGTCAATATACACAATTGCCAATTTCATTTGCTGGGATTCAAACCCAATTGTTGTTAAGATTTTCTAAATTCGTCTCTCATTTAATCTTAACACTAACCCTTATCACTTAATTACGTAGAGGCCATGTTTGAGTGGAGCTTATAAAAGGATATACCATCTCATAAGTAAAAGTAAAGTACCTTTGAGAATCCATTTATTATAATTAGAAAAATCGAAGTGAAAGTTTACCGAAAATGCCTTTTATATATTCGTGCTTATCGCTTAACTTCTTTTTCATAAAAATAAATCCCATTTTTCAAGCTCAACATTTGTGGTGTTTTTCGAGCTTATAAGCTAATGTGACGGCTTAGGAAGGAATCTTGCACTTGTGTCAAGAAGAAGAAGAAGAAGAAGAAGAAGAAGCATTTATTTTGCATTTAGATTGTCACAACGCAACATAAACAAATACACTTTACCGATTCAACACTACTTCACTAATTGAGCGATCATTTGTGTAATGTTAATTAACTCTAGTGATTAAATGAGACAAAAAAAAAATTTATGATCAACTTGAAATGTTTCATACTCATTGAACTTCTAATGTGATCAATGAACTTCATAATGTTTTCCATAACTCACTGAGCTTCACAAAAGTGGTGTCCATTCATCATTCTCGCTTTTATATGTGTTCGATGATTAGGGTTTCTAATTCTGTTTGTTGACACATAGGATTCCATCTATCCACATTGGATGATAAATGCATGACAACTTGGTGAGTGAGTGATGAAGTACAATATTTTAAAGTTCAGTGAGTAAAACATGATGAAAATAAAATTTCAATGCGTAACGAAACATTTAACTCATTTGTCAACTCTTAAAAGTATAATTTACATTTATTGTGGGAGAGAAATCATCTTCTAAATGCCTTGACTACTTATTTCTACCTATTGAGAAACGTCAAACATTTCTTTAAACTTTAAATTACTATAGTAGACAAAAGTTCACATGGCATGGATTATTATCCATAATATAACTATAATTGGACTTTGTAGGTCTAAACTAACTGCCTTTATTGCTTATAAAATTTCTATTATGGTGCTTAGTAGTTCAAAGTTTTGTAAATTACCACAAAAAATACTTTTAAGTTGGGAAACTAAGTGCTTGTTTCGCTAAGCTTAAAAATTATAAGTTCGCAAATAAATATTTTGTGTTGGCTAAGAGTTAGGTTACTTATTTCGTAACAATCACCTTTTTCACTGATAAGTAAGAAAAAAAATTAATGACTCACATTTCACTCATAAGTAATAAAAAAATTAATGACACACACAAAAATATTTAGCCCATGTCAAAAATTTGATCAAATCAAAGTCAACTATTAATTTTAACTATACATTTCTATAACTTACAAATTTTGAACCACGCGTTTAATCAATTTTTATCAAAATCTAAAGAATCTAATTTTTATCTAATCAAATAGTTGCTTAGTACATATTTGATTAAAGTTAAAAAAAAACATTTTTTGATTAAAATTTAAGTCAAAATCAATAATTAATTTCACCACACATTTTATAGGATCCACAACTTGTCAATACATTTTATGAATTTTTATAAAAATATACTAAAAATGTAATTTTTATCTAAACCAAACTGAGTCTTAGAAACAAAGTTGATTATAATGTTCAATTTGAATAGTTAAATAGTCTATTAAAAATGGTACTGATTGTATAGAAAAAATACAGAAACCTTGCAGACCCTCTGATGGGATGAATTAAAATATTACAAAAAATAACCCACCCACCTCTGCATGTGTGTATTCTGTACTAATTCTGTAAAAAAAAATATCCTGTACGTGTAGACTAACTCATTAAAAATAAAAGGGGTGGGGAGCTGTTTTTTGTTCAATCACTTCGACCCAGATAACATTTAGCATCTTTTAGCATAACCTAAGAAAAATAAGCCCCCGTTTGGTACCTATTTTCTTGAAAAATGCATCTTTTCTTTCTTCTTTTCAACCACACATTCTTTATTAAAATAATATTACACGTAAATAAAAAAACTTTTCCTTATTTTTCAAGCACACACTTCCCATCAAGTTACTATTCTAAAATACATTTTTACATAAAAATGGCTCTCAAACGCCCAAGAATACATTTGATTTCTTGTTTTCAATCTATTTTCAATTTTCAATTTTCAATTTTTTAAAACACCCAAAACTTATTTGGTCTTATATTTTCAAAAACGATGTAAAACTTGTATTGTAAAATTCAGAAAGCACTTTTGACATTTGAGTTGATTTCATGAAAAATTATCGTTTAAAACTTAAAAATTTGAAAAAAATGTAAATATAAAATCTTAAAAATTAAATAAAAAATAAATTTTTGAATTTTTTTGATAAATTCTTAAAATACAAAAATAAATTTTTTTAAAGAATAAAACATAAGATTATAAAATGTAAAAATTCTAAGATTTTAAAAAATAATAATTTTGAAAAGATAAAATTCTGAAAAAAAAAAAAAAGATGAAAACAAAATAGTTTAAGCTCTTGGTGATTTTTGCATAAAAAATCTAAAATAATATATTTAATTGAAAACAAATAAATTTCTTGGTCCACGTCATTAATTTTTATACTTTCTTTCCTATGTTTTGCCAACTTCGTTTATTATTTATTTTATTTTATTTTTGTAGAGGAAACAATATTATAAAATTTATCAACTTGAAAATGTATCTCTTACATGATAATATATTGACATGAAATTGAATAATCAAAATTTTTAAAATAAATGTAATATAACAATTTAAAATTTCGAACTAAACGTGTTTTTGAGTTCTCTGTTTTGAGAAATACTTTTTCATAATGACAAATCAAACGTGTTTTTAGTAATCTTAAAATAGACTCCCAAAACAAAATGCTAAAAATAAATTCAAAACTAAGAATTGAAATACAAACCAAATGAACCTTAAGATTCCACATTTATGAGGTAACGAATCACTTTTGTGATGAAGGATATAGAATAATTCTTCAATCTTAATAATACTAAGCTCTTATTTGGTTTGGTTAAAATTAGAATTTAGTAAATTTTGATTAAAAAAAAAATTGAGAGGTCTCTCGTCCGAAGAGGCCTCAAAAGATGGCCACGCGACAATCACGTTACTATCGAACCGTCGTACATTCTACATCGTTGTCCTATATGGCCTAGCCAAGGTCCTTGAGTAGTTGAGCTTTTGTTTTTTGTCGAACCCCATGGAGAGATCGAACTTCAATGGATGAAGCAAGGCAATGAGAAGCATTGCAGCACCAATCAAATGCTAATGATCTCTAAGTACGCGGGGGCACGTTTTTAGTAGATCTCTGTACAAAAATTGTTTTTGAATGATTGATGTGACCTCTGTACGACAATTCTCTACTAAGTCAATTTGTGATGTTTTGCCTTCATATGTCAAGTTTAGGCCATAAGGTGACTAATGGTTAGAAGCATTAAATGCACCCATATCTAGTATTGACAGAATGACGTTTCTGATAAGGCGTCTCGACCGTTAAGATGAGGTCACATGTTTCTCCATTTAGGGACGGATCTAGGACTGGATCCAAGATTGGGCTACAAAATTTCAAACCCGGCTACTACGCTGGAAAAATTTTTATTTACATATAAAAAACTGATTTTTACCAAAAAAAAATAAAAAATACCTTAAAAAAAAGCTATTGGGCCTGGGGGACTACAACCCAGCCCAGCCCAGCCCCCCAATCCGTCTCTGTCTCCATTCAACAATTATCATTTCTTCTCTTTTACTGTAAAAGTTCACTTTTGGTATCATTTAAAAGTAATGCAATTGTATACTTTCAATGATAAATATGTTCTCTCTCATTTTACCATTTTTAAATCGGTTCTACCCGAACTCCTCGGTATCCAAACACCTTTGTGACTCATATTTGAGCACATCCATCCTTATAAGTGACAAAATTGATTGTTGGAGTGCAAGCGATCACCTCTCCCACCTTTTAAATAGCCCACGAGTTCCTTACAATTTGTCCAAGTGTGTAGGAGCTTAGTTATGTGTACGTGAGTGGAGCCATGATTTGTTGACAAGTTTCATAAATTGTGTGATTTAAAATACTTTTAGGGAAAAACGAATTTCAAAAAATAAAGAGGAGCTAAATGGTTCTAGAGGTGCCAGATCCCTCTACAAGTGAATTGGCGTGTTATGCCAAATTAATTTTAATAAACAATAATCAACAAGTTGATGGGCCCTTTTAGATTTCAATTATTACAACTTTCCTATTAAAATAACCTTCATTCATTGCCAGTGACCAACTGTTTCTCACTTTTGCTTCCATTTGCTTTAATTCCAAGTGCAAGCACGTTTTCCACTTGGTTAATCACTTCATGCGTATAGTTAGAGTAGGTATACATTCATTTAATTCAATTGTGTTTAATACGCTCCTACGCCCTTCATGTTAGAATCTAATAACGACACTTTTCACATAATAACGACAATAGAAAGCCAACACAATCCACTTAACCCTTGAATGCCAAAACAATTACAAAATATACTATTATATATGTACCGTATAATGCATTACAGGATGGAACCAGAATACTCACCTAAGAGTGGACCCCATGTGATTAGAATATTACCAAAAAAAAAAAAATACCCACCCTTTTCCTTTATGTGTGTTCCATAAAATCCCCGTGAAGAAACTTCTGTATGGCAAGTC
>NC_036247.1:17092845-17126771 GCF_002742605.1 Olea europaea var. sylvestris | reverse complement strand
GGACCAATATTAAAATAACTAAATAAAATAAACAAGATAAGTTTGGCTTTATTTTACACGCATCTGTTTGGTAGGGATTATAATTCACTTTTTAATTTAAATCAAAGTTAACAATTAATTATAACAATATATTTTATGACATTTACAACTTTTCAGCCATACATTTCATTAGATTTATTAAAATCTACTAAAAATTTAATTTAATCTGACTAGAAATCTCACCAAAAATTAGTCAACAAACATCCTCGATTTCAAATTCTTGATTTCCGATCACTTTCTTTATCTTCATGACTTCCACTAACAAGAATAGTGTAGTGTAAAAAAGTGATCTTTGATCCACTAAGTGATGCATACTTTTATGTACTTTGCCCTTAATCTTAGTGGGATTAAAATAAAATTTTTGGTAAATTTTGATGAAAGTTGATACAATATGTAGTTGAAAAGTTATAGATACTATAAAATATGTGATTAAAATTAAAAGTTGACTTTGATTTATATTAAAGTATATATTTTAATCCTTACCAAATAGAGACTTAAATACATAAATTGACCATTGTATTTTATATCATAAATTTGATGGTTAAACATAGAGTAAATTTAACCAATAATCACTGAACTTTACACTTGATTATTACTTGCTCACTCATCTTTCACATATTACTGAATGCTCACTCATCTTTTCTTATAATTACTCATTCATCACTCGTCTCTTCAAATAATTGGACGACTTTTACGGCAAATTTTCGACAACTTCCGACAACAAAGAATGTCGAATTTTGATACCGTTGGAAAGCCCACGATGCCCTCTTCAATTACCATCCAAAATCTCATTATAACTCCAAGGGATTCGATCGAAAAATTGCCTTAAAAGTTGCCCAAAAATTTGGAAAATCTGCCCAAATTTTCAAAATTTTTGGATGACTTTTAAGGCAATTTTTCGGCAACTTTCGACTATCAAAACTATCGAATTTTGATACCATTGGAAAGCCCACAATGTCCTTTTCAATTACCATCCAAAATTTCCCGATAACTCCAAAGGATTCGGTCGGAATAAACCCACAAAATCAACATCTTGAAAAGGCGAAAATCTGGACAAAGTTCGGGGTGCTGACTTTGTGGGTTTATTCCGACCGAATCCTTTGGAGTTATGGGGAAAGTTTGGATAATAATTGAAGAGGACATTGTGGGCTTTCCAATAGTATCAAAATTCGATAGTTTTGATAGTCGAAAGTTGCCGAAAAATTGCCTTAAAAGTCGTCCAAAAATTTTGAAAATCTGGGCAGATTTTCAAAATTTTTGGGCAACTTTTAAGGCAATTTTTCGATCGAATCCCTTGGAGTTATAATGAGATTTTGGATGGTAATTGAAGAGGATATCGTGGGCTTTCCAACGGGATCAAAATTCGACATTCTTTGTTGTCGGAAGTTGTCGAAAATTTGCCGTAAAAGTCGTCCAATTATTTGAAGAGACGAGTGATGAATGAGTAATTATATGAAAAGATGAGTGAGCATTCAGTAATATATGAAAGATGAGTGAGCAAGTAGTAATCAAGTGTAAAGTTCAGTGATTATTGGTTAAATTTACTCGTTAAACATATTAACAAACTAATTTATTGAATTTGATACAATAAAATTTTATCCAAATAAAAATTTCTAAGGTCATCCATGGAAAGTTCGATTTAATAGGATTGGACAAGAAAACGAATAGTCTGATACAATTCTTGTTTGATTCTCATTCTTTCAAAACTCATTTTTAACCACGCATTAATCAATAAAATAATATTGCACACAAATTCAAAAAATTTCATTAATTTTAAATTCTACATTCTCCATCAATCTACTATTAAAAATATATTATTTCCTCCAAAATGAGGATCCAACAAGAGCATAATTTACATTATCATATTTAATTATATTCAATTCAGCATACCATCACATTGCATTAACAATTATTATAGGTTAATGTTTTCTAACAAAACATCACCTATTATTTACCATTATTTTAAACAATGGGGCACGATTAAAATCGTTGGTCTTGTTGTAAAAATAAATTTTTTTTTTCCAGCAAATAATAAGGGAATTAACATGCTAGAATTAATGTGCTTTGGTTGCTACATAAGGCTGGGCGTGTGTTTGGTTTGGTCGATTTTTTATACAATCCAACCCAAATCAAACCCAACACCATCAAAATTATTGGTTTATATCCAACCAAATTCAAATCAACCCAAGTTTGATCAATTTGGATTAGGTTGGTGGATTTAGGTTTGGACCCAATTCAAGTTGGATTTGGGTTTTTTTTTTTTTTTTTTTTTTTTTTGGGTTTAAAAAAATTTAAAAATTTTTTTTGGCTTTTTTTTTTTTTTTTTTTTTTTTTTTTTAAAGTTTGAAATCAATTGAAAATCTTTGATGTGTTTAAACAATATAAGGATTTTTTTTGAAAAATAATTTATAAATAAATTTGAAATTATGTAGCATTTTATTTTTATATATATGAAATTTATTCATTTCATTATCACGTACTTAATTTTTAATTTACCATCAAACTATTTTGCATTTGTACACAGCATTCGCTTCAGTCGGCCAATGTAAGAAAAAGAGGACATTCGTACATTCTAAAAATCATTCTCTTGTCTCCACTATTGTGTCTATTTAGGTTTTTCCATTTTAGATATTAAATTTTCTTTTTTAATTCATTGAGTTGTGTTGGATTGGATTGGATTTTAATTCATAATCCGAGACCCAATCCAACCTTAAATTTGATTTTTCAACTTTACCCAACCCAACCCAATTAATTTCCTTTCTCTATCAATACTCTCCTCTAGTTGGTGCAAAGATATTGAGAGTGCTCAACTTCGACAATATCTTTGATATCTGGCTACAATAAAATCTTAGGCCCTGTTTGAGCCCCATTTTTATCTTATTAAAATAAAAAATATGACCGTTATCCATCACATCAAACCATCATTTTTGAATTTCTATCTCTTATGTGGGGCCTATAACGGCTCTATTTTTCATTCTCATTTTACAAAAAATGTGGCTCAAACGGGCTCTTAATAAATATATCTACTAACTGTTGGTCACTTTCGAGCAATGGTGTAGCAATTATACTTTCTTGTAGCTTCTCTCATGTAAAATGGCAAACTTCAATATACTTGGTTTTCTAGTGAAAAAATGGATTAGAAGCAATGTGTATGGAAGCTTGATCGTTGCAAAAGAGTTTTGTAGCACCAGGCGAAATAGTTCAAGTCTTTCGGACCTAAATAATTGCACTATGATGGTAAACATAGCTCGATATTTTACTTTCATACTTAACTTAGTAACCATGTTTTGTATCTTACCTTTTCAGATGACTAAATTGCCCCCCACAAAAGTGCAATAACATGTAATAACCATCAATAGATCACCCATCCTAATCAGCATATAAGTCGAAACAAAGGCATGCATACTATTGCACATTCATAAACTTCAACCATAGCCTTTGAGATACTGTAGTATTCTATTTGGACGGGGAGTATGAATGAATTGACGAATGAAGCTAACTACATAAAAGGGAGATCATGCCCAATGATTGTTAAGTAAATAACTCACCTTACAGGTCACTGAAATTGACCAATATGGAGAAATAATTCACCATTATTATCAAATTTACTTTAAGTTTTCGTTGCTATCTCAAAATATTTTATTCTAATTTTAACTTTAGCAGGTCTATAACATATTTTCGTTGATTAAGAAAAATACATTTTTTCTAATAAGCCACTTCTATTCTCGAGAAATATTTCGAAAATTTGATATCTTTCACAATAAATCTTTCATGTAAGACAATCTTGAGTTTCGAAATGCCTTCTTGATCACCACCAATAGCCACTATATTTATCAACTTAGAACAAGGACAAATTTGTATATAGTTGATATACTGGGGGTTTCATTGAAGCAATAAAGAACTTCAAGGGCTAATTTATAGCAAGAAGAAAGGGAGCTCCAGAAAAATCACGGGGTAAAATTGCATCAAACCAAAAATTCAGGGGGCAGAATTTCAAAGATAGAAAATTCAAGGGCTGTCCACTCAACTGGGAAACTTTGGGGACCCTTTTTTGGGTGTATGTGTTATTTACTGTTGGAAGACTTTAAGGGTCTGTTTGATTGTAATAATGGAATTTGGATGGAACGAAAATAAATCACAAGGAATTAAATTACCTATAACTTATTTTATTGGAAATTATTGATTTTATTATTTTTCACTTAGAAAATATTGAAATTTTTAGATATTTTGGTGTTCGTTTGGCTTTATTTTTCATGGAATTATCAACTAAAGGGATATAATTTGTTTCAATTTCAAGATAAAAGGGGGAAAAACTGGAAAACCAAAAATTGCCAAACCCATAGGAAAATCAATTCGTAAAAAACGTTGGAAAATGGGATGTTGTCAAAAAAATCAATTGCCAAGAAAATTTGGCCAATCAAACATGAAAAAAATGTGGAAAATAGAATTTAATTTCCGACTTTCATGAAAAATTTGTACAATCAAACAGAACCTAACATTAATTTAGGACAAAAACTTTGGGGACCCACTTTTCAGACTAACCGGCAAAAAATTGTTTCTCATAATTAGCATAAAATAGGCTCCTATTGAGCTGTTGAGATAAAATAGCCTAAGTATTTTTAAAAAGAGACAAAATTGAGAAAAATGTGAAAAATAAACCCTCGTTTGATGATAATTAAAAAAATTAGATTTTTAGTAGATTTTAATAAAAATTAATGAAATATGTGGTTGAAAATTTGCGTATCACATAAAATATGTGATTAAAATTGTTGAAAGTGGTTTAAATTAAAATTTTACCCCACTTTGTTTTCCGATTTTTAGTAAGAATGCATTTTGAAATAGTTAATTGATAAAGAATGTGTGGTTAAAAAATAAGAAATTTTTTTAATTTTATGTGTAATATTATTTTATTGAAAATTTTATTATTCAAAAGAAAAGATAGAAAAATGAGTATCCAACGACGACTTTAAGTCCCTGTTTGAGCCACATTTTTACCTCATTAAAATAAAAAATATGATCGTTATCCATCACATCAAGCCACCATTTTTGAATTTCTATCTCTGGTGTGGAACCCATAACGACTCTATTTCTCATTCTCATTATAATGTGGCTCAAACAGACTCTAAATTTTTTTATTTTTTTTTCATGAATGATAGACAAAGAGTGACATAAGTTTTTTCAAACATGCACCTATATTTGTGTTGAACGCTAGTGGGAATAGCATTATTCTATTCTGTATTATCAGCATTAAAGGGAGAGACGAGTCACTTCGAGAGTAGAGACTGCGTTCCTAACAAATAGCCCAGCACGCCTTTTTAGGAGACCAATACCGAGTGAGTTGAATGCTTGTGCACGTTTTTACTGCGTCCAACTGTACCCAGCTGAACTCGCTCTCCCATTCGCTTGCTAGATCATTCATCAGTGATCGCACTTCAAAGGGGTGAAGCAATTTCTGTGCAAGTTTTGGTCGGTAAAACCCACTTTCTATACTACATTATTTTCGTTTATTCTTTCTTTTTTCTTCTCACTGGTCCATTTTCTAGTGCGAATTCTGAAGGGTTTTTCTCTGTTTCCATTTTCTGGGATACCGATATACAGTTGAATACAAGGGATTAAAATGGCTTTGGGATCAGAAGCTGCAGAGGAACGATACGAGGTGTGCCCTACAGAGGATCTGGTACGGGCATTGATTGAGAATTTGGTTGATCCTAGCTTGCCTTCTAGGGTCTCTAAGAATGACCCTCCTGACCTTTCTGTTCAGCAAGCTGTTGCTAAACAGGTCTGGTGCAATTTCATGTTTTGTTTCGCTGTTATTTACTTTGCTACTGGATTAAAGAGCATATTATTCGAAAGCTTCTGCAGTTCTGATTTCTCGAGGAACTGCATTTTTTGAGATACTGTATGCAATAAACTTAAAGAGTAATCATTTAATTCATTTTTGTTGATGTTGTATAATTGAACTGTGATTCATACATAAATGCGAAATGTAAATGGTTTGGGTTATGTCATGGGCTTCCTTTGTACGAACTCTTTCTTAAAGTTTTGGGAAAAGTTTAAGAGGCTATTGAGGGAACAAAGTTATTTATCAAAGTTATATATTCAACTGACACTCACAGACTAGCTTTTCTTGTTTTGTTACATTATAGACTTAATACTTGAAGAGGCGAATTGAAGAGTTAAATGTTTAAGCACCCATCAAACTTTAGGTAGTGTTACGGCTTACTCTTCATGGCCACTCAACTTTAAGCCATTGCACTCCATCACTCATTGGACAAATTCCGTTTCACTTGAAGCCTAAAGTCGACGGGAATTCCTACGTGGCAAGTAACTCTTTCAATTGAATCAGACTACAACGAGGACGCCACCTCATGAAATCCAAACATGACTATCCATTTTTTTTAATCAAAACATGGCTTCACATTACAAAACAAAATCTCGAAATCAACTGGACACCCCCAAATCAATTGAACGCCCTAAATCCTAACCCAAAAGAAATTTGCCTTGCTATCTAAGGCCAAACCTCAAGGGATCACAAAGCTTAGACTGAAGCCGTGCAAATGGAGCGACCACGTGGAGGTAATTGCAAAACTATTTTTTTATTCATTTTTTGTGTTTTTGAATATTTGTCGTGAGAAAATGTTCAAGATCGATTCAACTTATATTGTTGTAGGGTGAGCTTGAAAGTGTGGTTAAAATATTCGTGTTTTGTAATTTATTTTGCATTACTTTAGTGAACACGCAAAATACATGCGTTCATTTGAGGGTAATCCGATGGATAGACAAAACCCATGTGGTTATGTAACTTTTTTATTGCAATGAAATGGCTTACATATGAATTGAAATGTGGAGCTACATAATTGAAATGAAGTTGTCTATATCATTGTGCTTTTCTTGCCCGTTCATTGGATTACACTCAAATAGTCACATATGTTTTGTGTGTTCACTAAATTAACGCAAAAAAAAAAAAAAAAAACCGATGAATATATTGACCTCACTTTCAAATCCACCCCACAATAGCATACGTTGAATCGATTAAATGGATTTTCACACTATAGGAATTCAAACACACAAAAAAAAAAAAAAAATTGAATAAAAAATGATTTTGCAATGACCTCCATGTGCACAACTTCAATCCAAGCTTTGTGGTCTCCGATTGATCGTTGTAGGGTTGATTTGGTGGTGTCCAATTGATTTGGATATTTTGTTTTGTAATGTGAAGTGGTGTTTTGGTTTTAAAAAAGGGAGATGTGTGTTTGGATTTCATGAGGTGGCGTTTGGGTTGGCCACTGTTATGGAGTTATTTACCATGTAAGAATTTTGTAGTGAGTCATAGTTGATTGATCATTGGGAAGCATTCTGAAATTCAGTAAGTAAGCGGTGACATTTAACTCACATATTGAAGGTTAAGTTTAAATAAATGTCCCCTAAATACTGACTTGAGAGCTTTTAGATGAGATGGATCAATACTTGTAAAAAGCATTTAAAATATGTTATTAATTTGGTATAGCCACTAATTTTCATGCCTATAGCTCTAATTGCTTTCTCATTTTTTCCCTGGAAAACTCTCCATTTCCTCTTAGATGCACGCGGTTGTGTTGCTGTACAACTATTACCACCGAAAACAACAGCCCAAAACAGAATTTCTGGATTTTTTGGCATTTTGTAAGTTGTCTGTGGTTTTGAGACATACTATGATAGCATTCATGAATCAAGGTGAATCTTCCGATTTGAAATATGAGCTTTCAGTCACTGAGAAAGCAATCAGGGATGCGTGCAATATATCTATGGCACTAGATGCGTCGAAAGATGTTCCAAATATGGAAGGATGGCCAATTTCAAAGGTTGCTGTATTGTTAATTGATTCAAAGAAAGAAAATTGTTTGCTCCAATTTGGTAGTGTCACTCAGGGGGTATGGTCACTTATTGAAAAAGAGATTGGTGAATCTAACATCAATTCCGAAATTTCAGCAAAGGGAAAGGTCGGTAACAAGAGGAAAAGAAACAGTAGAACAACAGATGAAAAAAATGATGATGACAATGGATTTCTGCAGCTTGCATTTGATGCAGTCAAGGAAGTGACAGGTAATTCATCAATTATTATCTTATTTGACAGCCAAGAGTCTTGTGAAATGCATTATTCTCTAATCCATGTATTTGTATCGTTTACATTCTTTGAATGAAAATTTGAATTGGAAGAATTAAGGATATAAATGATATGCAGGAATGCATTTTCCACACTGTAATAAAATTGTTCGAATGTTGTAATTATTTGGAAGCCAACTCAAACTTTCTTAGCTATGAAATTTATTGATGTTGTCTTTGCATAGTGCGCCTCCTGAATCATTGGCCTATACACATAATCTTCAAATTGTTGAAATATCTCTTCAAGTTTTCAGAAAAAATGGACAATTCTTGAATGTTTTGTTACACATGGAACAGGTATTAACAGTTCTGACCTTGTGGTTTTGGAAACACATATTTTGTATTCACTAAGTAAAGAAAAGACAGCAGCTCGCTTTTATATGATGCAATGCACCCAATCAATCAGTGAAGATAAAAGAATTCCTGTTGAAGATGTTGTGAGGAGGTTAGTTCAACACGCTGATTTTTTTTGCTAACAATGTGATTGACTGACTGTTCATTATTTTTAGTAGTGGGTAGTTAAACAGAGGCTTTTCATCATATGGAAGATGTTGGTCAAACTAATTCTAAAGTTGGGTTGAGAAGACATGCCTAATTTGATTTCCGTATTTTGCCTGTTCATCAATAGGGCTAGTTGTTACTGGTTCCACTCCTCCCTCAAAAAGCGCCCAATGCCTTTTCTGTCTAAATCCATGGTTTTGGTCATTGCATTGGGTGCGGAATGAGAAATTTTACCCTCAGGAAAATGTCGATCTCCAGAGCATGGGCTCACTCATATTCACCACCCTACAATCGGCTCCAACAACTGCCCAATTTCGCTGCCTAAATTGACAGCCTTCACTGTTTGGGTAATTCTGTAATCTCCATGCTATATGACCAAAACAACCAAAAAACCATCTCCTTTTAAAATCACCACCTATTGGTGTCTTTTTTCAGAGAAGGCACCTTCATTGCCACGCCTTACCCTGCAATTAGCATGAATATGAAATGTGCAAGAACATTATAACTATATATTAGCATGCCTTGACTTTCATCTCCTTTTACTACCATAGGGACCTGAGAAATCCTTACGATACCACTCCATGAACTGTATTCCTGTGGAAACCTTTTACATGGCCAGTACCCAAACGCGCGAGACCATTTTCACTATATATTAATTAATATGCCTCTTGAACTTCATCTCCTTTTACTACGATAGGGACTTCAGAAATCCCCTTTAGATACCACTCCATGAACTGCAAACTTGCTGTAATCTGTTACATGGTCAGTGCGACAAATTTATCGGCCATTTATGTTTCTCACTTATGGGAACACTTGATAGCCCGCTTAGCATATGCAGTCTTGACAACTTTCACCAACAGTAATACCATCCCAGATACATGCTACCGTTGTCTGCAAAGCATACATACTTGCAATGCTCACAAAGTATTAAACATAGGTACAAAGAATTATAAAAGTACGTGCACAAAGAATAGTAGGTGGGTTTTGGGTGGGGTGGGTTCTAGAGTGAGGTAGGCCAGGAGAGTTACCTTCTGGCTGTAGAGTGTTACTAGTGGGGATTAAAGCTTAAAAAGTAAGTCGAAAATGAAGCAGTAGGCCCGGGAAAAACAGGATAAAATTGTATTTGAAAGGTGGCAAAGAGTTGGTCGCTTTTATTGTATTCTTGTGTTCTAAGACTACCTACCAACCGTGGGACAGGAATATAATTAGAAATCCTTTTCATTCCTTGGTCCTACCAAATATGTTAATTTTAGCATTCATGACTTAATTATATCATCTTTCTATCTCCATTAGATTTTAAATTCTTACTCAGTGCTGCTTAAATTAATTTCAATGTATCACAGCCTTCACAGGTCACATTAGGCATTTCTGTTGTTCCTGTAATCAGTTCAGTCTAATTTTGGAAGTGACCTGCAATACAGTCCAGCATTTTTAAATGTGATTCTGGTGCACTGCAGTTGAAATTATGGATATCTGCCTTGTTACTTACTGGCTACTAGTAATTCATATTTGTATTCTAACCTTTTCTTCTTCCCCCATTAGAGTTGATTCCTAACACCTCTTATGAAACTTCTGTTTGTCAGTTTGCAGGGTCCTTTCGTGGAAAAGATTTGTCGTAGTTGGACAATTACTCCTGCTGTTGAGTATTATCACATGCATCCCTATGCAGGGGTCATGTCACAATGGTTTTTGAGGTACTCCATCTATCAATCTTGTTTCCCATTATCACTTGGTGTTTGTTATCTTTTAAACCTTATGTTGAGGATCCAGACTTACATATTTCAAATTGACAATGGTGGATATGTGCCTTTGAGAATAGAATAATAGATTATCAGGGTAGTCCTTGATTGAACCATAAAATTTTATCTGCTGCTTCATTATGCTTGTAGGCTTGTGAAGATTGCATAAGTTCTTGTATCATTTTTCATCTTCCTTGTACCCTTTTTTGGTTGGTAATTGTGTTCAACTATGTAAGCATCTAATTTTTCTATATGAAACAAAAGAGATCAAAGTGAGTGATTGTTGGCAGCACTCTGGTGACCAGAAATCTTGGGTAGAACAATCTTGCTGCACAATGCTAAAGTTTACCAATGTGCTTTTCATGTGATTCAGAATAGTGGAAATGTTGTATAAGATGAACAAAATAAGGGAGGGGAGAACATTTTGGAAAAGTTTCCGTCTTTATATTCTTCTAAAACACGTTGGAAAATATATTTATTTTTTTATAATATGGTATGGTATGACACAGTCTTCGTGGCATGGTCCCAGTATGCAAATGACTTCTCAGATCGCATTAATTTCAATTTTGAATGTGGCTGAACCTTGTTTCGAACCTTGTAGAGTTTATGTGCCTAATTTGTGTTTTAGTGATTCCTTTCTTTCTAGCGTGCCTGCCAAAAAAATGTTTAAAATGAGACATCGATACACCAGTAAGTGAAGGTGACACCGAGGATACACTAAAGTTCTCATATGGTTAAAATAGAGCTTACATAGACCATGTTAAAAGACGGAGCGGTAGACCAAAGTTAATGTGGCCTATCAAGATGGTTGCAAAAGATAACATTTCCTTGAAGCATTGAGAAGATGTAGCTATGGGTATGATGAAGTTGAGGATGTAAGTCTAATAATGGTTAGCTACTTGGTTGTTTGTGTTTTTTCAGCCTCCAAGAAAATGAGACCCTCCATTTGTTTTTTCAGCTTGTAGGCATTGACTAACCTGTTAAATCTGGTTTGTGGTGAATTAAGCTACAATAGAGAGGGCCGGTTGTATACTGAAAATAATTTGTTGCTGGATTGCATGTCTTAAAAATAGCATTTGAGTGGAATTAAATAAAATTGATCTCAAGTCTCTGTGTTCCGTATAGCAGTGCAGTTCCATGCTTGCTGGGTATATTTTTCTGATTAGTTATGCTAGTTGGGTTCTGAGATCTGAAGATCTAGTACCATGGTGCATTGGTTTGACAACCTGCCAATTGACGCAGGAAATGTTCATCTATGTCAAGTTTAGATGGTGGCAACTCCCAAAGCACCGAAGAAGTTACTGAAAGCAGAATACTGAATTTACCTGAATTAAAAAATATGAACAAGGATTTGGATCGAGTGGACAGCATACAATGTCAGACTAAAGACAATTCCTTTGGAAATCTAGCTAACGAGAACAGTGACAGAAATAATTACAAGCATTCATCTAGTGGCAAAGAGGCAAGTCCTACTAACATCTCTCAAGGGCCAGGAAAAGATGATAATGGCACAGACGAATGTAAGGAAATTAACAAGAACCATGATTCTTCCAAGGAGGCAGACAACATTGATGATGTTTTAAATCAGAATGTTGGAAAAGAATGGCCAAAGGGTTCACCACCTTGCCCTCCCGGCGAGCCGCAGAGAATAGACATGGATGCCTTCCCAAGGATTCATCTCAGCAATGAAGATGTAAGGAAGAATCCGATTTCAAAAATCAAAGTTTATCACAAAAAAAAGAACTCTTCGTCTTTGCTGATTGATGCATGTGCTCCAGTAGATAGTGTTGAAATGGAGGTAACACATTTTTTGGTCTATAATCATTTTCACAATTGTCTTTAAAACTCTTACTGTGATTATTCTACAAATGTTCTTATTTCCTGTTAACAGTTGGGGTGTGCGGGTGGTGGGGTGGGGATTTTCAAGAACTTGATTACTTTTTTTGCATCTAATGCATGATATGCCACAATAGTATCTTCACCATGTTGATATCTCAGACCTGCAGTATTCATTGTCAGAGCAAACTACCACTGAAAGTTAATGAAACCTCTGATGATAATATTTAAATCTGTTTTAAATAAAACTACCAGCCACAAGCGTAAAGCGTGATTGCTCAAACATGCAGTCACGGTAAAAAAATTTAAATAACGCTTGCTTGCTTTAGTTTAGGTTAAGATACAGACACATTAACACATGATTTTTTTTTTTTTTTTTTTATAAAGAAAGTAGGATATGAACACTGGTTAACATAATTATTTTTTTTTAGTGTGCAGCAAATAGAAAAAAAGTCTCTGAATATTTTCTGCAATTGTGGTGTCTTGTATCTGTGTCCAAGTAATGATCCGACCTCCTGGTTTTTAGTGGTGACAATTAGCCAGTCTGTTGATAGGTGATAATGGCCAACTATGTGGCATAATATATATTTTTACTAATCTATTTTTTATTCATTAAAATGGTTCGTCAGGTGGAGATGGTGGACTCTTTGAAGTCAAATGGTACTCAAGACAAAGATGACAAGGTTTCTGGAGAGACTTGCTGTGTCAGTATTTCATCCAATCAAAATGGGACTCCTTTGGCCAATGCTGAGCTGGTTCACTTGGAGTCTAACCAGAAGTGTATTGAAGAAGTACAAAGTACACCAGCTTCAGAGGCACTGCAGAATTGTTTGACACTTCTTTATAAAAGAAGACAAGAAGTGGTAATTTTTCCATGCTTCTTCACTATAACTATAATACATTGGGAAAAATATATAGAAAAGGAAAAAGAAAAAAACAGCAAACCCCACCTCTGCCTCTCCCCACTAAAGCCTCCTATCCCACCCAGCTCCGCCCCTTGTCTAAGCCACATTTCGGTCCACTGTCCCAAGTAGGGGATCTACTTTCTAGTTGCTACATTTGGAATGGGTTGGGAAACCAGCTTTAATTTTCCCATAGAATATAGTATATCTGCTTGTTGGCTTCTTAGTCCAGTTTTTCCTGCCAGTGTCTTAATTTATAGTTACTTTCTTTATATTGAAGTGGCTATTCATAAATGAGATATACCTCTTCAGAGTGATGTTATTTTTTATTTATCAGACAGGATGCCATTTTTCTCTCAATATTTTGAAGATTCTATCAGTTGTAATTGCAGTGATTTCAGTTGTGATTGTCGAATTATTGGATCAGTATTGGCACTTTATGATTTGTGGTTGGATTTGGGAGCTCCAATCGGTGAACTAATGTTTAATGTCTGCTGCACTTCATTGGGGACAAGACGAGATGTTTTGCCCCTGTTTGGTTTTGATTAAACTAAATTTAGTAGATTTTGATAAAAGTTGATGAAATATGTAGTTGAAAAGTTGATAAAATTGGTGGATCCATGAAATGTGTGGTTGGAAATGAATTTTGGGAAAAAATGAGTTTTAAGAAATGGGGGATAAACAGGGGCTTTATCCAGAGTGGCTACATGTTATTTTACCTCACCTTTTATCCAAAAAATAAAAATAAAAAATGTAACTCCTATCGTTTACCATATTAATTACAAGGAACAGTTAGCAAAGTTGAAGGCTAACCTTTCATTTGTAGTATAAAGTATATATACACTTGAAGATGACTTGAATCAGTTGAAATTAGTTTCTATGCTAACATTGACAACTGAAGTACCTTTTGAAAGATGGACAAACTTTTAAATGCATGCATATACATGTCAAATTTTTACTTCTCTTGGGAGTGCTTAGTGACCAGCCATAATTTTTGCATTATATGCATAAAGTGTTTAATGAATCATGTATGTATATGAATCATAATTCTACTTGTCTTGTCAGTATTCCCAGATCTGCAGGAAGGAAGATGAGCTTGCACTATATGAAGGAAATATTGGAAGAATAAGGGATGGTACATGTCATACTCTCACACCTTTTTATGGTTCTCATTTTCTGTTACATTTTGTTTCAGCAAAGATTCTGTATCTTTTATCTTTCAGTAAGAATCATGAGTGTTGGTAAATATACATCTAAACATACATTCATATATTTGAGGAATATACTGGTCTACTTCTTTCTTGAACCCATCAAATCTTATGATTTAATGTGGTCGAACCTTTTAGCTTGATACTGAATGAAAGTGATTGTAAAAAGTGTTCAACTTCCAAAGCCTTCCACACTTATAAGGTATAAGGTGCTATGAAGAAAAGTTTCTAATAGGAACTTTCTAAATAATACAGTACTATACATGAATATATCATTAAAAATTATAAATATCTACACGTAGGGCATATTGTGAGCATAGAACCTTAGTTGGGAAAGGTGTGTGGATGATGGCGTGATGTTGAAAGGTATCACTTCTTTGCTTGTTTTTGGCAGTGCGGAAAATATGAGAAGCTCTTTATATAAATTTGATTGAAGTACAATAGTTTATCCTATGTTTAAAGTAGAACTTTGTGTGAGGCCTTCAGATCAAATTGACTTTTAAGCTATTTGTTAAAACTTAAAATACCCTTCCTCTTACTTCTACATTCATGTAATATCCATTTTACCCATTTTAAAAATAAACTTGAAGTGAAAACTACTTGACCAACTTGATTGGTTCAAGTTACATTAACACGGCATGTATATATTTTGTAGTCGCTCCCTTCTCTTTTCTTTGTTCTTGTAAAAGCTCATTAATTGAACTCCAAAATACATTTTTTGATTCATTCTTTTCCAAAATCACCCAGACTCCAGTTACTATTGCATATAAACACGTTTATTTAGGATAAAGCTGGAAATGAATGGAGATATTATTCACTTAAATAGAGGGACAATTTTGAATTATGGAAGATTGGCAAAAGAATGACTTGTTTAAGAAAATTCTATTTTTATTCTCTCACTCCTAAGAAATATTTTATTTTATTTTATTTTTTATGGATATGATTCCTATACGTAATGGAAACTAAAACTTCTAAATCATATTTTTCCACGTATTAGGTAGTGAAGTTGGTTTAGCTCTTCAATGTATCAAATCTATCACAAATGATCCTAACCAGGCTTTTCAACCTGGAGAAGATCATCCTGAATTTCAACTGAAGTGGCAAACAAGATTGTCTGGTAACTCTGGGAGTTCTTCATTTCAGGTGGGTTCTCATTTGTTTTTCTCTGTGGAGATTTCTGTAGTTTCTGTATCTTATTTACGGAAAAGGTATCAAGTATTATGAACTTTATTGTGCTAATTCTAGATAACCCTCTAGAAAGAGATGATCACCTTGCGAAACTGGAGCATCACCTTAATGGCTGAACTTGACATTGTAATAATAGGACAAGAATTGCCTGCACACAGTGAACGCGTTTGGATAATTAGGACAGAAAAGTTGCAGTACGCCATAATTTTATGTAACCAAGAAAGTACTTATCAATACAAGAAATTATGTTGTTCAAATATAATATGTACCTATAATAAAGAGTGATAAAGGAAACAGTGGGCAGGTCATCTTTGGTGGCTTAAATGAAGACTGGAGGGGTCTCAGTGCTCACTTGGGCATGCTACAGTTGCTAAACATGGCCAGATGTTATCAATTCTCTCTTTACTGTTGTGTCTTTCCCAACCTACTTAAATAAGATCGTGTATTACCAGCTTTTCCAGTACATATTTCAGGGGTTTGGCACATATTTAAGGAAACTATGCTGGAAATTTTCTGGAAGTTTTCGTCGCAATAACAATATATTCTAAAGATTTTTCTGAAATCTACTCTTTTTTATTTTTTATTTTTTATTTTTTATTGAAAGTTATACAATGACGTGTAGGTTGCTATACCTACTATCATCTACCAATTTTGGTATCACACTTAATCGCCTGAGTTTATTTCCAAATTTATATCATGGTCACAGATTTTCCTATTATTTCTTGAACTTTTGTGACAAATGACAATAGCCAAAATGGGAAGGATTAACTATGTTGATTCGTGCTTATATATATTAGTAAATGTTGGGAATTTTTGTAATTAACACTTGCATGAGATTGACACTTCAGTCATGAGAACCTGCTAGTATGTCTCAGACGCCTGTGTGTGTGTGCGTGTGCGTGTTTAGATTTGTCACCATTTATTTCATATATTGTATCTATATTTGTTTTGTTTTTCTTCGGCGTGTTTGGTTCAAATGGAGATAGCTACTACAGATGGTTTGTGAAGGCGGCCACAAGTTCACTGAAATAAGGCACAGCTTCTTCTTGTACTGTTTTAGTGTTTCTTACTTTCTCAACTATATTTATTTAAGTTCTTTGAAGTAAGGCTCAGCTTCTTGTATTATTTTAGCGTTTCTTATTTTCTCAGCTATATTTATTACCATGTTCCTGTGCCATCACATGCTTCTCCAACTTTGTCTAAATAGCCTGCAATTGTAATGTAAATAAAGGAATAAAGTAAATAAAGCATTTTCACATACATGATGGTGATAAAGCATTTTATTTCTTATGTGTGCATATATGCATATTTACAGGGGAGAGATTGGCTTTAGCCTTTGTATTTTTATTTTTATTTTATTTTTATTATTTTATTATTTTTTAATTTTAGCATTGAGCATCAGTTTACATCTTTTGTGACATGGATATGATTCAGAAATACATAATGAATATTTTCATTTGAAACCTTGTGCTTTACTTTTTTCTATGTTGAACTGTTAATTAAGTTTTCACTGGACAGGACTTGGAATCCATATGCATAAAGAACAACTGGAGACTGCCGAGATATTTTTTGGAACCATTAGACGGTAAGATTCCATAATTTGTCTCATGCATTGTCTGTTAGGTGAAAAGAAATTATAATCTGTTGCTGTGTTAAACATGTCTCTTTATTTTTCATAGGTTTTTTAGGTTTCAATGTTTGTAATTGAATTGTTAGAAGGAAAAAAAAAAAAAAAAAACCCTTTGGACCCTGAGGTCTCAACTTTACAACTCAGCTCTTTTTCCACAAGAAATTTGTCTAGAAACACTAGGTTCTAGCCATATGGTCCTGTTGAGGATTCGTCGGTTCTAATTATATGGTATTTTGTAGGTGCCAACAACTTTCTTCTACCTTGAATATATTTTGCTTGCACAAGCTAAATGTGTTTTCTCTGACTCTCCTAGAATTTGAAGAGGCCAAGACTTGAATTGTTAAGCTAGAAATTTATGTTGGGTTCAGAGTGTGTTTTATTATTTTTATTTGTGGGATCGCATGCATTTCTTTTTTAATACTACTTTTTCTCTTCATTTTTGTTCACATGACATTCATATTGTTGAACCACTTGGTCTAAAAGTTTTAAGATGTTAGATATGGCCAAATGTATATCATTTAAATATTGTCTTTAACACGCCCCCTCATGTAAAGGCGGGTTTTTTATTCTTATTTTTTAACTTCAAAGCCAAATGCGTGGATATTCTTTTTAAATGGGTGACAGTGATACTTGAACTCAAGACCTTTGTCTGCTCTATGCAATGTTGATCTACTTGATTTAAAAGCTTAAGTTTGTTAATTACGGTCAAATGGTATTTTTAATTTAATATTGTCTTCAACATGTATACTGTGATCTCACTCGCTGCATTTCTTTAGGTAAATTTACAGCGGAGGTTGTATTGAAAGGGAAGGATTTCAAGTTCTCTTCTACCGGTGACTTGAAGACCAATCCGCTTGAAGCAAGGGAATCTGCTGCTGCCCGGTTGGTTGGTAAACTACAGAATCTTGGCATGTGATTGAACAGATATGTTTGGACATCATGCTTTCATAACCTCAAGTTCACCTTTTTATTAGTAGCACTATCAGAAATATCAGTTATGTCGATATTATAGAACAATTTGGGAGTGAAATGGCATTGTGCACCCATCTGATGACAAGTCCCGTTTTGTACATTCAGCAGATGGAGGACTTTTGTCTCTGGCCTAGTGACTGAGGGCCTGCTATATTCTCTTGATAGGCAAACTATGCCGGATATTATTAGTAATGCATATATTTGAACTTTGAGATTATGTGTTCTGATGTTAGATGAGTTTTTGTTGGGAAGGATTCCTCAAAACCTGCAAAAATAAAATAATGGCTTGAAATCAAGTATGGAAATGAAATAAGGTGGAAAGTTCCTTGTTAAAATCCGGTGGTTAAAGAAAAAATGTCAATAAGATATTGTTAATCAATTGGTTTTCCTTTGTTTTGGACGATTTTTGACAATTACTGTCTCATTATATTTTTCTGAACAAGGATCCTGTTGGCAAATCGAGGAATAGGTTTCAAATCCGATTGCTTTTTGAAGTTTTAGGCACATGCTTCATAACATAAGAAGCCTTGGAGTTTCACAAGACATCTAAGGGCATTTGTGTGGCCCATTTGAGGGATTTTACATTTTTCCCTCTTAACAATGAATCATGTGAGATTCTTGTGTGTTTCTGTTGGAGTGATGCTGCAGTGTCCGCGAGAATGACCTTTGGGTTGACACAATTCACAAGAGGGGTTAGCATTTTTTTATTCACTTGAGATCCATGCACCTCATGTGAGGATGACCACATCCTCACAGTCA
Organism: Olea europaea var. sylvestris; assembly: GCF_002742605.1. Classification (NCBI taxonomy): domain Eukaryota; kingdom Viridiplantae; phylum Streptophyta; class Magnoliopsida; order Lamiales; family Oleaceae; genus Olea; species Olea europaea. Next base: position 17,107,855 of record NC_036247.1, on the reverse strand, counting down.
CCGGCGCGGGTTGAGTGGCTTAACCCTTTTTGTTGTCTACATTAACAGTTTCAGTCACTTAGCAATCCAAATTCACCAATTTGAATAAGGTAAAAATTCAAAAACTCCTTTTTTTTTTTTTTTTTTTTAAATTGCAGAATTGGGGTCCATAGCCGCATCATGTAAAGGTCAGAGAGTCCGGTCCTAATTTATCTATTATTGAAATACATAAAATTGGCATTTTATGAGTCCATGTTTCTCTTTTCGGTGGAAACCACCGTTCCATTGATGAATCGCAGTTGATTAAAGTTTACTAACAAAATCTCTGATAAACGATTAAAAAAAAAAAAGGAAAAAGAAAAAAAGAAAAATTTATTAACAAAACGAAAGTGCTACTCTCTCCCTAGTTTATTCTTCCAATGAGCTGATAAATAATTTCTCTCGTTCTTTGATCCTTCGGGTTAGCTCAGCTGGAATGGCCATGAAAAGTTGTTTGCCTCCTTAAACTGGATACTGTGCAGCACAAACCATTCGTCAGTGTTCTCACCCTTGTCGATGAAATTGTAGTTAGGGACTGATTGAACAAATTCAGAACTACAGGGACCAATTTCCAACTTCTGGAAAGTGCAGGGACCTGTTACACCACACAGAAAGTTCAGTGGCCTTTTTGCAGTAGTCACAAAGCCTAGAGACAAACTTGCAGGATCATGAAAAATCAGGGATCATTTTGAAGAATTCAAAAATTCAGCCACCGAAATGAAGTTTTCGTTTATAAACTATAAAAATCTAGAGCATTTTTACAGACCTTGGCCAAACTCTTCACATTCAAAGGGGGTGGATATTTTTTTTTGGGCATTAAAAAATGGGGTGGACCCCTTGTATGAGATATTTTGGCCAGTGTCTCTTCAAATGATCCTGGCAGAATAGCATTTTTGAAAAATATAAGGGGGCGTTTGGTTTGTCGTTTTTCGCAGTTTTCTATTTTTAATTTTCAAAAACACTCAAAACGCGTTTGGTCGCTCATTTCCGAAAACAAGGAAAAATTTATGACTGAAAACTTAAAACAAATTTTTTTTTTTCATTTTGAGTGTTGACAATTAAAAAACTCAAAACGATCAAAATACGTCTTTTTTTTTTTTTTGGATGCTCAACGGTACTTTTAAAATAGTAAATTCATCAAATTTAAAATATATATTATCAGGTAATATATTAGCATAAAATTATTATGTTTTACTAAATAATCAAATTAATTGAATAAATATCATAAAACAATTTCCGGATATGCTCATTGAGGCTGCGGGTAATATGCAGCCAAGGTTCTCTAGATGAAGCCATGGTGGGGTGGACGGTTATGGTTCGGCCTCTTCGGAGAGGTAGAGATGGCAGTTTGAAATGAACTGTGTGCGGCTATAATTCTTCTAAAAAACGTAGAGTATGGAGGCCAACTTTGGGCCTATGCATAAAAAAAAATGTTTTCTTATTTTAATATTATTCTAAAATTTTAAATCAATTTAAAAATTATTTAATAATTAAAAAAAAGCATAAAAAGTGCAGAAGGGTAAGCGCCTTGGTGCGACTAAGCCTAGAAAAAAATTTAAAAAAATAAAAAGCTCGAAAAGCATTGTTTTTTAGAACACTGAATTTGGAAAAGTGGGATTGTCGTTTGTTCTATTAGGTAATTTGTTGTCAAACGACCTCCCTCGGACTGTAATATTACTCGATTTAAGTTCTCAGTTGGTCTAGTCAAATGACTGAACGAGAATTCAACACCACATTCTCGAAGCAACCTAAATAATTTAGTATTGCTCGTGGCCTAATACACTTCCTTGGATGGCCATTAATTAAGAGAATATCTTGTGAGCCTATTTAATTGTCTCTTGGGCCTCTAACTTGACCCATTGTTTAACCTACCTATACTTACCTTATTTGGGCCAGCTGACTTAGAAATAAATTGATTTCTTTCTCTCATTTTAAGAGACCCAAAAGGAGACCCATCGCTGCCTCCCTTATTCTTGGCCGATTCTCATGGTTTTCTCTTGCATCTTCTCTGCCTCTTTTTGTCTATGATCTAAATGGTGATAGTTGATGAGATTCCTTGTTCCTTTGTGATCTCGTAAGTGATATATCTCATTGGCAACGGGAAGTAAGCTTGGTATTGTCTTGGATCCGTAGTTGTCGACTTTGTGGTGTTGGAAGTGGGTATAAACTGAACCTAAGTTATCTTTGGTGATCAATTTTCATCTCCTTACATGTTCAAAAAGAGTCAATAGTTTATCTGCTAAGCTCCTAATGCATTTATTTTGTCTGGACATTTTTTCTTTGTTTATTTTCGAAGGCATGCTGTGTCCCTCTTTAGCATAAATGATTTTTTGTCCAGTCATCAGTACTTGGATTGATTGTATTCTGTTATTCATATCACCTACTGTTCGAGGTGATTTAAATCAATACAATTGTGGTTAAAATTAGAGAGGAAAAGAAAAGAAACAGAAGGTAACAAGTACAACAGGACCATGCAAATTAAGGGAAGATACCAATAGCCAGAGTACTCCAAGATTAAATTACAATGGAAGACCTTGACACTACAACCTCTGGATCTTAGAAGCTGAAGCTGAAGCAATAAAATTACCTTACACCTACTGTGATAATTCTAATCCCCATTTCACTCAAAAAAAAAAAAAAAAAATTCATTTTACAGCATGGTATCAGCATTTGTGGGCAGCCTCTTGAAGAAGCTAACAGCACATGAAGGCAACTTGTTCCTGAATCTGGGTGGCCTCAGATAATACACAACCCAAACAGCCACCACCCATCTGATTGGCACCAAATAGAACCCAAATGCAGCTATAAAGCAAAACATCACAAACAAGAATGTAGCTCTGGGATCACGCCAGCTTAGCAACGCTTGAAATCTCTCGCCTTGAGTTGCAAAATCCCCAACAACAGTTTGAATTCTTCCAGCAATGCTCCTCAAACGATCGTACCTCATTCGAACAATCTCTGCACTTCGACTAGTTGGGAATGAATCAAATTCCTCGTCCAATTCGTCAGGGAGAATTGTCTCTGCAAAGGACAGTCGAGTATCCATGTGAGGTGGGTAACATGGCCGGGACCTATATCGCCAAATTCCCACGGTAGCCAGCTTGAGAAATATGCAAGGAATTATTAGCTCGGGGACCAACACAAGGATGATGAAGACAATTAGAAATAACGTGGAGTATACGGGTTTCTGCCAATTTCTTAAGGATTCTAACAACCTACTCATAACAACAAACCAGGCTAAAACATTAGTAAGCCTAAAGAAATTAGCTTTGCTCTTTCTCTTGCTCCACATATGGGAGTCATGATAAAGCATGTACTCCACCACTTCTCTTCCCAATGGAGGCTCTGCTCGACTGAGCCTTGATGCTATCACACTCATAGCCTGGCACCTTAAACAATCCAGTTGATTCACCGACAATGGCTGCACATAGTGCATCTTTGGCAGCAATGGCAATGTGTATGAATGTAACATATTGAACATATTAGCACACGAAAACCGAACAGCCAAACTAAGCTCTCCCATTTTCTTCACGCCAGAAGGATGCAACATGAGCAGTGGGTAAGCATGAGTATAAACTCTGTCAGATTCAAGAGTTGACAATCTGATTCTAACCTTCCCAATGCAAGTATCACGATTTACGGCTCCTGATGCAGTATTCTTGTCAACTCGCGAATTATCGAACACCCCAATGGAAATGACAGTGCAAGGATCATAAACTTCCCAAGTGTACTGCTCATTCCACTTGGGGGCCAAGCTGTCCACCACAGTCCGAGTTCGAACCCATTTCTGCCCATATTTTGCAACACAATAGGCGTCAGTCAAGCCTCCTTTGCCATCTTTTATCTTCGTGGGCATAAGATTTGTTGCACCCAAAAGGCCAACTTCAAGAACACCAATGTGGGGCTTCCAAAGCTGCTTAGCTGTTGGCCTTACATCACTACTGTACATTGTGGCCTGATCGAGCACATGATAACCTCCCTCAAGTGAAGCACGGAGGTGAATCCGAGAGGCAAAGCGAACCACAGCCTTGGACTCGTTCTGGCTGCTGAACTGAGCGTCAAGATTAAACCATCTAGACATCACCGGCTTGTCATCAAATCGCCTTTCAATATTTGTCATGGGTAAAACCAGTCTCCCCACAACTTCATCCTTATTCGAAGCTAGACGATCCTCGACTGAGATCAACAGATAGTCTTCAAATGGCTCAGCAACCACAAACATGAAATCCTCATTCCAACAAGGATTTGAAAAGCTCCTATTTGTCATGGGCGAGGCAATCCCAGTCCTCAAAACTTGGTTCCCCACTAGAACTTTAGCAAAAAGCTCTGGATATCTCACCATTTTATTCAATGGCGCCCCTTTGCCTCCCAAAAAAATGTCTTGTGCTTCCATCACACTCACTCTCAAGTACCATAGCTTTGGCGAAAGGTAAACCTTTGACTTAATTGAATTCAAACCATCAAAATGCACATTAGCTGCCTTGGAATGCCAGGCTTCGGAGAAGGCCTCATCTGCCTGAGTCCCGAACCACATGGACACCATGACCTCACCACATTTAGCCTTGTCACCTTTCTTGTCCTCCATTCTATACCATTGTGGTGCCAATTGACTATCGGGTGGAACCCTTTTGGGTACCTCAACTAAATCAAACGAAACTCGGCCCAAGTACTCATCTTTACCACTCTCCTTCACAAAAATGTCCACCGTGGATGATTGAATACAATCTTTGGAAAAGGCAAAAATTTGGTCCCAATCTGCATTGGTCAAAGATACCCTATTTGTAATCCCTTTGTAATTTCCAAGCTTCACCTCAGCCACAAGCTCACCACCACCAAACAGCGAAATCTCACGAGCCCTCACAACTCTCACATACAAATACTGCATTTGCTCAACAAGATCATAAGTAGAGCTCGTTTTATCCTTGTTCAAGCCTCCAAGGTGAGGATTGGTCTCCTTTAACGCAAACTCGCTCAACCCAGTTGAGTAGCCCCGAATCCTAGCACCATGACTGATGCCGACGCTGTGAGCGCCGCCGGCAGCGGCGGGAATAACAGGCCCAGGAACGGTAGAAATAACAACATGCTTGATATCACCTAGGCTTGGCTCCACGGGCTTTGGGTGGATCAGATTTTGCAAACCCAGCCCCATTTTGTTTCTTTCTTGGCCCATTTGCTGTGGCACGATCAAGTTCCCACGCTGCTGCTGCATTTTCTTGTTTTTCTTGGAAGCAGCGCCACCAGAAACCATCACTCCACCACCACCACTTCTATCGCTACTAATCACCTGTTTAAAATCTTCTTTCGTAGATAAATAAAGCTTCAAGTTAATCTCACCGCGCACGTACGAAAACAAGCTCCTTTTATCCAGCGTATAAAGCTGAGCCATTTCTTCACCTTCTTTCGCAATGCTCGAGCCCGAAACCCTAACCTTTCCCAAGAAATTCCTGCTGTTACTCGATCTCCTTTCGTTAAAAACATTCACTTCTATGGTCCTGTAAGGCAGGTCCGCGACGTCTTTGACGTGAAAAACTAGCTTCTCGTTCCAAACTGGGTTGAGTTCTCTGTATTTGACTTGGGTTTTATGTCTCTGGTTCTCAAACTCTACCTCTACAAATGGAGACGATGAACCTTCACCATCTTTTGGCATGAGGTTATGTGCAGCCACCACTTCCACTACCAGCTTCTCTTTGCTGCTATTATTCATGTCTGATTTTCTTCCTTTCGTTTTTCTGTAACGGAGAGAGATATATATATGCAGATATAGACAGTAGATACAAATATATAGAGAGAGAAGATTGAAGAGAGAAGAAAATGGATTGAGTAGACTGACTGAAACAAGAATGGGAGATTGAATTCTGAGTGAGTTGTATCACGTAGAAGGTACAGCTCTACTTACCTACCTTATATCAGAGTGCGTGTGAACCACGGGTCATTAATTCAAATGCTAAAAAAATAAAAATGTATTAATACCATTGACCTTTACGGTCACAAAATCCAAACGTTGTGGTTGTTTAGCCCGTTTGGTCCCTATTAATTTTCATTTCATTATATATATATTTTTAATTTTTAACCACATAATTTTTTATAAAATAATATTATATGTAAATTAAAAATTTTTCTTCTTTTTTAACTATTTATTTTTCAAAAAATATTATTCCACCTATTTTTATTTCTATTTCTAAAAAATTGGGAGCCAAACGAGTCTTAGTCATCCTTTAATAAATTAAATTATTTATTATAATAATATTTTTCATCACACATTTTATAATAAAGTATTCTACACACAAATCAATAAAATTAATTTATATTTGAATCACACATTCTCCAAAAAATATCATTCAAAATTATTTAATTTCTCTCGTAATAGGGGACAGACTCTTAATTGTAAAATAGTAACGCTAATATTATCCATATCATAAATATTTAGATAAAAACAGCATAAATAAGTAAATAAATAAATTTCAATTCACATTGTCCTAATGGTTAAAAAATGATTGTTTCCACAATCGAAATTAAGGATGAATATGGTTCCACTTGATTTTGGCTCCAAGGGAATTAAATCTAACCGAATTATGAACCAATGATTTTTTTTTTATTCAATTCTAGTTTGAATTTGATCCCATTACTTAAATTTTGAAATGATAAATGCAAATTAAAATCTATCATTAATTATATTCATAACCACAAGTTAGTAATATATGCCTAAATTAAAACAAAAATATTCATCAAATTCAACTTCAAATCATCAATCATGAAATGAACTATAGTATAGTAAAATTCATTCACAAAAGTCCAAACACATGAACAAAATATAGCCTTAATTTGAATAAATAAATATTAAGTTCCATTCCCATAAAAAAATATTGCCTAATAATAATGATTCACTAATGTAAACAAATGAGTTACTCCCAAAAATAGAATTTTTTATTGTGATTCATTTATTTGTAAAAATATATAAAATAATTAATAAAAATTGAATTAGAACCAAATTGTTCTTGATTCAAAAGAACCAATACCATTAGTTTGTTTTGTAGAATCGAACTGAACCACTTGGTCTGATTGGATTCCGATTTGATATGATCTGACTTGATCATTTTGTCCACTCGTACTTGAAGTCATTTTTCTTATAATAAAAGTCGAATAAAAATTTAAATTAACTTAAATAATTGGTCAAAATTATTCCAAAACAACTTATTAGATACTGATTTCCGACAAAATTCTCACGTAAGTATTCACAATAAAACACGTATGATTTCAATTTTCTATGACAAGTCCAATATAGAAAACTAAATATAGCTTCAAAAATCTGGAAATACAAGGAATGCATGACGATTTGTGAGTTAAGAATTGACCCTCCAACTATAATGAAAGGTTGATTTGTTTTCTTTTGAAGATTAAGGATCAATTTGCCATTAGAAAAAATATATTAAGGAGCAATGATGAATTTTCCCTTAAAAGGGACCAGCTGTGTATAAAATTAAGAACCTTCCTTAAGCTTTGTAATTACCATCTTGGTTGGAGCAGCTTGGTAATGTAATAACCATGGAGGAGGGTTCCTTGGGGTCAGGAGTATAAAGGCTGTTCAAACCCTGGTCAACTTGGGCATATACCGCGATTTACCTCCACCGGTCACTGAGGGGCTGGGGGCTGGGGGTCCAGGATATAGTCTGGCGAAGCTGGGAAACCTGGGTTAAAAAAAAAAAAAAAAAAAAAAAAAAAAAAAAAAAAAAAAGAAAAAAAGAAAAAAACCTTCCTTAAGCATGAAGGACGCAAAACCACGCTCCAGATACCCGCGTGAATAGAGTCGGCAACGGAAAGGTTTGGACAGGAGCGTGACAGAATCTACTGAAAGAATATGATAAATATACGAAAAGGATAAAAATGTTCATCGTCTTCCGAGGTCACTGGTTTTTTCTTTGCTTTTTTTTTTTTTTTTTTTTTTTTTTTTTTTAAACATAAAATTATTAATATGTGTATAGCTTAGAATGTTGGAGTTTCGTCGTGAATTTCTCCAATGCTGTTGTCCTGTGGATTAAAGCTGTCTGAAATAGGCGGCATCCTCTCTCCTAACGTCATTTTTCATTCTTTTCATGACCTTGGTTGGCACATTATTCAAGCGAATTAAGTCATTTGTACTTGTTTGTTAATATTTTTTTGAATTGTCCTATCCCACCACTTCTCTCACATGAGATTGGATCTCATTTGAGGGTCATGACGTAGGGTCCAATCCTCATGTGAAAGGAGGAGGTGGACCCGAATAAATTAAAGTGTGAACAAACAATACAAGTAACATGACCCTACTCAACCAAGTCGAGTATAGGAGAGAGTTGAAATTTCACATAATAAAAACCATAGAGATTGACACGATCGTTAGAATATGTTTGATAGAGATTTTAATTTAATTAATATCAATATTTTGACTGTTATTTTACTATTTCAATTATTATTTTTGAATTTTCTTTCATAGTTAGAACCCACTTTATCTCTAAAGGTCAAAAAATCAATTAACAAAATTCCTACTAAACAAATACTTAATAAAATATCACATGACAATCTATTATAAGATTGTTTAAAATAAAATGAATTTTTCAATCAATCACATTTTGTCAACACTTATTATTTTCAACCAATAACATCTTGTCAACACTTATTAATTATATCAACCGTTATGTCACTTACTTTTTGACAAAATAGCATTATTCAAAAATTTATTTGAACCATGCTAAAGTGATCAAAAATGGTTGACATGCAACCTGACCAAACACTCACAAAAGGAGTCGGGTCCACCTTTTTTTATTTTTTTACATTTTTATTCACGTGGATCCCGCACAAATGAACAAAATAATTGCTTGGATGAAGAGTAACACCTACTTTCGTTTTTCAAGTATTATTAGAACAGAGCCTTTTTGACTCTCATTATTTTCTAAAAATGTATTTTGAAATAGTAAATTGATGAAAATTGTATTGTTAAAAAATAAGAAATACTTTTGAATTAGCATGCAATATTTATTTTATTAAAGAATGTATGACTGAAAAAAAAGATAGAGAAAATTATATTTTAAAAATAATGAAAATTAAACAAGCATTTGTGTCAAATGCAAAGTGTTGTGTAGTTGTACATTGTCACGATCAATTCACAAGATATATATTAAAAGCCCTTGTCAAATATGACGACTGAAATAGTGAAATAACGATAAAAAAATTAATTTTCAAAAGAAAAAATCGCTCCCAAACAGGTCCTATATAAAAATAATAATGAGTTACATGAAATGTGTGAACAGCAATAAGTATTAACAATCATGCTACAAATATATAAAATTTTGGCAAAAACTCTAACAAGCAACATCTGGAGAGAATTGGTTGGAAGATAGAAAGATAAAAAGAAAAAGAAAGAACAATCCACTCATCTACAATCACGTCAACGTCGATAAAATTTTTATCAAAAATTCCATATACTCATGACTTTTTTACGAGTATTATTATGAATATGTATTAAAATTAATATTTAACTTTGTGACACTGTATAAATTAATTTATAAATCGTACAGATGCTATTTATATGTCAATCTGTGCTATGCTTGAATTAAATTGTAGAACTGCTTCCTGCCTGTAGGACTCCACATTGGCAATGTGGTCAGGGGCTGCTATATGGACAGGATTTTGTCGGGCCACGTTGGTCCCTGTTTGGACAGGGCTTGTTCAAAGAAAAATAAAAAAAAGATTGAACCCCAATTTTGAGGACCTCCACCGTTTCGCCTCTAGAGTTTTGTGAGGGTGGTAAATTGCAGGATGTGCCCCATCAAGCAAGGGAACAAGAGCTGCCTGTACACTGCGCCTACAAGGAATCCAATTTCATGTCTCAGGAATCGAATTTCCACACTGCGGCTACCAGCAATGCGTGAGATAACCTCACTTATATCCTTTGTACCACTGGACTATGTCCCGAGAAGCTCCCAGGGCTTGTTCAAATAGTTTTATCCATGTGGTCGAACTTGCAACATTTTATTATAGCTTTGTGCAGCATAGGCTTAAGGATTGTCAATGTCTAGACAATTATTGTGGAAACCTATCTCAACACATGCACGCCTTATAAAATATTAAAAAAATCCTGAGTACCAAAAAAACTTTAATAGAATTCTTATCGATGTCGATGTGGCCACAGCTAATTGGATTTTTTCCGCTTCTTTTAATCTTTCAATCAATTCTTGTTATGTGTTGTCTGTCAAAATTTTCTGCACTTAGCATGATTGTAAATATTAGTGTAAGGAGTGGAGGCAAGACAATCAATATGGGTAAAAAAAATTATCTTGAGCGCCTATTTAACTTCCATTAAATCAAAAACTCTTTTCTTTGTAAACCCACGTTTTACACATTCATACAATAAAAATATTTTACACATAAATCAATTTTTTTTTTACCACACATTCTCCAAAAAAAATAACTATTTCGAAACTTTTTTTTTTTTCTGAAAAAACTCATTTTAATGAATGTCAAAATTGGTTAAATTTGTTTTGGTGCACATGTCAGACACATGGCCCATTAGAGTACTCGGTGTGTAAGTGGTTATGTTCGAAGGTTTCAAAATAATAAGGAAAACTTAGGATGCTTTTAGTTACTTGTTTTCAATTTTAATTTTGTAAAATAACCAAAATGTGTTTGCTCTAGTATTTTGAAAATGCTTCAAAACCTATATTTGAAAAAAAAATTTCTTTTTTAAATAAAAACACGAAAACACTCAAAAACATGGAAAATAAGCTTTTTAATGAACATTTGCCAGAATAAAAACTCTAATAAATCTAAATTTCTAGAAAAAATAAAAATGTAAAATTATAATTTAAATGAAAACAAATAAAAATTCTTAGCCCCTGTAATTAATTATTTTTTTTAATTTCCTATATCCCTTCATAAATTTATATAAAGAGCAGGAGTGAACATATTTTTAAGATTCGGGCCGAAACAAAATAGAATCGATCGGTGCGATTTCGATTTCTCTATTAAATGGGTTGATTTTGGGGCCATACATCGAGAACCAATCGGCCCCTGTCCAATTTTGCCTTAAGAACCAGTAGTGCTCTCTTGAAATTCACTTTTTGCTTGTACCAAGATCCATTATATCTTTAAACAATAGACCCGAAAATTATGTCATGTTAAAATTTTATTTTTTGTACACTCTCTTTTTCTTTCTTTTAATAGGTAATCAAAATTCAAGTCTAGATAATTTTATATATATTTTACAAATTCATAGTTTTAATGCAATCAAATTTAAAAAAAAAAAATTTAGTTCAAAATTTCATAAGAATTCAAATTTTTCGTTGTTTCCAAAGTAACTGACCAAGAATCAAAATACTTGAGGATTACTAAAGATAATCAAGTTATTGTTAAAAAGAATTTTTTTAAGAATTAATTTTTGATCGAATTTTTACCGTTCACGCTTTGTTTAATAGTGTATCTTTTTCCCCCTTTATGAGCTGATCTTGAGTTTTGAGTGGATTTTTGTTTGTAACATTGTTTAATTGACTTTTTTATATTGTTGGATTACGAAAACGATAAGTGATTTTATTCTCCGTTTTCATCTATTTTCAATCAGACAAGTAATTTCATATTTTAATTTCATAATTTTTTCAATATAAAGAACTCGATCAGACTGAAATAGAACCAATTAGTTTGGTTCTGATTCGATTATATGTTGGATATGAAATCAACAATTCCATATATAAGATTCTCATTGGTCCTTGATTTTGTTCGATTCCATTCCGTTCAGAATCGAATTAGTCAGATCGCACCCACTCTTAATGAAGAGTATAATTCTCTAATCAATGTTCCAAGCCTTACTTTTTAGAAATCGATCTTATGTTGTCCCCTTGTTTGAGGATTTCCTAGTTTCATCCAGTTTCTTACAAAATATTGTAAGATTCTACCTTATAATATATTACCATAAAAATGTTCCAATCTAATTAGTGGAATAAAGTATAATAAAACAATTTCTTAAAGTTTCAAATCAAATGTATTTTTCATTTTTCTAACTTTAGAAAGAGTTTTTCAGAATGATAAATCAAATGTATTTTCAATAATTTTAGAATAGATCCTCCAAACAGAAAAACTGAAAATGAATTTATAACTGAAAAATTGAAATACAAACAAAACGCTCCCTTAGTATATCTATATGAATATAACAACTAAACTAGTTCTTTTGACTATGCTGCTAAATTTTTTAGCTAATGATTACAGAATTCTTTGAGATTACTAGTAATCACTAGGAATTGAAGACTTCTAATGGAATCACATTATACTAGTCTACTTCTATTGAGACAACATGGATATATTCTCATGCATTGAAACTCTATATGCTATCAAGAACAGTAGTGGTTCTGATAGATCTATCACACTATGAGTTTGAACTTTCTTGACTAGAGTTAGATAAAATTCCTGAATCAGATTGGATTAAACCGGACTCGAACCAAAAGGCGCTTGACAATTCTTCAAGCTCTAGCAGATGGGGTAAAAGTACTTTTCAAAGAGAATCTTTTTCCACCGAATCGAATTGAGCAGTTCTTCTTAAGTTTAATACACTGATATTGAAATTTAGAACCGATAGGTTCGGTTAGATTCTCAGTTCTAAATTAAGAACCGAATTTTCTTAATTTTTTTTTATATTAAACAAGTCAACTTATGTTAATTTTTTCTTATTTCATTTGCCAGCTAATTATTTGATCTCAAAAATATCATTTTCTTGTTTCATTTACCAACTAATTAATTGAGCCCAAAATATTATTTTCCGTTTTTAACCCAGATCCAACTTTGTAATTCAAAACTTAAAAAATAAAAATTGAGTATCCTAAGTTTTTCTCAATTATTCTATCATTTCTCAAATAATCGAAGATGAGTGGCCGTGCCTCTCTTCATCTTACCCATTTTTTTTCCCTATTCAATGAATTTTCTCTACTTTAATCAAAGTAATTTATATACATTGGTGAATGGATCTTTTTAGGAAACTTGTTGTTTGTATATTTTTAAATTGAACTACATTATATTGTAAGTGTTAATATAGTGTTATTATAAGAATTAAGATTGAGCATATCATTAATTGGATTAATACAGTGTTGTTGTAAATATTAAAAAAAGTTAATTATGGTACAGAACTGAACTGAACCGATAGATTTCATAGTTAAATTTAGATCAAACCGTTCCACCTACTAAATATCAGAAAATTCTAGTTCGATTCAATTCTCTTTGGAACAGAATCGAACCAAACCATGTCCAACCCTATTATCGACACCCAAGTTGAAGTCAATTATTCATATTAACATAGAAAAGAATGCCATCAAGGAATAAGCTTCTAGTAGTAATATGTAAGAGATCATCGTGAGATTGCTAGTTCGATTCCCGTTGGAGCTGTCTATTGACCTTCTTGATTTGAGCCGGTCAGCTATGGGTAACTTAGGCTGGTTTACCTCCTTATGATCCTTTGCCGGCTAGGATCACAAGGTGGGGTTTACCTAGTGCGCACCTTCGGATAGCGGCTGCGGGTTCCTTTGTCAACAAAAAATAAATAAAAAAATAATAATAATAAGAGATCATCTTTTGTTCCATCTATGTAAGAAAAAAATGGAGAATATTCAATGACTATAACATGGATTTTCAAAATAAGATGTATGGCTCAGAATGGACTATTGTGCCTTTGTACTGTGTAATTGTATTGCATACATCTAGACTCTGCCATTTCTTTCGCCCATTTATTTTTTATTCGAGTTTCCCCCTTTTTTTCTTTTTTTAAAATTTATTGCTTGTACAATTTGACATCTGTCATTTAAATGAATAGACCATTATACCTTCACTATCTTAATGAATGGATCATTACACATTCACTATCTGAATTCAATTTCCAAAATTACCCTTGTATCTACTTATTAAGCATACATTTCCTTCTTTGTTGTAATTGTGGGTAAGCTAGGTATATGCCAATTAAGGGACCTGCATTATCATTACACTGCAAAAGTAAAAAAAAGACAGTTACTTGCTCCACTTATCGATATCATCTTTCAAAGAAAATGAAAATTCATTAAGGTCATGCTACTTTTACTTATTTGTTAACACTTTGATTTACTCGAATTCACCTTCTCCTCTCGCATGGAGGTCGGACCCCATGTCATGACCCCCACATGGGACCCAACCTCATGTGAGAGGAGTGATGGGTCGGATAACCCAAAGTGTCAACAAAAAAGTACAATAGTTTAATCCAATTCATTATCTTGCAATTTCTCAAACATGCAGGAGCTTTGTCGTCTCTGTTCTCACTCACGAACACTCCTTTCACGCACAAACCCTAGAAATTTCTTCCGTCTTACAAACTCCTCATGCAAGAGGGAGAGTTCAAAAATTGGCTGGCTAGGTTTGCATTTTTTTCATGGGCGTCAAAATCCCATCACGTAAATCATTTTTTTTTTTTCAGGCCCTTTGCATCAAAGCCATGGAAATTCTTGTTGAAGAGAGTAATGTTCAGCGAGTCCATGCCCCCGTTACTGTAAGTAAAAAGTTCATTAATCTATTTACTAATAGGACATTATGAGAAATATATTTAGATGACTAATTTTAGATTTTGTCTCTCTAGTTTTGGGTAGCGGAGGGATGGACCTGGGTTTACGCATTTTTATTTTTTGATATTCAGGTATCCCAACTTACACCAAACTAAATCCTGGACCTCCAAAACTCTTGCCCCTAGAACTTTGGAGGTGGTAAATCGCAGGTTATGCCTCAACTGATCACAGGTTCCCCCATTGCCTGTACACTTCTGCGCACAAGAGATTCTCCTCCACAGTGATTGCTCCATACCAAATATTTGACCGCAGGTTCCCACCAGGAATCGAACTCTCCACTCTACCGCTGGAAGCAAGACAATGTTGATTGATCCACCAATTGAGTTGTGCCCCGGGGGACGGGTTTACGTGTTACTCAAGTGTTTTGCAAAAGGCATATGCCTTTTGTTTTTGTTATT
>NC_036247.1:17069815-17092600 GCF_002742605.1 Olea europaea var. sylvestris | reverse complement strand
TAAAGCTTCTGGTTTTAGAAAAATCTACTATCATCTGATGATTATTGGAGCTTTATTTTTTGTTGTAGTTTGCTGTGCTGAGGAATTTTTTGAGCTATTATCCAACTTGTTGAATTGATAGTAAGCATCTAGCAACCCGAAAATTTTAGAATAAAATTTATTTATTTTATATTTTATATATTTACATTTTTTTAAAGTTGAGGACTAAAATGAACAATATTTTAAATTTCTATTTAATTTGTTTCAAATAATTAGATATTGTTAGAGCGAGATTTAGTATATTGATATTTGATTCATTTTGTAGGTAATAATTAATTAGAAGTCTTTGACTAGAGAAAAATTTATTTTGAATAAATTTGAGTTAAGATGGAGCCTATCAGAGAAAATAAAGATTAAATATATTATAAAGGGTAGCTCCCAATTTTGCCTATCAGAGAAAATAAAGATTAAATATATTATAAAGGGTAGCTTGATTGGCCTGATCACAATTTTTATGTTACCGAAATTGGGAATTAGTTTAATATTGGTCAGGTGACTATTATGCAATTGATAAGTATTTGATAAATTGGGTTTCTTTATCAATACAATTGGAACTGTGCAGTCCTAATCTAGGTAGTCTTTGATGATTAATTTAATTAAAATGTAATCCTCATCCTAACTAGCTAGCCACGGCAACTGTGATTTATGGATTCCATTTTTCCAAGACTATGTTTCATCAACTAATCCCTTGTTTGAGCTCCATTATTTTTTTAAAAAAAATACATTTTTAAACAGTGTTCTGACATCATTTCAACCACACATTCTTCAATAAAATAATATTACACATAAATTCAAAACTTTTACTTATTTTTTAACCACACATTTTCCATCAATACACTATTTAAAAATTCACTTTCTCCCAAAAAATAGGGCTCAAACAAGGGCTAAATTTATGCCGGAATAGGATAAGCCCTATTTGAAAACCATCCTAATACCAATTTTAAATTCTAGTCCAAGTGCCCTATTTTGGATAACTATGAATTTGTTATTAAAATATAATCCAATTATTTAAACTAGGTTTTATCCAATATAGTACATGTTTCTATTATAACTTAACCACTTTTTATTACTATAAATACTATACGGTGGTTTCATATTTCACCACACCAAAAGTTATACACATGAGAGAGAGAGAGAGAGAGAGAGAGAGAGGGCACTTTTGGGAACTATAAGACAAGAAGTTATTTTGCAACAATTATTCACTAAAGCTTTGAAAAGATTTTGGGCACGTGCATTCAATACCTTTTATATTTCAATAACGAGGTAAGATACTTTATGTGCAAGTGTTTTCATTTTCTTATATTTTTATATTCAATTAAATATGCATGGATTGCCAGTACATTCGTTTTTTTAACGAGATATAAAATCTTACGGGATTATAAGATGACCTAAGATGAGTGTGTCATTTGGTCATTAATATACTCTATAAGATCAGAATGATATGAAGTATAATTTTTTATTGTTATATATTTGTATATGAAAACTGCATGTATCTTATTGGGTGTTTTCGAATACTTACTCTTACAAATTTTTACAGATTAGTTAGGGTCGATTAGACTGTGGCGAATTGGTGACTCGGGTTGCCCAGAGGATCGTAGGAACAAAGAATAAATTTTTCATTAAGGGTGCGTTTGATTACAAGTAGGAAAATTACATGGAAAGAAAATGAATTCCAAGGAATTGAATTACCTAGAAATTGTTTTCATGGAAATTGTAAATTATTGTGTTTGATTGTATAAATTTTTCACGTGGAAAATGTTGAAGTAAAAGTATTTTTTGATGTTCGTTTGACTTTGTTTTACGTGGAAATTGTCAATTTCAGGGATATCCTCTTTTACAATTATTCCTAAAATTTGTTCCCATTGCCAACAATTAAAAAAAAAATAAAAAAAGCAAAAAAATAAAATAAAAAAAAGGTGGAAAACCAAAAACCACCTATCCCCTAGGAAAAAAAAAGGTGGAAAATCACGCTTTAAGGTGTTGTACCTAGAAATTCGTGGAAAATCAATTCCCTGGAAAATTTTGTCAATCAAACAGGCCAAAAGTGGAAGTTGGAATTCGAATTCCAAGTTCCATGGAAAATTTCGTGCAATCAAACGGGGCCTAAGTTTTTCTGCCTTCATAATTATTTGTTGACTTATTTTAAGACCTGTTTATTGTTATTTTTCAGATACAACTGCTATGTTTACTTTAAATTTATGAATGCCGCAGTTCTTATTTATTAAATAATTTTATTTTGATCTTTTGTTACGTCAAATTAAAGGAAAAATGAATTTTTAATAATACTCCGGTGTTATGAAAATTTGGGGTGTTACAAAGCAAGTGGAATTGGGATCTCTTCTTCTGTAGCCGACAATTGTATGAAAATAGTGTTTAAAGGGCGTGGGGAATCAAGGGGACAAGAAAATCGCACAAAAAATAGAATTGAAATTCTTGATAAACAAAGATAAAGAGATAATATCGAAGTGGGCATGTATAAAGCTACATGATATCCAGCTAATTACAAATTCGAAAATATACAGTGGTAGAAGAGTAAAACAGTTAGAGTAGAAATAAAACTACATGGTATTTCACATTAGAGTTGGATTTTCAACATGTCAATTGCGTAACTTCAACTCTCTCTCTCTCTCTCACTCACACACAGAAATAGGCTTGTGCCATGGGCGATCAAAAGAGTACCTATGGTGAGAGCAGAGAGTGATATGAATCTGAAAGTTGTTTGTGAAGTGTATTAGGTTAACATATATAGACAGACTTCCTTATTCAATTCAAAGGATGAGGAATATGAATCTCTAGCTTAAGCTGCTTCTTGGTGCATCCTTACAAAAATAAATATATATATAAACTTTTTTTTAAATTAATTTCACACAGTTGATTTATCTCTGCAAACTTTCATAATAGAATCCCAATATTATCCATCTAAGTAAAAATTAGTGATTCTAAGTCTTTGTTAGTCATTTTATTCCACTCAACGAAGCTTTAAACTCTGAAGTTGCATAAATTTGTATCCTTGAAAATTTTAATTCGTTACATACATTAGATGTGATGAATGCTATTGACACATTACTAAAAACATATTTATAAACTCTTGCTGGGAATTGTAATTTGTTCTTTATTTTGGTAGAGTGATTTTTTTGAAGCTCACCAATTAATATCTATCTTTAATGCTTTTCATCGATGGAGAAACATTTATATCTGTTGATGATCTGCGAATAAGTCCTTGGAAATTAGAAGTAAGCAATCGAAGATAAGTTTAGAACTGTATTTGTATGTCCGAATCCATTGTAAATATTGCGGTGCATAAAAAGTATTATGGAAAAGGTAAAGGTATTTGTCTGTTCAGGTAGAAAAATAAGTTTTGTATGCCTGATTTACCGATTGAACTATACAATTTATTTACTTCTAAAGAACCTAGATCTATGGAATTTAAAAAGATTGCAAGAGGGTATAAGAATACTTTGCATTCATTTTATTTGGTATAAAATATGAGACATAAAGCTCTTTGAAGTATATAGAGATATTTACACATTTAGAGTTCATGGACATGTATATTATTATGTAAATGAATATTTGTTAAAGAATAATATGCCTTGTTATTTTCTATTATATTTTTACAATACAAATAAGGAACTTCAAAATCGAATGAAAATTTCACGAAAACTACAGAGAACTTTGTCTAATTTACTTTGATTATTTTAATTATTGAATTCACTTTGAAAATTTCATAAGTAGATTTTTAGACTTTAAATGATATGACTACTTTTTATGAGTATCGAATACAAATAAAATTCTAACCAAGACTTGATTAGGGAGTCTTTAATACTCCCTTGTCTTAAGTGGCTACTTCATGGGTTGAGGATGATAAAAATGACGATTTTCGCTTTTGTGACTTTACTATGTACTACCATTTTAGTGATTTATATAAGGTTCATTATTATTACGGTTGTTATAATCCTTTGTTGTATCTTTTGTTGTTTATATTCAAGGATCTAGTTGGTGTGAAGCATCAAAAGAATTAAAAACAAGTACTACGCTTTTCTCGATTTTATCGGTGTTCCTAGCATAATTAATTTTGCAGCTGAAATTACTGAAAAAAGGGTTAAGGTTTGCGGATATACCTTTTAGTAGATTTTCTCAGTTTTGCAGTATGAACATTGTAAATGAATATTGAGATTGACCTTATTTTTCTTCATGTAATGCTTAATGGAGCAAAAAGACTGCTTCAGGCGTCTTGTCAAGAATATTATTCATACAAGTTATAAATTAGGTCTTTAAGTAAGTCTATGTTGCTTCACGTGAGTAATATAAATATGTTAAGATTGAAACTATCATATTGGACTATTTTTGTAATAGCCATGAATAACTTAATGCTGAAGTTTATCAAGCTATTGTAAATAGTATTGAAAGTGAGGAAACAAGAAAGTACAAAATAGGAAGGCAGTTTGTGCTTTCATAGCTCTTTATATGTGAACCTAGGGATATGTTAAGGACTCTGTTTATGGTAGTTTTTAATTATTTGTTTTCAAAATGCTAGCATTTGCATTTTTGGATGGAGACTAATGAAAAATGATAGCTCTCGTCTTCATGATGCTTTTGTAGCTTCTAACTTAACTGTGATGGTGCAAGCAATTCAGCTTTTGAAATGTACAAATCACCATTTGTTTACACATTATAGTATAATTTTAAATTTTATCTATGTATATCAAATGTTTTCAATACTGATACAAATAATTTTTTCCTTATATCTACGCTAGCACATACTCAATTAACCTGTGTCATGTGCCTTGCACGTGTATCTTACTAGTATTAACCTAATTGGTAGGGCCTTCAGCCTACTATGGCTTTGACCTTCGAGGTTAGTGTGTGAGATCATGATTCAAAAGCTGAAGCATGCTCGATTCTCCTGCCATGAATGTGGGACACAACTAGTTTTATTGACATATATCAACAAATTACAGGAAAATTGGGTCATATACATATTCTACAATAATTATTATCGTCTTCTCAAGTTTAGGAACATATATATTAACATGTTGAAATTGATCTAACTAATAAGTATTGCATAAGAACTTTTAACTCGATCATGTTCAATATGATCTATTGGCATATCACGCTTGTATCTTACTATGCTACTTGGCCTTGAGACCATATATTATCTTTAAAACTATATTTTATTACTCCCAATATATTTTTATCATTTTTTCCTATTTTTATTTTCACCAACATTCCTTTTATTATTATATTATTTTCTCCATTTTATTTGTGTATATTATTTAATTGAGTTAATATACATGAAGCAAAAATTGAAATATTTTAGACGCATTTCATTATTAAGAGTAGATTTAGCTTTCCAAATGTTAATTTAAAGAGTAATGCTATTTACAATCACTAGTATTACAACACTAGTTTATGTGGCGGTAGATGTCATTATATTAAAGGCACAATAAATAAATCATATCATTTCACTTTTAGTTGAGCATATCATATGATGTTATATAAATTGGTGCTAAATATTATTATTCTAATTTAAAGTTTGAAACATAATTTTAAGGATTAACTTTTTAAAATAGTGAGCATTTCTCTTTTAAAGAATTTCCTGGGGATGATATAAATCAAACTTGGCAAAAAAAATGTGAAGTGTCAAGTCTTATCCTTTTATATAAAAATTTGATTGGCTTTGGTACATTTTTCCATGCGGGACATGGTGCAGGACGTGGAAAGGGCAGATATTTTTAACATTTAACTCCTATTTGATTTAGTTAAAAATGTTGATAAATTTTAAGTTAAAGTTAATAATTGATTTTAATAACATTTTTCTAGAAATCTACATTTTTTAAATAAATTTTTTAATCTCACATTTCATTAATTTTTAATAGAATTTAATAAAAAATGATTTGTAGCAAAACCAAACACGCATTAATCCTTCTAAAAATTGTGATTAAATGCATTAGCTTATGATGGATTTTTTTGTTGATACTCAATAAATTTTGGGGCAATGATATTTAATAGTTAATTTATTAGGTTTCGATTGCGGATTGAAGTATGAAATCAACACCACGATGATTAGCTCAACCGAAGAAATTAAGTGCGCCATTTGAAACAACATTTTAAGTAATGATTTCTCACGACCCATTTATTAGATGAATAGCCACTCAACTTAATTTTATTTTACTTTTGCCAAGCAATTTCATATAACATTTTATCGTGATCACCCAACTTCTTTTAATCCTTTTTAGTAATTTGAAAATGGGTAAAATGGTAATTTTGCATTATATAAAATAAATTAAAAAACGAAAAGTTTTTTTTAATTGTTTTTATTTTAGTTTTTTAAGGAACGTTTTCTTTAAATAACTTTTTGTCTTATTTTTTTAAGTAACTTTTTAAAAAAAAAAAGTTTTATTTTATTTTAAAATCATTTTTTGAAATTAATTTTTATTTTATTTTATCTAATTTTTTAAAAATAATTTTTTATTTTATTTAATATCTTTAAAAAAGTCTTTATTTTGTTTTAATTTTTAAATAAGTTTTTATTTTATTTTTTAAGTAACATTTTTTAAATAGGTTTTATTTTATTTCATTTTTTAAAATAAGTTTTTATTTTATTTTTAATTTATTTTATATATAATGCAAATTTACGATTTTACCTATTTTAAAATTAGTAAAAAAGGTGAAAAGAAATTGGTTGGTCATGGTGAAATATTATATGAAATTGAGTAGTCATGGTAAAACATTATATGAAATAAAATGACTATGGTAAAATAAAATCAAATTTGGTGGCCATGGTCACGCTAAACATAAAGTTTAGTAGCCATAGTGAAATAAAATCAAACTGATTTACGATAAGTATAAGGAAAATATAATTTGTACAGAAAAATGGTTTACCACCTTTTTGACAGATTCTCACATTCGCGTGGGACCCGAGTGAAAAAAATGATAAAAAATTGCTCCCCCTCCCCCTATGAGTCTGTTCTGTCAGGAAGGGTGTCAAACCCTCCCTGTACAAACAGCAAGGTCTTAAGTATAAAGTTGGATGGTCATTAGTGGATTGAACCCACTCTCATTTCATTAAAATAATTTAAAATTTTCAAATGGATCCATCAAACACCAATTTGGCAAAGGGTTTTTCTACATAATAACAGGAGAAATAGATGGTTTGAACTGCATGGCACTATGAGCTTTCAAATCCTGTCTTTCTTCTTCTCTTATCCTTGTGAGTGTGCGGCCACCTTCTTATTCTCTTTGTAAGATAAAATCCTTTGTTGGTTATTCATATACTTGGCAACTTTAGTGTATGATTTGAGGGGTTGAGCAGTTGATTTTTTAAGTTGATGTTGGTTTGAGAAACTAAGTCTGTTATTTGTACACTTACGTTATTGAAGATCTTGGTGAGTGCTCACGTCACACTTTAGTTGGTTAAAATTTTAATCAAATTAGAAAAATCACCCTTGAAGTTGCTAGACTATTGTGGAACCACTCGGTACTCTCACTGTGTTTGAGAGTATTCTCTGTTTGGGAGTATTTGATTCGGGGTCCTTGTTTTCTATGTCTTCTCTTTCTTTTATATTCCCTTGATTATTTTTTCGTGACAAACCGCTTGGAAACTGCTTGATTGCTGTATAACTACCTACTTTCTTTATGGTGACTAACTTGTTGTGGAACTGCCGTATCTAACTGTTGTCATTACTCTTTGTCGTTCAACCGCCTTCAACTGGGCTCCTTGAATCGTGAAATGTGATAAGATTACTCAATAACTGTTATTCTGGATAACCATAATGTTTTATGCTTGCTAAGATCCTGGGCGATTCGAAAGTTTAGGCGAGAACGTGGTCATCGCTCTGGGTGACCGTAAGGTATTCTATTTGCTAAGATTCTAGGCGTCTTGCAAGCTTGTACGATAATGTTACCGTGTTCGTGGGTTTCCACCGCATTCATCAATAATTCTGTTTGGACCTTTATCCTGGATTCCCCAATTGGGCTTCGCTCTTTGGGCTATTTGATATGGGCTGCACTTTTGAACCTTTGAAGGAAACATTCTACCCATTCGTTTGGCATTTGACGTAGATTCACCAAATCGGTCAAAGTAACTTCAGATTCAGTCTTATAAAACTGAGCATGGAACAATTGCTCCAATTGTTGTCATGTTTGAACAGAGTTTGTTGGCAAATTGATTCGGGGTCCTTGTTCTCTATGTCGTCTCTTCCTTTTATATTCTTTTGATTATTTTTTCGTGACAAATCGCTTGGAAACTGCTTGATTGCTGTATAACTACCCACTTTCTTTATAGTATGCTAACATACTGGGCAATTCGAAGGTTTGGGCGAGAACGTGGTCATCGCTTTGGGCGACCGTAAGGTATTCTATTCGCTCAGATTCTGGGCGTCTTGCAAGCTTGGGCGATGATGTTACCGTGTTCGTGGGCTTCCACCGTATTCATCAATAATCCAGTTTGGACCTTTATCTTGGATTCCCTAATTAGGCTTCGCTCTTTGGGTTATTTGATTTGGGTTGCACTTTTACTATATCAACAGTATGTATGTCTCTCCTGTGTCTGTCACCATTCTCTTGGCCCTATCAAATTTTTCAGGAAAAAAGAAAAAGAAAAAGAAAGAACAACCCACTTGCGGTCCCCAAAGATGTCACTTATCATCAAATCGAATGAGAAAAGCCAATTCAAGAAGTTGTCACTTTAGTTACTCAAATCTATATAGTTTCAAATTCTATTCAAATTCTAAGGGTAGTTTAATGAATGAACCTCTATTTCTTTGGAAAAGAATTTAAAAGGAAGAAAGGGGTACGGAGGGGGAAAGAATTTTGTAAATTTATATGTGTTGTTCAGTAGATGGTCCAACATCTATTGGGGCAGAGAGGCTGGCTGGGCCTTTCCGAGCTAATTGAATTCAGAGCTTATATGGAGAGACTGGGCTCATAGGGGAAAATGAATACTGATCTGGGTTCGGTGGTAAAAGTAAAAGTAAAGCAAAGCCACATCAATAATGCTACCAAATCAAGTAGTCATATGGCTTTGTCCAAGAAGAAAAAAGGGTTAATTAACTATCAACCCCAGTGAGTACTCATATGCAGTTTATTTGATATATAATTCACCACCTTCACTAACTCATTCAACCAATCAAAGCTTATAGGATCGATCGTCTCGAGTTATAAAGCCAGATGGGATTTTAATAATTTCAATGAAAGGAATAGGTTTTCAATTGAAAATAACATGAAAGAACAAAGATTCAAATCCATCCATCTCTCTGCAGATGTTAACTGAAAAGTTCGTAAAAAATTATAGGACCATTTTTACTTGAAAAAGTATGTTGGATAAATCGACGGAAGAAAGTTTACTTTTTCCCTTTTCTTCCCACACCCATATAAATTCTCTAAGTGAAGGACAATCACTTCATTTGACATTTTAAATGACATTCTGCTATTGCATTATGAACAAATATTAATATGGAATTGGAGAAAGAAAAGATAAACATTTTTCATTGTAATTGATCAGTAAATAATTGTTCAACACTACAAAAATCCCTAGTAAGGAAAAGCCTCATCATCCTGGAGCATACAAGATAAGATTCCCAATAATAAGTGGGATCCTTGGAGAGGACTGGCTAATCTCTATGCTATATGTTATGTGTTAGTTTGATGTCCTTCGAGTAATATATTGTAAACAATATTATGAATTAATATTCGATTATACACATGTCCTAATTTATAACAATAATCTAAAGTTCCATTATTATATATGATGTCACAAATTGTACACTTGATGGTTCAAGGATAGTGAGATACTATTATCATTAACGACTGGTACATAAAGTTGGGACGTTTTTTGTAGAAAAGATTGCATTGTTCTTATTGCGATTTGTCTAGATTCGGGATAAGAACAATGATGTGTTCTGATGCACGTTGAACAGGACTGCATAGATGACTCATTTGTGATCCCTTGAAATGAGACTTTACTTGATCATTGAATGAGTCATCTAAATCCTGGCCAATAATGTACCTTTGATTACTAGTTCAAATTCTTTGAAGTACAGATGAGTGAAGTCTTAATTGAAAGATCGATCTCGATGCTATGGAATTCGGGAAAAAACAGTTAGAGATCATATATTTGCAATAATGATATCCATTAATTATCACGATGAGTCGATCGTCACTCCAAGGTATTCTCTATAGGCATTTGAACTTGAGCTTATTAGCCTGACAATGGTTTAAAATAATAAGTGGGAAAGGGTTTATAGGCACGTATAAATTCACGGCCTCCTCCGTTATATAATTTGTTATTAAAATATGTATTTGTCTAGTATCGAATTACAATCGATCTCTCTAAAGGTTGACTACGTTATTTTAGATCAACCACTGAAGGTTTCACAATATATATGTCTAAAATATACCGAGTAACGAACAACCATTGAAGGCTTGGCATCGTGGTTGCAAAGATCAAGAGAGACTTCCATGCTGAAATATCCATATCCTACATCTCTTCCCTTGGAAATTTTTACTAGATTTATAATCACAAGCATGAATATCTTAACCAAAATTTTGCAAACCATCAATTCTCGGCATAGCACAATTTGTATTTTCCCCTGTTGCCACCAATAGCCATTGACAAATATACTCAACCGCAGACAACCTAGTGGGCCACTAATCGAAATAGTCCTAACTCCACAAACGGCAAGCCTCGTCTTATTTAGCGGACTCTTCACATTCATTGACATTTGGATTGATGTTGAAGTGGCTAGCACATTGTTGTGAATCTAATCAGAATATTACGATAATAATGAAATAAACAAGAACAAAATAAAGAACATCAAGATTTATGTGGAAACCTAAGAAGAGAAAAAATCACAGGTAGAGGAGGAGAAATCTACTATAATTAATAGCAATTGTGTTTACAACAATATCTCAATGCTCTTAATTAAGATCTAAAGCTCTCAAGATATTGTATTAATATTATGGGAGTAATATAAGTCATGGCTTATATATATAAAACCCTAAAAACCAAGTTAAAGATAAAGAAGTCCAAAACGTGTAGGCGAATGATAAGTGGGCAACAGTTCTGCCGCTCGAGCATTAGGCGGGTGACAGGCGGGCAAGAACTTTCTGTTGAAAATCTGTTGATGTTGCTCGAGCGTCCAACTAGTGGCAAGTGAAATGCAACGTCCTTTCTTCCCAATCCATAATTTTGATCTCTTCAAGATCCATAATTTTCTAGAAACCAAGTTGAAGATAAATAGGAGTCTGAAACCCGTTAAAATGTAAAACTCGAGAAACCCCATTGCTCTAACGACAAGCCGGCAAGACCTTTCTGTTGAAAATCCGTTGGTGTCATTCAAGCGTCCAGCTAGCAGCAGACTAGTGGAAGTACGACGACTTTTTTTCTTTGTCCATAATTTTGATCTCTTCAAGACTGCTTCAACTAGAATTCCAATATCCATTAGAATTTGAGTCACATTACAACACATATGATTAGATATAAACAATTGGCAAAATTGTTTAGGGAGATGAAACTTTAGGCGATCATAAGTGTGCTCTTGCCACAAAGATGCAATGCAATCACCTCTTTCTAAGGCACTCTTTGCTCGTTCAGGCCAACTGCCACGGCCAAGCCAGATGGACTAGTCCTGACCATGATAGGACCATTCACCCAAATACGGCCGGGTGCTAAGAAATCGAAAATGAAAAGCTAAACATTTTTCCTTCTTGTTTTTCCTCAAAAGATACGTAAATTTGGAGTTAAGGGGATAGTGGAAGAGATTTAGATTAGTAGAAGAAGTTGGAGAGAATTGTAAGAGAAGATAGTTGAACTTGTTTGGAAAGCCACGATCAATTCTAAACTTTTCAGCTTATTTCAATTTGGTCTCTACTTCATTACCGTCCGATTTTAGTCCTCTTTCGTCACAATCTTCAATATTATCCCAAAACTTTCAAATTTTTCACAATGGTCCATGAACCTCAATAATCTTCCAAAATTGGTCCTCCGCAAATTCCAAAAATGTGTAACTTAGTCTCCAAATTTTTAATTAGTTGAATTTCCCTCTTGAAACTTGCGATTTTTCTCTCATTGCACCCTTAATGCTTCTTTTTAATCCCGTACGATATGGATAGTCTTCAATTCCTACAATTCAACTCCAATTGAGATATATATAAAATTATCCTTTTTGCTCCAAATATGCCCTCAAATCATTAAATTAAACTAGAATATGATATTTGTACATGATGGATGGAAATGTACTACTAATGATGCAAAAGTATTCACTGATGTAGTTACAAGAACATCGAACAACTTTTCAATGTCGCAGGGAGTAAAATTCTAATATTTCAAAAGATATGTCAAATATTTTTAAAGTACCTCTTTTGCTGATCAATTTTACCTTGTTGATTTTGGCTATTCAAACATATCAAAATTTCTTACCCCTTGTCAAGGTCAAATATATCATTCGTGTGATTATAGTGAATGAGGGAGACTGCATGAAAATATAGGAGTTGTTCAACTATCAACACTCTTCTTGTCAAACCATTATTGAATGTTGCATTGGAGTGTTAAAACCAACATTTTTTTTATTTTGAAATTAATTACAAATTATCCACTTAGTAGACAAAGATAAATCCCTACTACATGTTGCTTAGTACATGCCAGTCGTATGCTTTGGATAGTTTTTTCTCACAATATTCATCATAGGATGTTGAATTTTAAGATGTGCTGATTTCAAGCGAAGATTAAGAAGTCATAATTTGACGCTAGTCAAACAAGTCGAGTGGGACAAGCTAGTGACAAATTCCTATACAAATATAGAATGACTAATCAGCGGCTCACTTAATTTTGTAGATTTATTTTGTTGTTTTAATTTTCTAATCGTGTTTGTTTCTGCAATCAGTATTTATGAATGGAACCTTAATCCACTTTCCATTGAATCGTTTGCTACAATCTTATCATTTACAACCACGTTATATAATTCTCAATTCACGTTGTTAGTTTTATTTTCTTATTTCCTATTTTTACCAAGTCAATCTATTATTTATTTGTATTTCATTTTTGTAAAGGGAAATTTGTAAGATTTATCAATTTTAAAATGTATATATTATTTGATAATATATTAACATAAAATGTTGTATTTAACTGAATAATTCAATTCATTGAATCAAATATCACAAAACAATTTCTTAAAACTTCAACCTAAAAGTGTTTTCTAGTTTCTTGTTTTGAGAAATACATTTTTACGGTAAATCAAACATGTTTTCAGTAATATTAAAATATATTCTCAAAGTAGAAAACTAAAAATAAATTTAAAACTCAAAATTAAAATACAAACCAAATGGGACCTTAGGAGTCTGAATTAAGAACCATTTGAGTCCTAGACGGTTCTTGGTTCTTGAATTGAAACTATTGGTGCCTAATCTTGGAACTAAATTTATCTTCTTTATGAGTTATTTATTTATTTATTATTTTTCTTTTTACAATTTATTCATCACGAGCCAATGACCTGACCTGACATAGGTAGCAAGTTTGCAAGGCTCAGTAAGTAACAAGTACTATAATCAACCAGATTTGTTCATTTAAATAATTGAATCATATCACTCTTGTTCGTAATCACTATTGATTACACTTCACATGTATCTTGCTCTACAAATCAATCTTACTGCGTTGCACATAGAGCCACAACTAGCATAGGAGAGACTCATCATTCATTTCTCACCCACGCCACCGGATCCACCACCATGGCATCAAAAAATGGAAGAAATTTGATTGATAAGATGTGATGAAGTTAAAAGATGATAGATTCGGTGACCCGAGTATCTTTGATCATCTAATGTTATATAATTTTTCAATTGTGAAATATTTATGAACCAAAGGGAAGACATTTGGTGGCATATTCTGGCAGACATTGGATATTATTTGGTTGCATATTTACAGTTGATTAGAAAGCATTGAGATATTTATTTGATGGTACATTTTATTTTATTTTATTTTTTTCTATTTTTGCTAGTGTCAACTCTATGATTTTAAAAAAAAATAAAATGTAATGGGTAGAATTGAAATCGACAATTCGAGTTTGATTTCAGTAATTACATAAATTAAAATTATTTCATTTACGAAATATCTGAAGTGTTATAGACGGTTACGAGTGTTGAAATACCTGAACTGACAAACCCGGAAACCTAAACCCAACCAAAATCACCCTTTAAAGATTGTTCAGAATAATCTCTCATTATTTATCGAGGATATTTATTTTAGTACATTGACTCAAGATATTATCACTCAAGCACATTGTCCAACTTTAAATATTGAAGTTTCATTGTAGTATATTCAATTGAAAAAAGCGAGGCAAGTTAAGCTCATCAAAGCCCCTTTGAAGTAATATAAAGCATTTTCTTCAATTGACAGCCAACATTAAAAAAATTTCTTAGAAAAATAAATCCATTATTATATGTACAGTGTTAAAGAGGCTGTTTTATACACCCATCTTTAATATTGATTAATGAATGTAATTTGGCTGCCGAATCCGTGTATGTGCTCTGCTTCCATGCATAATCTGGGTTTTTTTTGTTCTACATAAAGACCAAAAAAGAGGAGGCACCTAACCATATACTAAACTAAAACAACTAACAAGAAAATATCATAAAAGGTTTCCGCGTTTATGTTGAATTTGTTAATGGTTGAATCACTATTTGTTTCACCCCACAATAAAACGAAGTCCATATTTTCTTAAGGGCCAAACAAATCTTGGATCTATGAAATTCAGTAATATTACTTATGGATTGTTTGGCCCCGTTTAAATGCATGGTTTTCAACTTTTAATTAGTCTTTGAACTTAAAACTTTTCAATTTATAGTTACTAAGTTTTATAATGTCCATCATATTAATCATTTAATGGTGAGATCCATGCATATTATATAGTATGCTTATGTGATGTGATGGTAGACGTTAATTGTCTGAAAATATGAATGTTCTCTTCAAGTGGAATATATCATAACTAAAATAAAAGAGTCACTTATTGTGGCACTGTTTCTATGGAGTCGTGCCCAGTAACTGTTTACCATTTTTTTTTAATTAAACGTTATACTACTTTATTGACTTTCACATGCAATCATCATTTTCATTTCTCTTTCTTTTCTCTGTCTTTTCTATTTTTTCAAACAACTGTCCACGCTCTTTACTCTACTTCCCTACACAACCAAGACTTCTTTTTTCTTCTCTATTTTAAAGATTTTCTAATCAAAAATTTATTTGTCCTTTTTTCATTAAATTTACAGTACAAAACGATATCGTTTCTCTACGTTGAATGGCAAAACGATGTTGTTTTATTTCATTAATATGATAAAATAATGGAATATATCTTATATATAATTATAGAAAAATATTAATAATTTAATTAATAATAATTAAATCTTGATCAATGTATGACATGTTCACTCATTACTTTAATGTTTGAGATGAATTTTTTTTTTCAAAAAATGGAAAAAATTAAGATAATGACTAAAATTGAGAATTCTAATTTTAAGGATTATCCTTTTCAACTGCATCTAGATGGTATTTCATTATGCAAAAATTTAAATGTTAGAATATTGAACAAGAGATAATGGAATAAAGCATAATCTCAAAAAATTAAACGAACCAAATTGTAACTATTATTTTACACCAATATAATAGTAAAAAAACTAAATGATTCAACAAATTAAAGAACAAAAAAAAATTGCAGACAAAAATTTTAAAAAAAAAAGTTATTACAAACTTTTTTTAAATAAATTGAAATAACTAAAATTAAAAATTAATATTATTTAATTAAAATTGAAAAATTATGCTTTATCATAAAACAAAAAGAATTAAAAAGAATTTTAAATCTGAAAAAAATATTTATAATATGAAGAAAATTTTTTTTAAAAGAATTTTAAAATTATATAATTAAAAAATTAAATAAAAGAAGTTATGAAAATTAAATAAAGAATATATAAATATTATTTAATTAAAATTGAAAAAATTAAGCTTTATCATAAAAAGAAAAGAATTAAAAAGAATTTTAAATTGAAAAAAAAAATATTTATATTATGAACAAAACAAATTAGAAAAAAAATGGAGAGTTTCTTTCCATAACATGGAGAGAAGTTTACCTCTCCATCACACGGAGAAATTATCTTCGTTCCTGATTTTTTTTAAATTTTTAAATTTTTTTTCATATTATAAATATTTTTTTTCAATTTAAAATTTTTTAGTTCTTTTTTCTTTGTGATAAAACTTAATTTTTTCAATTTTAATTAAATATTATTTATATATTCTTAATTTAATTTTCGTGACTTTCTTTTGTTTAATTTATTATTATTATTTTTTTGAAAATTCTTTTAAAATTTCTTTTTCCTTCATATTATAAACAATTTTTTATTCGATTTAAAATTCTTTTCGTTTTATGATATAAATAATTCTTTTTTAATTAAAACTTCATCAATATCTATATGAACCTCTATTTATTTTGTCCAATGTATTTCTACTGAAATTTTTATCGATAAAATTTTATATTTACCGATAAAAAAAGTATTGATATCTTGAACTCTAAAACTCATCAAGTAACAACAAAGACATAGCTCGACTAATTATCATCATATCTTTTCTACGCTATTATATACTCAATTACAGTATTTCATAAGCATTGAAAGTGCATTTTATGCCTCTATATAAAAGAGAAGATGGGGGGGGGGGGTACTGTTCATTTGTGGTACGCGTACACATTCAACCGGTTTTCAACGATTTTCCTTTTTGTGTGTGTGTATATATATATATACTCTTTTATATCCCTCGGTCATTTTGAAAAAAATTATCTTCATTCTCAAACATTTGTCCCGTTTTCACTTCTACTCTTCTATCTCCCTGGGTCATTTTGGTGCTTTTTGGAATCGTAAGAAGCATGTGGTATTTCTTCCCTACAGTTCTAATTTTCATGAATCAAATATTCCTACAAAATCTTATCCTATTCAAATGAACAAAGAATTGTTAGACTTTTGTATCAAGGAAATCAATGATTTACTTGATAAAGGTTTAATACGTCCGAGCAAATCTCTTTGGAGTTGCTCAGCGTTCTATGTCAATAATTCGAATGAAATTGAACTCGGGGCTCCACGTCTTGTTATCAATTACAAGCCTCTTAATAATATTTTTCAATGGATTAGATATTCACTTCCTCAAAAGAAAGATCTTTTGAATAGATTATTCAAAGTTGTTATCTTCTTAAAATTTGATATGAAGTTAGGTTTCTTGCATATTCAAATTCAAGAAGAAGATAAGTACAAAATGCATTCAATGTTCCTTTCGATCAATACGAATGATATGTTATGCCTTTTGGTCTAAAAAATATTCCTTCTAAATTTCAAAAAATCATGAATGATATTTTCAATCATTTTTCAAATTTTATCATTGTTTACATTGATAATGTTCTTATATTTTCTGAAAGTATAGAACAACATTTTAAGTGTATCAATACATTCATGCATGTTATCAAGAAAAATAGTTTAGCAGTTTCTGTTAAAAAGATTGTTTTGTGTCAAACAAAGATAAGATTTTTAGGTTATAATATTCAAAATGGTTCAATTATTCCAATTCAGAGAAGTTTAGATTGTACTGAAAAATTTTCTGATGAAATTTTAGACAAATCTTCTCTTCAAAGATTCCTTGATTGCTCAAATTATGTTGACGACTTTATCAAAGAGATAAGGTTAATTTGTACTCCTCTTTTCAGATAAGGTTGATTTGTACTCCTCTTTTCAAAAGACTACAAAAGAGTCTGAATCCATGGTCTCACGAGTGCATATTAGCTGTCCAAAAAATAAAAAAAGCTGTAAAAAATATTCCATGTTTATCAATTCTTGACCCTACTGCTTCAATAATTGTCGAAACCGATGCCTCTGATTTAGGCTTTGGTGGAGCTGTTAAAGCAGATTCCAAAAGAGTCAAATCAAGAACAGTTGGTTAGATTCCATAGTGGTATATGGACTGGCCTTTAAAAGAGTTATTCTACTATCAAAAATGATAAATTTGAACAATAAAAGGGGTACCAAGAATTACATCTTGATCTAAATCTTTAACAAGATAAAAAATATTTTTGAAACAAATATTTGAATTACAAACATGAGCTTTTGAAAGTTTATATTGAATGTTGAGTTTCTTACCACTAGCACCATAAAGACGCTCAATAGTTTTTTCAAAATATTTTGTACGTATCAATCCTTCAAGAATACAATTTTGATCAGCTCCAGAATCAATAAGGACTCTAGAAGTAAATTTGAATTCTTTGTTAACTACAATAATCATATTACAGTACCATTTTTGAAGTTGAACACAATTAATGACATTAATCATTTCTTCTTTGGATTGAATATTTGAAGGAATAAGAGGATTTGATTCTTCACCAGAAGAACTGGAAAAAGATGATTAAGAAGGAGTCTTTCACTTTGACAGTTGACTTCTTATCTTGAGTTTTGAAAAGAGAAACTTCCATTCTAACATCTTTCATTTGACGTTCAGGAATAGAAATTTGAGACTTCATGGAATTGACTTCTGATTTTAAATCAGAACTAGAAATTTTGAAGTTTCAAAACGATTTAAAACTTTTTGCATATTGAAAGGTTCAGCTTTTGAATTTGAAGGAAGAAGGGAATTAAACTTATTTTTGAACTGTGGATCATCAATCTGATCAATAATCTCTTTAATAAGTTCTTCTTCTTTAGTAAGAACATTTATAGTTTTACAACCACAAAGTTCTTTACTTTGACTTGAAGAGGATTGAGAATCTAAACTAGATTTAGCATCTGAATCTTCTTGGCGTTGATAAATATGTTCCAACTCTGAGTTTAACTCATTATCAGAACTGGAATTTGAATCACTAAGATTGAAAAGTTGAAACTTAATATCTTCATCAATTTGAAGATTATTAATCTTGCTTTTGAGATGACATTTATTAGAATAATGCTCAGATTTTTGACATTTCCAACAAGTAAAATTGTTTTTTCTTGAAAATATTTTCTTTTGAAATTTCTTTTTAAAATAATTTTTTGAATAAGAAGGTTTTTGAAAATACTCTTATTTTGAATAAACTTTTCTTTTTGAAAATTCTTTTCTTTTCGTTTTTGAAAGAGGAATCATTTTTTCAAATCCATATTGTTCACAGAATGATCCAAGTTCTTTGCGACTATCTAATCTTTCTGTTTGCAATTTGAATTTAAGCTTGAGTTCATTACAGAGAGCTAATCTTTCTTTGTTAATGAAGCAAATCAATTCTCCATATGAAAGAACATTATGAGGAATATTATTTGAATGTTCCTTTTTGATAGAATTTTTGACTCTTTCAGAATATAATTTTGGAAGTCCAGATAAAAATCTTTCTTTCCAATAAGTTTGACTACAATCTTTTGGTAAAAACACACGTGATAAAAACACGTCTTTATAAACTTGAACAATTTAAAGTTAATAAATACTTGAAATTTTTTCTAAAACATTTGTTGGAGATCCAATGAAATGTTTAATAATACAATAAATTATTGTATTAAAATAATCATTTGAACCATTAGGTTTTAGAGCTTGATCAATTTGAATTTTTTCTTGTTCAGTAATATAATTGAACCACCAATTATTAATTTGACCAAAAAATCCTTGAATAATATTGTTTGTTGCCTCAATTGGAGAAATTCCTTCTTTATTATAGGCGTTATAACAAGCACTGATACTTTCAAGAATTTCAAAAATTTGATATTCAGTTAAACCATTTATATTCCAGATAGTTATGGGGTGTTAAAGCAGATTCCAAAATGGTCAAGTCAAGAACATTTGGTTAGGTTCCATAGTGATGTATGGACTGGCCCTCAAAAGAATTATTCTACTATCAAAAAGGAAATTTTATCAGTAGTTTTATGTATTTCAAAAATTTAAGATGATTTAATCAGTAAAGAATTTATTCTCAAAACTGATTGCAAAGCATTAAAAAATGTTTTACAAAAAAATGTGAAAAATCTTGTTTCAAAGCAAATCTTTGCTAGATGACAAGCTATTTTGTCTTGTTTTGATTTCAAAATTCTATATATACAGGGAAAATCAAACTACTCGGTAGACTATTTCACGAGAGAATTTATTCAATCTTGAGAGAAAATTGTGAGTGATGGAATTCTCAAAAGTGGAAGGAAAAAAAGAAGAAAATTAATATTCCTCTTTTTTCAATTGAAGACTATATTTCTAACTCACATGCATCTTCATCCTCTCAAAATACTACCCTTGCTTCAAAATTAATCCCTAGTTCATATGAAATCAATGAGTCAAAAGCTACCAACTTCAAAAAAGCTGTTCAAATAGGAACTGGAAAATTGCCAGAGTTTAATCCCTCAAACAACTTCAAATATTTTACCAAAAATATTTATTATCCAATTCTTCAAATGGAAAGTTTATGGAAAAAATATTCTTCTCTGGAAGCTTGTCTTTCAGATATTTTTCCTCCTAACTTCCATTACTTGCCAAATAATATAAAAAAGAATCGTGAGTTCTATAAGGCTATTCTCACCAAAACAAAATCAGTCATTATTACTCACATACCAAAAGATTCCAAAGATCCAAATTTTTCAAAAATTTCAATTCTTAAGGCTTGGTCTTATGAAGATTGAGGACAAAAACCTTGGGATGAAAAACGTAGGAATTTACCTAATAGTAAATTTGAACATTTTAACTATCTTGATTATAAGATCGCATGGTTCAATGTTTTCTATATTAGACCAGTGACTTATTCCTGGTTTATTTTGTTCCATCAATCTTGTAATCCCATTTTTCCAAAATGGTTTCAAACATGGTTCATATACTTTGGCCTTGAAGAAAATATTTTGCCCAGTCTAACTCGTCAAGGATATGAATACTTCATAAGTGAGGCAAAATCCTTTTTACAGCCTCAAGAAAATCTTTTGTTCCAATTTGCAAAAAACTTCAAAGTATCTTGAATTTTCTGCTGGGATTTCTTGCTTCTCCAAGCTGAACAAGAATTTGCTGTCAAAAAGATTGTTAGAATATTCAAAATCAAGTGGTGGTCAAAATTCCGTAAAATAAATTGCTGCCCCAAAGCAGTATATTCATGGATTCAAGAGCAAAGAAATTTGGATTTACCTAAATTTTGAAAGAAAGAACAAGAAAAGCAAGCTGATTTTCTAACAGAAAAATCTAGATTATTAGCTATGCTATCTCAATGCAAAACTGCAGAAGAATTAACAGCAATTTCAGAGAAAATTGCCAATCTTGCTGAAGTTTCTTCAAAAATAACTCAATCAGATGCGTACTCAAACTATTTTCAAAGTACTAACAATGGTGATGATTGCTATGGGATTGATATGATGATCTCTTAGCTCGTGAAGAATAAAAATGACTACATGGACCAAATTATTTAGATGAATTATCCTCATATAGGGCCTAAAAATCAAAAGATATCATGTTCAAAATGTGTCTACTGCCTAATAACTTATTTCTACCAGCTTTACCAACTCTCAAAAAATAAAGTTGGAATGACTAATTTAAAGGTGGTTTCAAAATTCAAAAGTTGATGTCTACTTTTGCAAAAGAAGGAGACAATGGTTTTCAATCAAAGGTAAAAGCAAGTGGACGGTACAAAAGTTTCAAAATGAGCAATTATTCAAGATTCCTTCATATCAGAAGCTCAAGACTTCAAGTATAAAAGCAGATCAAGTGTTCAATATCTCTTCAAAGTTTATTGAGTGCATCTCTCTTTAGAGTTTATTCAGTATAGCTCTCAAGAGAGGTAATTTAGCGGAAGATAAATCACTATCTTTATTTTCAATCGTGTAATTCAAAGTTCATTTCAATATTTGTATTTCAATTTTTATATACCAATAAAATTATCTTCATTCTCAAACATTTGTCCTGTTTTCACTTCTACTCTTCTATATCCTTGGGTCATTTTGGTATCAAAGCCATAAGAGAGTGAGGTGAGGTAATAGTAGTTTACCATTATAGGCACTGTTTAAGTAGGAGAACCTGATTTGATTCCGGGATGTCTACTGAATAGACGTTAGTCAGCCCATTGTTAGCTGGGGAAGGCTTGTTAGGGCGGTCCCGTTTGTAGGCTTGGTAAGAATCAATCTATCTTATTTAACTGCTTTTATTGTGGTAAATTATTATAATTTCACTGAATTTAATTATGTCCTCTTTTTCAAATGGTTTCAGAGGTCTAGAAATAGATATGAAAATATTTCAAATGTTTTTAATGATGAAGAAGAAATTGATCAATCATCTGCATCAAATGATTTCAATAGTCATGAACTTCAAATTGCTCAAATAGAACAAAGATTGCATAACTGGACAATTTCAAAGGTAGAAAAGAATTCTATCTATGAAATTGGAAAGTTAGATTTTACTCAAAATTATGTTATCAAAACTTTTGAACAAACATTATCAATTAAAAATTAAAATGTTCATATCAATTTATTTTCAAAAGAATCAATTGAATCCTACAGGAAGAAATTCAAATATCTTCATGTTGGAGTAGTTCAAATTGTTGTCAAACCTTTGTTTAGACTTGGGTTAGACATTTCAATTCTCTTAACTCTTTGAGATAAGAGACTCCTTAAATTTGAAAATTCATTATTATCCGTTCTAGAGTCAAATCTAGAAAGTGGCTCAATTTATTCAAATTATTATCCAAAATTTTCGATTAATCTCAATGATGGAGCTTTTCTTAATGCTCTAAATCTCCATATTCGAACCAAAAATCT
>NC_036247.1:17061482-17065351 GCF_002742605.1 Olea europaea var. sylvestris | reverse complement strand
AATAATGGAACAATTCAATCCTGCTTGGAACTTGGAAAACTAGATAATTTTTAGCAATAGAGTCAGAGTAATATTAAATTAAGCATCTGTTTGAGCCCCATTCTTTCCATAAGAATACATTTGTAAATAGTATATTGATGGAAATGTGTGGTTAAAAAATAAGGAAAAGTTTTAGATTTGTGTGTATTATTATTTTATTAAAAAAATTGTGTTTGAAATGATATCAAAACACTGTTTAGAAATGATTTTTTTCTTCTTCTTCTTCCTCGTATTTTTTTTTTATTTATTTTTTAAATGAGGCTCAGACAAGGGCTAAATCATACAAGAGGGTGGCACCTTGGGTGTGGAGAAACTGCCCATGTTTGAATTTAAAAAATTCAATTCTATTCAAACTCAATTTTAATTATACATTCATCAATAAAATAAATTTATATGTAAACTCAATTTTTCCCTTAGTTTTTATCACATTCTTCAAAAAACTACTATTACAAAATCTATTTTTCTTTAGAAAACAAAAAAAAAAAAAACAAAAAGACTCAAACAAATCCTAAAATTGAAATTTAGTTCCACTTGCAAATATATGGTATGATCAAGTGCAATGGTTTTCAACAAGAGCGAGTCTACATGTACAGAAAATGGGTTTACAGAACTTCTACAGAATACACACAATATGGGAATGAGTGATTTTTTTGGACAATATTTTAAACACATAAAGCCCACCCAAGTAAACATACGTAGCAATTCTGTGAATTCATTTACCGTACAAATGGTTTAAAGCTTTCAACATGGCATTTTGACGACTCAATGGAAGTCGTGGTAATTAATGATGGCAATGGAATGGAATGATGTCACCCACATTCATCAATAGAATTAGCACTGTTATTCAACTAACCCTTAAATTAA
Organism: Olea europaea var. sylvestris; assembly: GCF_002742605.1. Lineage (NCBI taxonomy): Eukaryota > Viridiplantae > Streptophyta > Magnoliopsida > Lamiales > Oleaceae > Olea > Olea europaea. The sequence continues at coordinate 17,064,448 of NC_036247.1, read as the reverse complement.
TTGTTTAAATGGCATGTGATTTCACAAATTTTTTGGATCATAGATGCTTTGACTATCACATTATTTTGGACCATTGTTTTCAGTGAATTCAAATTATCTTTAAACCAATGATCGAGTAAAATTTTGATGATTATTCCTAAAATCAAGGAATTTTGAGAAGTGTAATGCTATTTATTTTTATTGGTGCTAAGCACGAGTCTATATTGTAATTACATAACATTAAATGATAGATTCCATTTAATTAAGGGTAATGTTATTCATAGTCGCTCACTGCGGCAGTCACCGTACGTGACACACACATGACAGGTAATTATTTGATGCATTAATGCAATATTTTTTTATTCATTAATGCATCAAATAACCACCTGCCATGTATATGTCACGTAGGGCGACTGTCGCAGTGAGCGACTGCAAATAGCATTATTCTTTAATTAAATCAATAAAGTGTAGTTACCTAAACTTGTACTCTAACACCAATGATGATGAATAACATTATTCTTTGAGAATTAGCTGGGCTCAAGGAAGTATATCGTTGCACTAATTAAGAAATGTATTGGCTCATCTACAATGATTAAAGAGGATAATTTCGTATTATAGTGATTATTAATAACCAAAAATAGATAAAAAGAAAATATTATGGCAACATAATAAATGTCTAAACTCTATAACGTTAAAATTTCACTTTCACTGGTCTAATCGCTAGCGGAAAAATTCCGTATAATGTTTTTTTGGGAGAAAACGTGTCATTTTCAATAATTATGTAACTTTTAGTACATAAAAATCCCTCAACATTTGAGTTGTCTTTATTCCCTCAAAATGGGATTACTAGTAAGTGACAAAAATGAGCAATACAAATACAAGTAATGTTGTAGAAATTTCATCGTGTTAAAGTAGAAATCACGAAACACGAATTGGCAACGCGAATAACAAAACAATCACGAATGTGTATCAACGAATGGTTTGAACATGATATCGTTGTCCTCAAACGATATTTGCCCCTTCTCCTATGAATTTGAGATGCTTCAAAAGTTGTTGGCAAATGGTTTGTAGGACTATAACAAACCTTGCAAGAATTTAAACACCAAGGCACAAGTGCAAATTCTAGAAAATTTGAAGAATACAAGGGATGAATATTGAATATGACTTTTTAAAATACTTTGATCTTTGATTTTGGAAATAATATGGAACCTTGGTGTTTTGTTGATGTGTTTGCCTTCAACCACATTCACAAAATGGTACCAAACTATAAGTCAAAAGTCACCAAATTTAAATTTACAACGGGAGAAAACGGCTTCCAATAGTCAAAAAGATTGTACCATGTGACCACATGGTTATATATTGGCCATGCGGTCACATGTCCAATATAACCATGCAGTCGCATGGTAGCACCTTGGGCCCAATTTTAGCCTAACTCCCCATTTTTGTTCCATAAACACTAATTACTGATTTTGATCAACAAATCTTCAACAATCCCCCACTTGTTCAAAATTAACAAGTCTCATAATCATAATATACAATACTTGCGCATAAGGATCAGATATCTTTCTATTTGAATCTAACCGCAGTGTAATTCAAACAAATTATAATCGAAATTAAAGGTGGCGTGAAGCTTTGAACCAGTTTTTCCACATGATAATACCAGTAAGAACACATACACACAAGTACGACGTGTTCTCAAATTCCTCATAACTCGCTTAGCGTTATTATGGCCTTACGCTTATCATTTTTAACAATCTTTTAGGAGAGAAACTCCAACTCTCTATTAAGATGGCACTACCTTGAAAATTGTTTAGGAGAAGTTCTTCCAGTACCTTTATTACTTTTAGAGGTACTTGTATTTTAGCACTGAAATTCATTAAAAGTTTTAAGCTCAATCCTCACATCAGTAACAGCCAGTATTATTTTTATTAAGATAGGGTTATCGCGAATTTAAATAATGCTGCCACCATCCACATATCGAATGACTTGTTAGTACCATTTGAACCTGTGAATTACCTTTTGAGTAATGACAAGTAGGGTTGCTATCATTGATGAACCTTTTTAGTTATGGAGTTTCAACCTCATCTTACTTGAAGTGGAAGCAACTAAATCTCTATTTAGTGCTTTAGTTAAAGGATCCGCTAAATTCTCAATTGACATTACATAATTTAACGAAATTATTCCATCTTTGATTAATTTCCTTATGTAGTCATGTCTTAGACTCATATGTTTAGACTTTCCATTGTATACTTCATTGTATGCCTTTGGTAACGTGGCTTGACTATCACACATGATAGTTATTGAAGAAATGTTCTTTGATCCCAAAGGTATCTCATAAAGGAGATCTTTAAGTCACTCAGCCTCTTTCCCAATATCCGATAGGGCTACAAATTCAGATTCCATGGTCGAGTGTGTTGTGCATGTTTGTTTCTTTGATTTCAAAGAAATAACACCTTCTTCAAGAGCAAACACCCAACCCAAAGTGGATCTACTCACTTGCGCTAGATATCCAACTGGCGTCGGTAAATCCTTCCAATATCGTCGAGAATTTAGTGTATTGCATGCCCAGGTTCTTGGTTTTCTTTAAGTATCCAAGAACTCTTCCAATGGCATTCCAATGATTATTACTCGGAATACTAGTAAACCTGCTAAGTTTACTTATGGCATAGGCTATGTCCGGTCTTGTGCATTGAACTGCATATATAAAACTTCCTATAGCACTAGTATATTCTAATTGAGCAATTGCCCTTCCATAATTTTTTACAAGTTTTGAACTTGGATCAATTGGAGTACTATATTCTTTTATATTCAAGTGTTTGAACTTGTTTATCACATTCTCAATATAATGTGATTGACTTAGGTGATAACCCCTACTAGTCTTTGTGACTTTGATACTTAGAATGATATCCACTTGACCAAGATCCTTCATTTTGAATGTGGAAGATAGAAACCTCTTTGTTTCTTCTATACCGTTCATATGATTACTC
>NC_036247.1:17035831-17061382 GCF_002742605.1 Olea europaea var. sylvestris | reverse complement strand
GAAATAATGAGGAATAAAACCAACCTGGAAGCTTGAGATGCCAGCTCTGGTCTGGTCTTCGGGGATGGGTTTTGTAACCGGGGCGGGTGAGTGACCAAGTACACAGTCACGAACGGTTCAGCTAATTGTGGGTTAAAACTGTTGGTGGCCGTATCCCGGTTGGAAGTTAAATTTAATTAGCAGTCAAAGTCCCAAACTTTCAATTCAGTACATTTAGGTCTTCATTGGACAGAAACAGTCATTTCTGCACTTCTGCTCGTAAACAATCAAATGACACATATTTTTAAAGGTTTATTTTTCCTCCAAAAAAAAAATATATTGATAGAAAAAATGGTTACGCGCAAGCCAAAAATTAGAAAATTGGATTGAGGTGTGTCATTCCTATAGGCCACGAACCAACACCCACATATATTCGGGTTGTCAAGCTAGGGGCTGCTTAAATGTTAGACCATACGACTCACCACCTTACACCATTGTTGGGAAATAAAACAGATTGAGATTATATATATGACATGATATGAAATATATGATAGCAAATAAACAACAAAATAAAGGCAAAGAATTAATTGATAGAGGAACGGAGTATTTTATCCAATTGACTAATATTGAGAAAATAAATATAATAATTGTGCTTACACAATTATCCTATATTTCAGTAATTCAAAACTTGTGAAAATAATATAGTATTTATAAGGGTGCACGTCAAACCCTAAAAGTATCATAAAGATTGAAACAAGATAAAAAAAATCAAGTGAAATAGAAAAAATATTTTCCAAAAAATCTAACCTAATTTGGGCCAAAAAAATCAACAATCTTCACTTTGACTTGAATTTCGATGCACCAAACGAATTTTCAAAATTTCTCAAACTGGAAAAATAAATCCAATTGCAAAGAAAAATTTGAACTCCTCAACAAGTACCAAACTTTTTCCAACATAAAAATATTCATCCTCTTCCACAATATCCAACATGGATACATGAACCCAAATACTGTGTTCCCCAGAATTCACAAAGAATTAGAAATTATCAAATAGTATTGAAGCACACCCTGTAGTTAAATTAACTCTTAATGCTTTCATAGAAGGCCCATGACTAGTCTCATCACCTTCAAAAACGTTAAAAGCATGTACAATCGAATCAGCATTTATGTACCTATCTCCATTGGTTCTATCCATAGCAGTTGAAAACGACGGAACCGCAGATAACGACGACAATGCGGAATTACCCATGTCCTCCAAATTCAATTGAGTAGTATTCTTCAATATGAACCTCAAACCAAATCCCATAGTTACAATATCAAATTGAATCTCCACCATGATAATAAATTTGTGTTAACTTTTCTTTATAAATCCTGCCCGACCTTACAAGATGTATAACCGGGACCTCTTTCGCCCCTCCACAACACAAACATCCTTTTGAACCCTCAAGACTTCACCCCCTTCAAAGATCAAGTATTTTACATGTTCCATTTACCAACTTCAATCTGACTCTACAATATCAGCTATCTGACAATGTTTATTATTACCTGTGACAATGAAACCATGATATGTTTCAAAAAATCCCAATCTGGAAACATATGGAACGCACAATGTGTATCCTAAATTCAATCCTTGTCATGTTTGGATTCCATATCAAAAATCATTAAAACATCTCCATCACTCAAATAGTTCTTGACTATGTTGGTCGTGTTGAAAATATTTGATTGCTTCTTATGATTTGCAGTCATATTATTCTTGTCTGTAATTTTTCGCAGTCCCTCTTAATGTATCTATTCTTCTTGTAATAATAACAAACTATATTATTGAAATTTAACATCGACTTACCTCTTCTCCGATCATCATGAACAACAAGGCCTTTTCCATCTCTGGCCTCAGATCCAAACAGATGTCCCATATTCTCTTTTGAAAATAAAGCATTAGACGCATCTTCAATGTTGAGAGTATCATGGCTATACAAGGTTGTGTCTCTAAATGAAATAAATAAAGTGGACAGCGAATACAAAAGGATTACAGCCAAATCTTTTTCATCATATTTTATCTTAAAAGTCTTCAAATGAATGATGATTTCCTTGAACACAGTCAGATAATCTTCCAAAAATCCATCTTTTGCTATGCGATGAAAATACGACCTCTGCTTCAAATGCAATTTGTTTGTCAAATTTTTATTCATGCACCCCAACTTCAACAACAACGTAGCTATCATTTTAACCTTCAAGATGTCTTGAAGAATATTGTTAGAGAGATGAAAATGGATATGTGAAAGTATCTTCTGTTGTCCAAGTTGTAAGCATTTTATCAAATTCCAACAACGCATCATCCAAACCCATCTGTGCAAGTACAGCTCGTATGTTCATTTTACCACAACGATAGCTATCATTAATAATAAAAACTTTGAATAAATTACAACCAATAGTTCTGATATCACTTGTTAGAAAATAAAATGGGTCGATATAAATATATATGACACGATACGAATTATATAATCACAAACAAACAATACGATAAAAGACAAAAAATTAATTAATAGAGAAACAGAATATTTTATTCAACTGGCCAGTAAGAAAAAAACATATCCAGTAATTGTATATTTCAATAATATAAAACTTGTTAAAAGAGTCTAGTATTTATAAGGGTGCATGCTAAACTGTAGAAATACTATAAAAATGGAAACAAAATAAAAAAAATTACGTGGAATAAATAAAAAAATATTTTCTCAAAAATTTAACTTAATTTGGCCAAAAAAAAAAATAAATAAAAAAATACCCAACAACCATAACTATACACAAAGTAGAATTTCACATGCTATAACCAAGTCTTCGTTGATAACCACTTAAGCATCCATCAAGGACAAAGGGAGCCACGTAACATAACAACAACATGGTCTATGCTTCATCTCAGTCACCTCTCCGGAAGCAAATTGAAGATTAGGCTTTTGTAAATGAACTAAATTGAAAATTAGTAGTGAAATAATAAGAAATATGTGATTAATTTTAATGTTTGATTTTTATTGAATTTATAAATCATTAAAAACTTGTATCTAAATGGAGACCAAATTATGCTTTAATGTACGATTGCATTTAAAAAAAAAAAAAAAAAAAACAACAACGTAACGTTTAGTGATCATGACCAACTAAAAGATGATTTGTGTTCAAAACAAAATCTCTCGATAACTCTTTTAATTTACGGGCTAGAGTTCGTTGAAAATGAGATGATCATGCAAAGTGGTTAAAAATCCATTTAAATTGGGCTGAAACTATTTTCTGGGCCTATCTTTCAATCTTTGGTCTCTACTAAACTGATGCTTCTTTGCCTGCCTGACTACGTGGGCCCAAATTGTATTTTCTTCGTGAAACGTTAATACCTATAACAACATAGTAACATCAAAACTACACTACTTTCTCCAAGAAGCTTAGTAACATCCAATGCTAAATTTTTAAAAATACCCATTTTCATAAAAGTTCAATATTTTAACGTTACCTGATTTTATAATTTTTTTTAAAAGTACCTATTTTTATGTAAAATCAATATTTCAAATTTTCATTAAAGGACAGCGTTTTTGTGGGTTACATGTTAGTGTAACATATATATTGTTGTGTTACTTTTAATATGACATCAAAAGAATTTACCTTTTATGTTACCTATGTTACTTATAGTGTTAATATAAGTGTTATTGTATTTTTTTTTATACCCAAGTGTCCATCTTACAGCAACTAATCCTGAGATCTACGATCCAGTCCCTCTTTACGCAGACCAGGCAAATCTCGAGTTGTGCTCCAAACTAGATAGGGTCCAAGAGCCCCCCTACTGAACTGCCAAAGTACCGAGCGAGTCAAACCTATGTATGCGCCTTGCCTTCTAAGAAACTCCTGCCTTCTAGGAAATATCCTGCCTTCCAGGAGAAAGTCTTGCCTTTCAAGAGCACCATGAATCGAACTCGCGACCTCTGAACTGCCCACCTTAAAGAACTGCAAGGTTGTTTCTGATATTATTTTGCATTTACTACTGGAGGATATCAATGTGGAGCACTCTTCTGATATGCAGAGGAAAATATGACTTTTGGAGTATGTAAACTTGTTGAGGATCTAGCCCCATGTGAAGCATTCAATAATCAAGCTAGCTATGGAAAATTTGATGGTAGACCTATTCGATTTTGATGGCTGTTTGATGTATGTTTTAATGAAATTTATGACGGTGTAAACTCTAATATAATTCCCTTTATCTTTTCAAAAGAAAATGATTAAAAGTATTAGAAACTGTAACTAATTATGAAAAAATAATATTTAGAACTCTCACCTTACTTAGTACTCTATTAGCAAGCGTGATGTGTGTCGGTTAGAGTTGCACAAGTATGATCAAGTGTTATTGTATTCTTTATTATATGATTGGTATGTTAACATATATGTTATCATGTTAACACGTGTTAATGTGATAATCCATCTTAAATCTTAAAGAATTAAGTTACTTGTACAGAATTATTTTGATGTAAGCTTGACAGATGCTTTGAAATTCAAATCAAGGATTGAAGCGCTACATCAGTATCTGTCAAAAAAACTGTACAAGTAGCAGGGTTCAACCTTAAAATCATATAGTACTTCAACACTGGTTTTTTACCATCACTAATCTTATTTTACATGCTATGTGTTTTTATTTTAAGGTAACATATATGTTACTTATGCTACTTATTTTTAATTCTTAGAGTAACACAAATGTTTTTTACAGGGTAACATGTGTTACTTATTGTATTATCATTATACATTATTCCGTCTTGCACTGTTTTCGACCATCACTATCTCCTACCACCACTGCTATCAACCAAGTCAAAAACAAGTGAAAAAAATATAAGATCAAGTAGAATTACCATAAAAATAGAGAGCAACACGTGTTACCTTATTCTTGGGAGCTAATGTGTTACCCACATTTCAAACTTTAACATCAATTTGTTTGACATTGTTTTCTACCATCACCACCGCCTTCCACCAGCAATTAGGACTACACACAAAAAAAAATCGTGAAATCTCAAATCGAATCGAAATCTTTGAGTTGAAATCGTTGGTTCGGACCCACGTAGACCCGTGTTTTTTCTCAAATCAAACCAAACTGTTTTAAAATGGTTTGATTTAAGTTTTGATTTTCATAAAACTCATAAAATCGAACTGAACCGTTTTTAAATTTCTTAACTAAAACATTAATTTTATTAACTTAAAAATTTAATAGTTTTCACTTTTCAGAAAAAATACCAATTTAGCAATACAAATTACAATTAGCCTATTGGAATAATCATAGAAAGTAAATTATGTTCATCATTATTGGCTTATAATTTAACAAGTTCACAACACATATCCTCACACGATATCTTAACTAAACTAGAATTATTCCAAAAATCATATGACATGAAAAAAATATATATTCAACAATCCTTATTTAATATCTAACCAGCAAAACAAAAAGAGTTTTAACCAAACTATAATAGTAGAATGTAACTCTACCTTTACTAACCGATATATGACAATATAAATGTCAAACAAGAAAATGTAAATAAAAATGAAGAAAAATGTATTTGTTCTATTAACATCTTTTAGTAAGTAGCTTTGAAAATAATGTATTCATGGGTTTCATGAAAAATATGAATGTAATTTAACATTTAATATTATTAGTTCTCGTTTAAACTTATATGTTAATTTATGTCAAATATATTATTATAATGTCGATAAGTAAACCGTGGATTAAAATCGCACCAAACCGCAAATTATGGTTTGGTTTGAAAAATAAAATGATGTGGTTTGGTTTGGAAAAATTTCAAACCGCATAAAATGATTTGAGTTGAAAACATAGTACAAACTGTCCAAATCGAATCGCGTTCACCCCTATTAGCGATCATGTCAAACCATTTTTTCACAAATTACTCATTATATTTGACCAAAAAGAATATGCAACATACTATATTACTGTGACTAACAAAAATCAGATAAACGACAGACCATCCCCAAGTAACATCCACCACCAACAATTCCTGTGGTCACCAACAATAGCACTTTTAAATATATTGAAAGTCATTTTGTACCATTGAATTAAATTTTTTAAAAATAAAAATTAAATTATTGTAAACATTTCAAATAATTGAGGTTATCAGAGTGACGCGTGCTTGTTTTAGTATACTTTTCATTGGTTGACTCCCTGCAAAATTGGCCATCTTTTTATATATTTTAATAATTGAAGCATGCTGTGCCCGAGCTATTGGAATAGAGCAATTGAGAAATAGCATGGGAAAAATACAGACCATCAAATTTTATCAACTTTTTAAAATTTTACATTTTTTTTAACTCATATCTATTAAAAGTTTATTCAACATGTGTTGTTAGATTAAAAAAAATAAAACTAATAAAAAAAATTAAACGAGACAGAAGAAAAAGGTAATTCATATTTTGTTGATCATTATGTCCATTTTTAATTTATTAATCCTTATTAAAAAGTGAGTGTTGAGAATTGAACCCCGTAAAATTTGAATTCAAAATTTTGACTATCTTTATGGCACGGGACTTGTCATTTTTGACTAATTTCTATCTTAAAATGAAGAAAATATAAAAACGTATATCTGCAATTGAATATCCAAACTTTGTGTCACCAATGAATATTGAAAAAGATAGGTAGAAAATGAAGAACATATAAAAATATTCAATGGACCGATTGATGCCTAAAGTTAGGAGTCTATTTAAAAATCATATAAAATTAAAATATGAATAATTAAGCTTGCATTTGCTTTACCAAAAACAAATAATTCATGAAGCTAACCATGAACCCATACAATAATGCCACGAGGAACAAAAGCTTAAAGAATTATCCCTCAACTTTTCAGAAATATGAAACTGACCCCAAAAATTTTATTGTTGGCAACCCCCGAAATAAAACCCAAATTATGAATCCGTCAATCTTATTTTATGTTGAAGAGAAATAATCTTCTAAGCACCGGTGTAACATGACACATTTAATTGGTGAATCATCACTAATTAAATATCGTGCTATGTCACTAGTGTTTAACATAAGTTAAACATGGTGCTTAGGAGATCATTTTCGTTATGTTTAAAGTTGAAATAATATTAACAACTTCTGAAAATCGTGTTTGTAGGATTATTTATTTAGAAGTGCTAGAATTTTCACAGAATACACGGTACCATCCTGTCAAAGAAAGCCAAAAAAAAAAAAAAAAAAATTGATCAACCAAATGCTGCCACGTCAATATTTGATGGAATTCTGGCACGTCTGCTTCTGTACAAGCAGAAAAATTGTTATTTATTTTATTGAAAACTCCAACATGTCATATCTAAAGCAAATCTGATGTTGGATCTTGGACTTCGGTTCCCAAGTCACACTCAAAGCTTAGAAGAATGCATACTATCTAATTTCAACAACAAATAATTAGGCATAAAGTCGCATTACATTCATATCGAATCAGAATGCTCCAACTCCCTATCGCTCACCCACTCCTTTCCCAAGGGCCTACTCCATTTATTTTGCAAGTGCTCACCAAACCCATCATTGAAATTTAACCCTTAGAAATATTAGTTGCATTTCTAGTTGATTCTAGTATCATCAAGAAAGGAGTACTTCAAATAATTGAAAACTAAATTTAAATAATAAAATGATTGCCCTCTACACAATCAATCCCTCATGATATAAAGATGTCTAGTTTTCAAATTTATAAAGCTAAGTAGTCTGTTTGGTAACAATTTTTGATCCAAAAAAATTGATTTTTTGATCGTTATTTCACTATTAAAGTCGTCATTTTTTTACTTCTCTTTAACGATCAAAAAATTAATTCTCATAATCACTATCAAATAGACCATAAATTTTACTACCTAATTTGAACTGCAAAAAAAAAATGAAGTATGACACATTTTCTGACCATAACAAAGATGTTAATGGTTTTTATCATTAGACTTCACAGCTATAATGGAAAATTCAGAAAAAATGTTGAAAACGATGTCAGGAAGAGTTCCAAACTCAAATTCCACCGTGGGTCCCATTTCATAAGTTCTATTCAGGGCCTATCACATTTTTTAAAAGAGTAATTCTATTCGTAGTCGCTCAATACGACAATCGCCTTACGTGGCATACACATGACAGATGATTATTTGATACATTAATGTGGTAATTTTTTTATTCATTAATACATTAAATAATCACATGTCACGTGTATATCACGTAAAACGACTGCTATAGTGAATTACTGCAAATAGCATTATTCTTTAAAAAATACCCTAGAAATGCCCACACCTTGTGTTGTGAGGAGCCCATGGGAGTTCCCTCACCTTGGCACTGCAGCTTCGTCCTTTCGCCGTTATCCACGTATGAAAGTTGTGAACGCACCAAATAAATTATTAAAAATAAAATCAATAAACCCATGAGGAAGCACATTAAAGTATAAATTTAATTAAATAAATGAATCGCAAAATGATCGAGTTAGAGGTGATAAAAGGCCATGGGATTACAAATTACTTCAAAATGCAAGTCTCGTAGTAGGAAGATTATCACAATAATTATTTTCGCATCATACATATATATAAAAATTACATGTACCAAAAAATCTCTTTGATCAAACTACTTCAAAGAGTAACAAGAACTAAACTACTCTTATAACATTCACACTTCCCTTTCCTCAGGCCGGCAGAAGAAGGCCATAGTTTTTGCTCATTACTAGTCTAAATTTTCTTAATTCAACAAATTGTGCTTAACAAGTATAATACAGGCGATTTAATACCCTCCGATCCCCTGTTTTAGAAGATCGATTGAAAGAACAATCACCATACGTCACGTAGATACCTTCCAGTCATCTGCAGATTCTTCACCATGCTCTCAGCTTTCGAGCTGTCCAGAGATCCCTGAAATAGGCAGACGACTTGTTAGTTTTATCGACTAAAAGTAAAACCGAATCAGAAAAGCCCACAAAACAAAGACGCAGATGTCGAATTGCTTGCTCCATGTTTTTCTCCATAATACTGGAGAAGAGTACAAGACTTTTTTTCCCCACATCCCCTACATGGAAACTGCAACCCTAAAAAAGACCTGATATCGAAATTTTAGAGTAATCTATACCAGTATGAAATTATCCAACATAGCCTAAAAATCTCCTCAGAGGCAGTATGATCCACATCAGATGGAGCAACTACATGAAATGATTAGACACCAAACAATCCACCAGTTATGCCCTACTAAATGTACAGACACGTCAATCTCTTGATTCTCCACTTCAGTATCCACATAATTTCTTTTTATTTTTTTTCACTTCACTTCACTTTTTTCGTCATTATTGCTTTTGAATGGGTGGGGATAGGTGGCAGGATGGCTTAAGAAAATGATAAATACCGACTAAATAATGCAGCTGTTTCATAAAATCTCCAAAAAAAAGGAACCATTATAACCTATGAAAGAAAAATAGCCACGCATTTTGTTGAGATACATACCTGCTCTTGTGCAATTGTGTGGAGTGTTCGGTGTACGTCCCTAGCCATGCCTTTGGCATCACCACAGACATAAATATACCCTCCCTCAGAAAGCATGTTCCAGATATATGAAGCCTGCAATGCACCAAAACATGTTAACAAGAATCTAGAGAAAGGAATAAGAAACTCATAATGAAAATATGTTAATAAAATCCTGATATGCAGTTTTTTGCGAAGCAAGCAGAGAAATCAAAGTAATCAATGAAAATGGTCACACACCTTCTCTGTCATCTTGTGTTGCACATATTCTTTTGTGGGCCCTTGACGTGAGAAAGCAACTATTAGCTCAGAAATTACACCGTCTTGGACAAAGTTATTTAATTCATCCTCATATATGTAGTCCTGTAAATAGCAGACAATAAATTTAGAAACCCAACATTAATATTTTGATCACATAACAAATTTTATCTAAAAAATATCTAATTATCATACAAAAACAATACACGTGTTAAAAAGACTGAAGAAATTTTACGTATGATATTAATCACTAACCATTTTACTGTTCCTGCATCCGAAAAATAATATGGCAGGACCTAGTTCCACTCCTGATTTCTTCAGAGCTAATCTTTCCTGTAAAATTAATGTTATACTTGTCCTGTCAGCTTGAATCCTATTAAAAGTAACAAGGACCAATTAGTTGTAATTTGAAGTGCTATCATACAAACCTGAAGGAAACCTCTGAATGGAGCCAGGCCAGTACCAGGGCCAATCATTACTATTGGTACTTTAGGATCAGCAGGGAGTCTGAAGTTAGAGGTCCGAACAAAAATTGGTGCCCAACTGCAGTCGGGGCTTTCCTCCAAAGGCACGGCATTCTGGAAAAAAAGGCCAGAGTGAGTCTTAACACATAACAGATTCAAGTTAGAAAAGTGAATCTATCACAACTATGTAAGATTTTTCAATGTCAAGATATGTGGAAAATATTATGTATGACACGCAAATACATTTACGATAAGCTGTTGGTACTGTCTAAACAAACAATGTCAACCCAGAAATTCAATTTGAAAACAAAATTGTTACCTTCATCCATGTTGAGCAGACACCCTTGTGGATTCGTCCTGTGGGTGTTTTTTCATAGACCAATGCACAAGTTACATGGATTCTAGATGGTGCAATCCTGCCAAAGAACAATCAGAAAATGAGGACGTGAAGGAAAGGGTTCTGAAAAGCAGAGAATAAAAAACTTGAGAAAACAAGAAATCGTGTTTAATCACGAAGTATTGACATTCGTTAGCCATATGTACAATCTACAAAGAAGACCTCCAACTGCAAATGTACTTAAAATAAAATAGAATAGACAATATCAAAAGAAACACAAAGCAACAACTTACTTGGGAGATGACGAGATAGAATAAAATCTGGGTTGCAGACGAGGAGAAACTGCCGCAAAGAAAACACCTAGTGGAGGCTTGGCTGATGGGAATTCTGCCATGACCTCAAGGAGGCTTCTCTGATTTGCAACTACCCACTGTGCGTATTCCTCCTGAAGAAACAGGTATAGCTACATCAGAATAATGAATTAGGTTTAATTAAACATCAAAACAAGGACTTAACATATCCATACCTTTCCAGCAGGGGATGCAAGATATCTAAGACGGTCAGCTTCACTTGGATCAGAAGCATAAGTCCCTAATGCAATTAGAGCAGACTGGAAAACAGGTGAAATGAAGCATTAATGCCTAATTACTCACATGGCAACCCAAAATGAACATTATTACTTATATAGAGATACAGAGTACCTTTTTTGGAGCACTCAAGAGATCAGCATATTGGCTCAGTGCTGTTCGTAAAGTGCAAGGAGGGAAGGGAGGTGGCAAGGAGCTTCCACTTAGTGGTGTGCCATCCTCTTTATCAGTGTGAATGGAGAAGTAAGTATCTGGAGGCATATTTAGCAACTGTTCAGCCTCCTTGACAACTTCAATCAGATTCTCACAATACACACCAACATGGTCTCCAGTTTCATACCTGAGGAGTAGAAGAAAGATAAAGTGAATAAGATTTAGAGTAAATAAAAAAATACTATGTAATAGTCACTGGAAGAAAAGTAATAAACATATGCTAGGTGATGTAAAATAGAAACTTACGACAGTCCAGTGCCAGAAATATCAAACTCCAAATGAGTGCAAGAACGGTCAGATGCGCGAGTGTGAAGCTCCCTCTTCACAGCCACATTAGCTCTTCAAGCAAAATACATATTAGATTTCAGGTAACCATCACAAGGAGGAACTTCAAAAAAATTTAGCGATAGAATTAACAGAGAAGAACAGCCCAGAGAAAAGCAAGCACATTTGATACCTGCAGGGATGTTGAGCATCGTAAACAGTATTCCCGTTGGCATGAGTAGAACCGTTCTCCAGAACTGATGCATCTGGTTTGTCATGGAATACAACACGATATTCCAATACAGCAGCAGTGTATGGAGTAGCAGTGGTGGCATCATCCTCATCTCGAAGAAATTGATCCAACTCGGGCCACACTAACTCACGCCTATATCGCAAAAGAAAAAAAGTAAGACATTACCCTTGTCTTTTAAGATAATAGAATCTGATCACTTATAACTAATAATTCATGATCCCAGTACCATGCAGCAAAGTCATCCTCAATGCATTGATCATCGTCTCCAAGACCCACTGGGACAAGACGCTTTCCACCTGGAATGAGAAAGAGAGCAGGTAATAAGTGGAAAGCAATAAGTAAGAGGCAAGATCATGGAAGAACTATGTGTAGTTGAAAATGAATGTGAGAGAGAACTGATTCTCAAATAATCAAAATCAAACAAGGTCTAAGATGATTTCCAATTATAGGGGGTGTTTGGGAGCAATTTTTATGTAAAAATACATTTTTGAATAGTAAATTGATGGGAAATGTGTGTTTGAAAAATAAGGAAATGTTTTTGATTTACATATAATATTATATTAATAAAGAATGTGTGGTTGAAAAGAAGAGAGAGAAAAATGCATTTTGAAAAAAATGGGTACCAAACAACTCCATAATGGCAAAAACACTTGTGAAATACACCTTATCAGATGTACACCAAATCTTGATTACTCAAAGTCACTATCAAATACATGATTGAGAAAATGGAGTTTATATAAATTTCTCTAGGGGCTGCAATTAGCATTGAATTTTTAACTTAAGAATAGATCTCAATGAAAACCTACCTTGCTCAGCAACCAGATCATCAACTACTTTTGCAATCTGTTAATCCATGAAGCAAACAAACAAAATTTTAGTGAACAGTGAATCAACAGAAAAATATATAACGCTCACCTGCCAATAAATGAAAATTTGTGTAACTTAAGAAAAGCAGAAGCTAGATATATCTGAGACCTTGTTGAAATGCTCATATTGCCTGTTCCCAAGGCCAAATACTCCATACTGGAGATTCTTGAGCCAATCCCCTCTCTCTTTCCCCTGCACCACACATACTCAGAAACTGACTCCAATTTTTACCCGATATGAAAAACCCAAGTAACTAACCATCTATTTTAATATTTTACCTCTGTAAACCATTTGTAGAACCTTGCTGCATTGTCAGTAGGCTCACCATCGCCATATC
The DNA here is from genome assembly GCF_002742605.1 of Olea europaea var. sylvestris. Taxonomy (NCBI): domain Eukaryota; kingdom Viridiplantae; phylum Streptophyta; class Magnoliopsida; order Lamiales; family Oleaceae; genus Olea; species Olea europaea. The sequence goes on along the minus strand of NC_036247.1, from coordinate 17,048,328 downwards.
TGCAACCAACCAACCATCACCATAATTAATAAATTACATACACCCAAAAGATTCATTAATTATCAGAATTGGCACACACACATTTGCAAGCTCAAGACTAAATAATTAAATTGATTCAAACAATTCATCACCAGAAAACTAGGACATACACAAACAAAAAAGAATAAACAAAACTTAAGGGACCTACGTAGCGAGGAAGAAGAATGTGAAAGTCTCCTTCTTCAACTTCTCCTCATATTCTTCATCATCAGCAGCATAATCATCCTATCACATTAGAAAACATCCAGATCACATCTATATAGTCTGTACTAGTAAAATAAGCAAAACCACAAGCAGTTTAGTTAAAAAGAGGAAAATTAGATACTAAAAACTCACCAAATCAATAACTTTAAACTTGGCCTTCTCATATCTAGCATTACCTTCTTCGGCAAGTGCCTACATAACAATATCCACATTGATCTGAATTACTCAAACATAGTTTAGAATCTAATATCAAAATTATACGGCCCCTTGAATCATCCAGCCAAAACACAAACTAGCTAATTAAAAGCGTCATGTCCTTCACCATATTTCCAATATTGACCAGACCATTTTTGTCAATTCTCATGTTCGACTTAGCATCTTCCATGAATCCAAGTGAAGCCCTTTTTTTAGGAGAGACTCGGAATTCAATTATTACTACTTTTTCACCTAAAAATTTACCCTTCCCCTCATATTTCTCTTCACGGAACAATAACTTGTTTACCTTAGCAAAGCCTTCAGCAGTACCAGTTTGGGTCCCGAAGAAGATGGTGACCTTTTTCTTCCCATCGTCCACTTCTTCCGGCTCAGCCACGGCCTTGGGGATGACCAGCTTCGGCGGCTCCACGGCCTTCTTTGCCGATCCCGCAGTCCGACGCCACACTAGTACCACGACGCACCCGATCAGCACTGCCACGGAGGTGGTAAGCACCATTATCAAGTCTCTGTTCTCCATCAGCATCGTTACCAACGCCGGCGGCACCTCCGATGACCCATTCGATTGGTCGAATTTCACGCCTTTTAGGATAGCCGTCATCAAATCGAAGGGAGAGAGCTTCTCTGAAGTGGAATCCATGAATTATCAATTGTTTGAGCTAGATTTTTATACAACTCAAGAATTATGGACCCTTTGGCCAACAACAAAATCAGCCAAAAAATTCTAAACAAGTTCAGAAAATTTGAAGAAAAATTATGAGTTCTCTAGAGGCTCCCTCTCTCTTTGTTAATGAGTGTTGCTGTTAGGTGAATTTTGTTGAGAGTTTCTAGGTACGTTTGGAGGGACTCTGACTTCTAAGAAATGAGAGACAGATATATGCATTTTATACGGACACACACCGCAGAAAAAAAAAGCAAGAAAGCGAAGTTCCCCCACGGGGGTTGAGGAAGCAACACAAACGCCAACGGCCAACCAAACCAGACTAGTCAAACTCACCTAACACAAATTAACCATGGTTAGATGGGAAGCTCATACATCGATTTGTTATTACTTATTAGTGATTTTCAATATACAACTAAATAATTATTTAGTTAAGGTCTTAAGGAGTCCCGAGTTACTTTCTTAGTTTCTTTAATTAGATGAATAGGTTTGCATGTTAAAAATAGGGAAAATTGATGTTCGAAACTTTTCAATCCGTTACATACTTATCTTAATGTTTTATTTTTGCGGTCGCGATTCCAAACCTTTCGCTTTGATTGTAATCGAAATCCATTGGACAAAATGAGTCCATTGATCTATTAGTCAATCCTAAAATTAGAAGTTTGACTCAAATTGACGAGTGAAGTGTCCAAATAGTCACTGAACTTTAAAAATCACTTAAATGGTTACTGTACTTTGCAAAAGATTTATACGTAATCACTGAACTTTAAAAATCACCTAAATGATCACTGAACTTTGCAAAAGGTTTCCTAGGGATCACTGAATTTAGTGACCTCGTGGAAATATTTTGCAAAGTTCAGTGACCTCGTAGAAATCTTTTGTAAGATTCAGTGACCATTTAGGTGATTTTTAAAGTTCAATGAACTCGTAGAAACCTTTTACAAACTTCAATGATCATTTATGTGATTTTTAAAGTTCAGTGACCCCTTGAAACCTTTTTGCAAAGTTCAATGACCATTTGGGCAATTTACTCCAAATTGACAAAATAACTGGGGGACCAAATGGTATATTTATATTTTCCATAATAAAAACTGTAATAAATAAAGTTCGACATAATAAATACATAGAGGAGTGAATATGTGTGATAAGTGTGTTTCACACACTTATTTAATATCTAAATATGTTTATTATTGATGAAATGAGTGGAATTACTTTCACAATTATGTAACATTTGCTTTTGTAAGTCAAAAATCATCAATGGAATGAGAACAAGGCAAAATAATGATAAAATGACTAAAATTGTGCAAAAATGTGAAGTTGGGGGACAAAATGAACAAGTGTAGAAAGTTGAAGGACCTTGGATGCAATTTATAGAGGGAAAAATTGAAATGAAAGTCAAAATTTGAGGACCCAATTAGATGCAATCAAAGTTGAAGGACCAACCATGCAATTATTGGGGAGATCAAATTGAAGGAAGGAAAAAGAAGGTTAAGGCGCCTTAGCCCCAATTTTGAGTAACAGAGGGCAATCAAAGGGTTTAGGCGCACGCCTTAGGTTGCAAGTCAGGACCTGTGCGCACATTTTAATTTTTCAAGGACTCTTGTAATTTGGCTTGGACGGTTTTTATCATTTTTAAACACCATTTTCACCCTTTTCTACCATTCTTCTTCATCTTTTCTTCTTCATTTTTTCTTATCTTATCTTTTTATTTCTTCATCTCTTTTATTTTTCTTGGATTTTGGGAACAACCAAGAACACTAGGAGAATACATTTGGGGGGAGAAATAGTTGGAGAAAATCAAGATCGAGCCATCAATAATTCAAATTCAAAAGGGTTTTATTTTCACTCTTGTCTTTTCTTCATTATTGTTTCCTATTTGTAATGTTTTATGTCAAATATTCTCCTTTTATCATTTATATAATATAGGTTAATTTATTGTGTTGGGATTTATATTATTAATTTAACCTAGTTTTTAATTAATTTTGATATTTGCTCTTTAATATTGAGTTATTTGTTTAATATATTTTTACTATTTTTATTATTGCATTTTCATTTAAATGGTTAATGAATGATTATGAGCTAATGATATGTATATCATTCGAGAGAAGATTGTGCAGTTTAGACCACAAAATAGAAACCCTAAATTTTTGTAATCTTATAGAGGTATACCTCTAACTCTAGCTGCCAATTTTGATAGGTCTAAGGAATGATGACCCGTAAATCCACTACCCCCCTTAGATTTTCGTATCATCGCAGGAGATTTTGGATAAAGGAAAGTAGCAGTAGATCAATTACCTTAATAACCAAGTCAAAATAGACAGCAAATAGTTTAATAATTGACTGAAAAATAAGAGGAGTAAGGGAACTATACTAGAGCTGAAACCTCAATGATTTAGAATGAAAATAGTATGGAAATACTAGAACCGGTTCAAGAATCCAGAGTATTGCACAAGAAACCAACGAGTGATAGCAACTCAGTGACTAAATAGTGAGTCATAGAAAAACTAGTAGGAATCGGGGTGAGTCAAGTTGACTCACCGTCACTTAGAACAAGTTCTAAAAAACACACAACTCAGCAATGAGTAGGAAACCAAAACTTCGAGAACTCAGTAAAAAACACATTAGTTTTTCAAATCAAAGACTAACAATATTACGAAGTTTCTAGAGATCCAATATTTTATTGGATCGAAGGTAAATCTCAACCAGAAGCTTTAGAAAACCCAATTTGTTTTCAAAAAAACTCAAAAGATTTCAAAAACCGTTCAAATATGCAATTCTAGGTTTTAAAACTTTTAACCCCTACTCTTTAAAGAAAAGGACTTTGATACCACTAGTTGGTCTTAGGATCAATTTGTTTAAAAATGATTAGCAGAAGAACTAAAATTTGCAAAAAAGTAAGAACACCAAGAATTTTCACCCCTTAGGGCCTGGATGTTCAGCCAAAGGCTTATTCACTTGTTGAGCATCTATGTAGTAGATTATGCTCGAATCCACTAAGAACTACAAAAAATCGATACAAGAATGTATGAAAAAATCACATATTTCTTCACTTTCAGTTTGCTACCGCCTCCCTTTATAGAAATTACTCTCCTTACAATTTCTATACTTGTATACTAAATACAATCCAGACATCACAAAGATTTTACAAAAATTGAACAAAAAACTCGAAGAAGATGAAGAGTATACAAAACACTTAGAATGAGACAAAGAGAAAATCCTAGAATATTCACTGCCAATCTCAACGAAGGGTCACAAGAGACGATATATAGTCCATCCAAACGTTCAGATCCAACGGTCTAGAATATGCCAGATCTAGGGCCTGAATTAACCATCCAATTTAAGAAAAATCGTGTTTCAACAGATGCGTTTTATTTCAAAGGTTAAGACCCGATGGCCCAACACAGCAGAGCCGATAGGCCCAATACCATAATAAAGAGGCAGCCCACAACAATCTAATTAAAGAGAGACTTTATCAGCTTACCTTTTAATTTTTTTTTCCTTTTTAATATAAGAATTTATGGTTCAACGATGGTCAATAAAGTCGGTTTTGAATGGGGAACTAATAAATGGTGCTAATTTCTGGCAGGATTCGAATTTAGTATCCAAAATGCTCCTTTGCGTCTCACACTCAAGTTCGTCGAATATTCTATTCTAGAGGGGAAAAATGCCATGGCGCGTCTCCTGTGAAACCGTCAAACGCGGCCCACTATTTCTCACAAAATGTATTTTGCGTCACAGGACTTCAATTTTTTCCTTTTTTACTTGGCGGTAGGTATTAAAATTAAGTTCTCGTTTGGCCCCCATCAATTTCCATTCCATTATATTTTTTTGTTTTTAACTACACAATCTTTTATAAAATAATATTACACGTAAATCAAAATTTTTTCTTTCTCTTTCAATCACTCATTTTTCCAAAAACCCACTACTCCACCCATTTTTATTTTCACAAAATGGGAGCCAAATGAAGGTTAAATTTTCAATACATTTTGATAAAAGTTTTTAAAATGTTGTGGAATCTATAAACTATGTGGTTAAAATTGATTGTTTGACTTTGACTTTGACTTAGATTAAAATTTGATATAAATCAGTACCAAACTGGGCCTTATTTTGAATGCTGACTTTAGAACTGTTAACACGTGATTACTCTTCACTTGATATGTGCATACATTTATTTCTCCTTCTAAAAATTAAAAAAAAAAGGCTTGTAAATTATCATTAATAATCCCCACTGCGTGAGAATGAAATCTGTTTTAACTCTCGAGTCAGTCAATTTTAATATTTAATTCTTTTTGGATCGAATGTTGAAGGTCTTGACATTTCATAATTAAATTATTTGTAATGGGGATGAATATAATAATTCTTTGCCTCTCAATCACGGCGTAGTGACACTCTTAAAGTTCCATGCACTACAAATTTCTTTCTTGTTATGTTTGAAGAAATTGCTTAAATTTCTTGGATCAATACGTCCCATAATTAGGACAAAAAATTGGATTAAAATCAAATGTTGTTTTCAATTACCTGTGAGACCATTTTAATAAATATTTAATTCTTGATTTGTTCTTAACGTATTAGTAAAATGAGACAATTGTTTTTTCAGAATAGTTGTTAAATTGAACGAGATTGTCATGTTAGCTTGGATTTAGTGCTTGTTTGGTAAGAATTTTAATAATTGATTTTTTGATCGTTAAAGATAAAGTGAGTCTATCCGTGAGTAATTCAAAAATGACGACTGTAATAATGAAAAACGGTTAAAAAATTGATTTTAATTATCTTTTAGCTGTATCAAACAAGCTCTAATTTGAGAATTTCTCCTCTTTATAGGATTCAAATTTCTAATATGAGCAAAAAGACAAGAAAATATCAAATAAAAATTGAGAAAATTTATGTGTTTACATGTTACACACTCCAATTTCAAAATTACAATTTACCTAAACGAGGATTATATTAGCATCACATTCTAATTGCATTTATAGTCCTTGAATTTTTAACATTAGCATTTATGCCTCTAACTTTTATTCGTCGACTTCTTATCTTCAACATCTAGTAATTAGTATGCCTTCTAGTTATTGATGGTTTCTGTACAAAATATTTATTCGTACAAAATGTGGCAATGAATGTTACTGCATCTAACAATTTAATATGTTAAAATGGACAAATAAGGATGAAGATTGATTATATTGTCTTTCCTTTTAAAAAAAATAGTCATTATATTATCTGGCGTATAGAGCCTCCGTTTGGGCTCAACTTTAGGCCCCTAACCCCGTTTGATTCGTATTTTTATCAAAATATATTTTTCTTCATTCTTTTTAATCACACGTTCTTATATTAAAATCACAAGTAATACAATTTGAATAGTGACTGTATATAAATTCTGAGGGGGAAAAATTGAAATGGGAGGAAAGGGTGTTATATTTATTTTTCATATTTGATTAATTTTTACTAATAAAAGTTAGTCATATGTTATAAATTGTAAATATTGAAACAACTATGTAGTTAGCAACTTTACCTCCCTAAAAAGGGCATTTTATTAGTCGGAAAAAGAGAGTTGAATATAGGCATTTGGTGGATCACCACTCTTCTTCCACCTGTATTTTCAAGTGACTATTTCAATATAAAATACATTTTATTTTAAAGAGTCAATTTTTAAAATTATTATTTAAAAGCATAGTCAAGAGACCCTTTAAATATGAGAAGCTCTATATTTTAAATAGTCAACTCTTAAAATCATGTTCCAAGAGACTCTTTAAATTAACATTTTAATTTAGTGAGTGGTAAGTCACTTTCTAAAATTAAATGCATTCCAAATATTTCAATTTTCAATGTAGAAAAATAATAAAATAATCTAAAGAAAAGCTACTTAAAAAAAAAGATAGAAAAATAATAAATATTTTTGGATTTAATAAAATTAAGTGTTAAGTATAAAGAGCTTGTTAGAGTATTTAAAAATTTTAACTCTCTAGATTTATAAATGCTCTCCAAGTGATAGAATATGCTTTTTAAAAATATAGTCTCTTGAAGATACTCTAAGAAACTCTTTAAACTAATATTTTAAAATAGAGAGTGAATTTGAGTCTCCAAATTTAAATAGTCAAAATCTATTATCTATAATTAAATGCATTCAAAATATTTTCAATTTTCAATAGAGAATAATATTGTAATATTTTGGAGGGAAATTAGTGAAAACAACATATAGGAAAAAATAATAAATATTTTCTGTGAGTAGTAAAATGAAGCCTCTGTCTGGGAGGCGATTCTCACACGATTTTGATCAAATTTTGGATCGTTGGAAATGTAGTCAGTCGTACTTACTGAATAGCTCATTTGGTAAATTACCATAAATGTCCTTCCAAACAAAGTGAATTAAACGTCGAAAGGGATATATAGGTAATTTTGTAAATTTTGGTCAATAAGTGTGGGTGACTCAAATTATCACGATAAAAATTTTGATTATTATTTGCTGAGTATCACTTCGAGACAGACGCTAAGTGCTAAAGATAAAGAACCTATTGGAGTATTTAAAAAATTTTATCTTCTAATTTGCAAAATATGATCTTTAAAAATGGAGAATTTCCTGGAGATATTTACCTTATTAACTAGGTTCATAATCTAAATTAACTAAAGATGTGCTCGAACGCTTAAACAAAACCCTCAGCCACAATTTTAGAGCCTTATTTTTTAAGAGAATAGATTTTGTAATAGTGATTTTTTGAGAAATGTATTGTTAAAAGTTATAAAAAATAAAAATAAAAATTGGATTTACATGGAAAATTATTTATTGAAGAGAAACGAGTTTTTAAATGAGTGAGCTATTAACATGACCATGTCCAATTTCAAGATTTTAATTGCACTAGCAGAATTATGAAAAGTAATGAACATTCATAGTGGATTTTTAATTAGACGTATTTTCGAAACAAACAAACAGGGATCACATTGAGAGATCTGCATAGTTGATTGCATAGATACTTTTATTGATTCGTAAATGTTTCTAGTTAGATTTTTGTTCTAAAATATTTTAATATTCTTGTTGGGGCCATTAGATATTAGTACAGTCATGTAAAACTATCAAATTAGATCTTGATGGTTATGTTCCATGTCACGAAACCTTCCTCTACCTCTAGGGTTTTATTCCCTCCCAAACAATAATTAAAGGAAAAAGCCAAACGTCCAGGGTTGGGGACAGGGCAAAATACAGGGCGCCACGTTGATGGTTATATTCCATGTCATGAAACCTTCCTCCACCTCTAGGGTTTTATTTTATTCCCTCCCAACCAATAATTAAAGGACAAAGCCAAACGTCCAGGTTTGGGGACATGGCAAAAAACAGGGCGCACATGGCGCCCCCTATTGGAGGGTCGGCTGTCGGCCAATAGACATGGCGCCCTGTTTTTGAGCCTGTCCCCCACCTTAGACAAGAAGCAGAGCTGATAATTAAAATATAACACAGCCAACACACATAAAAATATATATGCTGTAGTTACTATATAGGGTAATACTGATATTTTATAATCACATTTGATAGCACAAACTAAAATAGGTACGACAAAAAAAACTTGTTCAATCCAATACTTGTTGGGCCCCGCCTTGAATAGGGTGAAGATTCCTAGCCTAATCGAGTAAACAAGACTGGGATGGGGTGGAGATCATTGCGATGAAGCGGGTATGGTAAACATAGTCTCTACCCTCCTATTTGTCCCTTTTAAAGTTAAAAAATTCAAATTTAAGTTTTTTATCAAGCAAAAATAAAATATTTATCATTATTTTTAAAGAGAACATAAATTGTTCTTAACAATTTGTAAAAAAATTAATAATATTTGTTAACTAAAGACATAAAAATTAAAAGTATAAAAAAATAAGGTATGACTACGGTATAAAGTGACAAAAATATCCTACGGAAAAGTGGTGAGAACGGTCGACCTGTCTCATATCTGTCTCGTTACCATCCTTACATTGAAAATAAATAAAATGCTGAGTTTTCCATATTTTATTATAATTTTTCCTTTTTGATCATAATTTAAACAATATAATTTTTTTTATACATATCTAAATTAATATCTAGAATTTTTTAATTTTACACAAGAATACAAGGTTAATTGTCGTGCCTGCACGCCATCACTAGTCAGGTATCTTGACCAATTAATAAATATGATATTCAACTCGACAATTGCCTAAAATAATAAATTCACAAATTCAAAAAATAGCAAGCAATTTCTTTTTGGGAGCGATTTTAGAAAAACTTAAGCAAAGTCTTGATCATTGGCAAGTGCACATGTGTCCCATTCTACTGCAATTTTTGATTGCCTTATCAATCAATTAACACTTGAAACGATATTTATTAAGGAAATAGTCTATATTACCCTTGTAGTTGTTTGAATTACTTATATATATTTTCTCCGTCATCATATTTGACTGTTCTCAGAGGACATACTTGACAATGCACAATAAATACACCTTACAACTAAGGGTTTTTTTTTAATAACTTGTCGGATATCAATGAGCTCTAACAATAATATTTTATCATAATTTGATGAATTTTGACAAAAAAAGCACAACTAGACAGGATCTAAATGTGGAAATTATAAACTTGAAATCAATTGGGTGTGGCCAGTTATTCCAAGTATAATCTTTTTTCAATACTATACGCAATTGTTGACATACATAAGAGTGACAAAAACATCTTTGAACAATCGAAGAAGTAAATTCTCTGAGCTGAAAGTAAAGCATCGAATTTAAAAAAGGGTACAGTCCTGAGTTACTCTTCGAGGAGTCATTTGAGTCTAGTTTTATCCATCCATCCAATATCTAGCGATTTCCATTTAATCATTTTGATGCGTCATTTGCGAACTATTGAGATAGATGATGATAAAAAATGGTATTTGGTAGCTTTGGTAATGATTGTGGTATAATCCAATTTTCATTCATATTTTTTGTTTTATAAATATTTCAATCTCATTTGGCACAGTCATGGGCTTCTGATTTGGTTTGCTAATCGGCAAGCATGCATGAGAGTTTTAAGAGGCCCAAAATGCCATTTTCAAACTAGTCTTTTTGATGAACTAGTTTGTATAATATTAGTCAATAGCTCGAATTATTTACTTAGAAGAGTATAATCAGAGAAGTAATTCTCCTAGTTACCGCGAAAAGAAGGAAGGCAGTGCTAATAAGAACAATCATGCTGCAGTATCAGAGAGGTTTAGATTATCTCATTAAACTGTTTAAGATATAGTCAAATTTTTCATCCAATCATAATTTGCCAACTGTTCTAAAAAGTTCACCTAAACGTGCCTAGGCTCGAAACTTGGGCAAAACGCCTCGCTTCGCACCTAGACGCTTTTTTTTTTTTAATTCTTAAACAAATAAATTGTTTCCTTTATTTCTTCCGTCTTCCATAGATGCACTTTATTAGTTTTTTTTATGTATATTTTTTCAAAATGTTTTATTTGACTTTAGCTTATTATTATTATTTTTAAAAAAACTTATCATTTCACATTAATTTCAGGTTTTTAAAAGATTTTATTTGTACAAAATTAAAATGACTTTATTTAAATAGCTAAACAATATTTAAATTTTGGTGTTATCTACATTATGTAATTATTATTTTGAGACTCATTTTATTACAAGCTCCAAAAGCAGGTATAAAGTTTTTATAAATCTATTAAGTAGGACTTGTCTAATTGAATATTAAAACTAAGAAAAATATTCTAAGTTTTGCATTTCGAAAAATTAAAAATTGTATAATTGACTAATGGTAGGAGTTATTAAATAAATATTGTATTTTATAATTTTAGATGTTTAATATGTATTATTTTAATTTTTAAATAATTTTCAAAATGATTAAAAATTAAAAATAATATTATAAGTAAGAAAAGCTTTTTTTATGCTTAAACTTTGTCTGAGTTCGCTTATGCTTGTAAAGTTAGAAATTTCAACTTCATGCCTAGCTACGCTTTACACTTTTCAAAACACTAATTTTCTCAACACCCATTATGTTAAAACATCTGTCTACATCTATTTGGCAAAGTGGCTTTACCTAATAAGAATGAATTTCATATTAAAAGGTTAGAACTTGACTAGATCTATGGCCGAGCAGTGTGCATGGCCACATGCTTACTTTAAAAGATTCAATAGATATATGGTTCGTCTTGTCTTTGCGTGCTTCTGGGAGGGCAGCTTTGATGTTAAAATGAGATATACATATGTAATTCCAAAAATCATGAATAAAAGGCAAGTGAGTGCACAAAGTTACTCAAGTAGAAGGCATGCATTATATATGCTATCTTCCAAACATGAAGTAGGACACACAACACTATTAGTACCAGGACTTTCTCATAACAAGACAACCTAAGTACACCACTTTCTTAAGTGAGGGAAAGTAAGATACCAATATTATTCGAAACACCACATTCTATTTAGGTTTAGGCACTGGATTAGGCACAGGATTACGCACAAAGATGCCATTGTATTTCGTTGCAGCCTCTACGCAGTTAATTGTTCTTTTGTATTCCTCCTTCCCCTGTTTTGGCTGATCTACAAATATGCCTCCATAACGGTTACAAGCCTCTCTGCAGTTAATTACCTCTTGACGGTCCTCTTTCCCTGGACGTGTCGTGGGATGTGGATTAACTTCTTGTTGCTGTTCATATTTAGGCTTTGAAATTTCAGACGTCTTACCTTTGACATTGTCATATGCTGTATTATTTTTCGTTTCATAGCGTGGATCTTGAGCAGGAAATTTGTGATGCGGTTTTCTACCAGCAGGAAATCTAAAAGAAGGATTCCCACCGGCTTTTGGGGAATCGGAAGCATAATCAGTGTCATGTTCGGGTTTAGTACGTACCATCTTAGGCGAGTACGACCCTCCATATCCCCCATGCCTGTCATAATTGTCATCATCCGATTCATCAGTACTACTACGATCATCATTTCTTGAAACAGGCGCACCCTTGAGACGCTCCTTAGAAGGCGAGCCATACGCCATGTTTCGAGGAAATTGAGGGTGGTCATCTACAACGTCACCAGTGGCGGACGCAGACATTTGGAATTAGTGGGACACAATTAAATTTACTAAAAAGTTACAAAAAAATTTATGTATTATACAAAAACACATACACATGATCACTATCATAGATTCACAAATATCATATATATAATAAATAACAATTTCCAAAAAATTTCAAATAATCTCACATGTATGATGAATAAAATTTTTTAAAGATTTTTCAAATTAAATATAAAAAATGACAAAATAATTTCAACTCTCACTCTATCAATTGTTCGATCATTGTTTGAACTCTATTTTAATAAATAATAAAAAAAAATCAACTATCATTATTGCCCAATTCTAACTTTTGGTTCTTAAGGGAACCCCCCCCCCCCCCCCAAA
>NC_036247.1:16994211-17030231 GCF_002742605.1 Olea europaea var. sylvestris | reverse complement strand
AAACAAACAGGGATCACATTGAGAGATCTGCATAGTTGATTGCATAGATACTTTTATTGATTCGTAAATGTTTCTAGTTAGATTTTTGTTCTAAAATATTTTAATATTCTTGTTGGGGCCATTAGATATTAGTACAGTCATGTAAAACTATCAAATTAGATCTTGATGGTTATGTTCATGTCACGAAATCTTCCTCTACCTCTAGGGTTTTATTCCCTCCCAAACAATAATTAAAGGAAAAAACCATACATTCAGGGTTGGGGACAGGGCAAAAAACAGGGCGCCACGTTGATGGTTATGTTCCATGTCATGAAACCTTCCTCCACCTCTAGGGTTTTATTTTATTCCCTCCCAACCAATAATTAAAGGACAAAGCCAAACGTCCAGGTTTGGGGACATGGCAAAAAACAGGGCGCACATGGCGCCCCCTATTGGAGGGTCGGCTGTCGGCCAATAGACATGGCGCCCTGTTTTTGAGCCTGTCCCCCACCTTAGACAAGAAGCAGAGCTGATAATTAAAATATAACACAGCCAACACACATAAAAATATATATGCTGCAGTTACTATATAGGGTAATACTGATATTTTATAATCACATTTGATAGCACAAACTAAAATAGGTACGACAAAAAAAACTTGTTCAATCCAATACTTGTTGGGCCCCGCCTTGAATAGGGTGAAGATTACTAGCCTAATCGAGTAAACAAGACTGGGATGGGGTGGAGATCATTGCGATGAAGCGGGTATTGTAAACATAGTCTCTACCCTCCAATTTGTCCCTTTTAAAGTTAAAAAATTCAAATTTAAGTTTTTTATCAAGCAAAAATAAAATATTTATCATTATTTTTAAAGAGAACATAAATTGTTCTTAACAATTTGTAAAAAAATTAATAATATTTGTTAACTAAAGACATAAAAATTAAAAGTATAAAAAAATAAGGTATGACTACGATATAAAGTGACAAAAATATCCTATGGAAAAGTGGTCAGAACGGTTGACCTGTCTCATATCTGTCTCGTTACCATCCTTACATTGAAAATAAATAAAATGCTGAGTTTTCCATATTTTATTATAATTTTTCCTTTTTGATCATAATTTAAACAATATAATTTTTTTTATACATATCTAAATTAATATCTAGAATTTTTTAATTTTACACAAGAATACAAGGTTAATTGTCGTGCCTGCACGCCATCACTAGTCAGGTATCTTGACCAATTAATAAATATGATATTCAACTCGACAATTGCCTAAAATAATAAATTCACAAATTCAAAAAATAGCAAGCAATTTCTTTTTGGGAGCGATTTTAGAAAAACTTAAGCAAAGTCTTGATCATTGGCAAGTGCACATGTGTCCCATTCTACTGCAATTTTTGATTGCCTTATCAATCAATTAACACTTGAAACGATATTTATTAAGGAAATAGTCTATATTACCCTTGTAGTTGTTTGAATTACTTATATATATTTTCTCCGTCATCATATTTGACTGTTCTCAGAGGACATACTTGACAATGCACAATAAATACACCTTACAACTAAGGGTTTTTTTTTAATAACTTGTCGGATATCAATGAGCTCTAACAATAATGTTTTATCATAATTTGATGAATTTTGACAACAAAAGCACAACTAGACAGGGTCTAAATGTGGAAATTATAAACTTGAAATCAATTGGGTGTGGCCAGTTATTCCAAGTATAATCTTTTTTCAATACTATATGCAATTGTTGACATACATAAGAGTGACAAAAACATCTTTGAACAATCGAAGAAGTAAATTCTCTGAGCTGAAAGTAAAGCATCGAATTTAAAAAAGGGTACAGTCCTGAGTTACTCTTCGAGGAGTCATTTGAGTCTAGTTTTATCCATCCATCCAATATCTAGCGATTTCCATTTAATCATTTTGATGCGTCATTTGCGAACTGTTGAGATAGATGATGATAAAAAATGGTATTCGGTAGCTTTGGTAATAACTGTGGTATAATCCAATTTTCATTCATATTTTTTGTTTTATAAATATTTCAATCTCATTTGGCACAGTCATGGGCTTCTGATTTGGTTTGCTAATCGGCAAGCATGCATGAGAGTTTTAAGAGGCCCAAAATGCCATTTTCAAACTAGTCTTTTTGATGAACTAGTTTGTATAATATTAGTCAATAGCTTGAATTATTTACTCAAAAGAGTTCAATCAGAGAAGTAATTCTCCTAGTTACCGCGAAAAGAAGGAAGGCAGTGCTAATAAGAACAATCATGCTGCAGTATCAGAGAGGTTTAGATTATCTCATTAAACTGTTTAAGATATAGTCAAATTTTTCATCCAATCATAATTTGCCAACTGTTCTAAAAAGTTCACCTAAGTGTGCCTAGGCTCGAAACTTGGGCAAAACGCCTCGCTTCGCACCTAGACGCTTTTTTTTTTTTAATTCTTAAACAAATAAATTGTTTCCTTTATTTCTTCCGTCTTCCATAGATGCACTTTATTAGTTTTTTGTATATATATTTTTTGAAAGTCTTTTATTTGACTTTAGCTTATTATTATTATTTTTTTAAAAAAACTTATCATTTCACATTAATTTCAGGTTTTTAAAAGATTTTATTTGTACAAAATTAAAATGACTTTATTTAAATAGCTAAACAATATTTAAATTTTGGTGTTATCTACATTATGTAATTATTATTTTGAGACTCATTTTATTACAAGCTCCAAAAGCAGGTATAAAGTTTTTATAAATCTATTAAGTAGGACTTGTCTAATTGAATATTAAAACTAAGAAAAATATTCTAAGTTTTGCATTTCGAAAAATTAAAAATTGTATAATTGACTAACGGTAGGAGTTATTAAATAAATATTGTATTTTATAATTTTAGATGTTTAATATGTATTATTTTAATTTTTAAATAATTTTCAAAATGATTAAAAATTAAAAATAATATTATAAATAAGAAAACCTTTTTTTATGCTTAAACTTTGTCTGAGTTCGCCTAAGCTCGTAAAGCTTGAAATTTCAACTTCATGCATAGCCACGCTTTACACTTTTCAAAACACTAATTTTCTCAACACCCATTATATTAAAACATCTGTCTACATCTATATGGCAAAGTGGCTTTACCTAATAAGAATGAATTTCATATTAAAAGGTTAGAACTTGACTAGATCTATGGCCAAGCAGTGTGCACGGCCACATGCTTACTTTAAAAGCTTCAATAGATATATGGTTCGTCTTGTCTTTGCGTGCTTCTGGGAGGGCAGCTTTGATGTTAAAATGAGATATACATATGTAATTCCAAAAATCATGAATAAAAGGCAAGTGAGTGCACAAAGTTACTCAAGTAGAAGGCATGCATTATATATGCTATCTTCCAAACATGAAGTAGGACACACAACATTATTAGTACCAGGACTCTCAGAACAAGACAACCTAAGTACACCACTTTCTTAAGTGAGGGAAAGTAAGATACCAATATTATTCGAAACACCACATTCTATTTAGGTTTAGGCACTGGATTAGGCACAGGATTACGCACAAAGATGCCATTGTATTTCGTTGCAGCCTCTACGCAGTTAATTGTTCTTTTGTATTCCTCCTTCCCCTGTTTTGGCTGATCTACAAATATGCCTCCATAACGGTTACAAGCCTCTCTGCAGTTAATTACCTCTTGACGGTCCTCTTTCCCTGGACGTGTCGTGGGATGTGGATTAACTTCTTGTTGCTGTTCATATTTAGGCTTTGAAATTTCAGACGTCTTACCTTTGACATTGTCATATGCTGTATTATTTTTCGTTTCATAGCGTGGATCTTGAGCAGGAAATTTGTGATGCGGTTTTCTACCAGCAGGAAATCTAAAAGAAGGATTCCCACCGGCTTTTGGGGAATCGGAAGCATAATCAGTGTCATGTTCGGGTTTAGTACGTACCATCTTAGGCGAGTACGACCCTCCATATCCCCCATGCCTGTCATAATTGTCATCATCCGATTCATCAGTACTACTACGATCATCATTTCTTGAAACAGGCGCACCCTTGAGACGCTCCTTAGAAGGCGAGCCATACGCCATGTTTCGAGGAAATTGAGGGTGGTCATCTACAACGTCCTACGCAGTTAATTGTTCTTTTGTATTCCTCCTTCCCCTGTTTTGGCTGATCTACAAATATGCCTCCATAACGGTTACAAGCCTCTCTGCAGTTAATTACCTCTTGACGGTCCTCTTTCCCTGGACGTGTCGTGGGATGTGGATTAACTTGTTGTTGCTGTTCATATTTAGGCTTCGAAATTTCAGACGTCTTACCTTTGACATTGTCATATGCTGTATTATTTTTCGTTTCATAGCGTGGATCTTGAGCAGGAAATTTGTGATGCGGTTTTCTACCAGCAGGAAATCTAAAAGAAGGATTCCCACCGGCTTTTGGGGAATCGGAAGCATAATCAGTGTCATGTTCGGGTTTAGTACGTACCATCTTAGGCGAGTACGACCCTCCATATCCCCCATGCCTGTCATAATTGTCATCATCCGATTCATCAGTACTACTACGATCATCATTTCTTGGAACAGGCGCACCCTTGAGACGCTCCTTAGAAGGCGAGCCATACGCCATGTTTCGAGGAAATTGAGGGTGGTCATCTACAACGTTACCAGTGGCGGACGCAGACATTTGGAATTAGTGGGACACAATTAAATTTACTAAAAAGTTACAAAAAAATTTATGTATTATACAAAAACACATACACATGATCACTATCATAGATTCACAAATATCATATATATAATAAATAACAATTTCCAAAAAATTTCAAATAATCTCACATGTATGATGAATAAAATTTTTTAAAGATTTTTCAAATTAAATATAAAAAATGACAAAATAATTTCAACTCTCACTCTATCAATTGTTCGATCATTGTTTGAACTCTATTTTACTAAATAATAAAAAAAAACCAACTATCATTATTGCCCAATTCTAACTTTTGGTTCTTAAGAGCGGCAGAATAGTCAATGATAGAATGCTTCTTACCTGTTTCCCGCAATTTTTCGGCAGATGGTTCTATTTTTCGGTGGTGGTCCTTCCTTGACCAAGCCATGAATTTGAAGCACTAACTTTGTAATAGACTCGGAATTTCTGCACCCTTGCTCCAAAAATTAATAGGTGTCTGCTTATATAGAGATTAATTTTGTTCTAAAATATAAAAATCTGATGTAGTGGTGATGGTATAATTCTAAGAATCTTCCATTATCTGATTGAAAAGAATCAAATTCTATATAAAGATTAAAAAGTGGATGGAGTCATTTAGTGTTGGACTAGATAGATTGGAATCTCTCTTTCAGTTCCAACAAGGCAGGAATAATCACTGTTGCATTGATTAACTTCTAAAGGAACGATTCATCAGTACTACTACGATCATCATTTCTTGGAACAGGCGCACCCTTGAGACGCTCCTTAGAAGGCGAGCCATACGCCATGTTTCGAGGAAATTGAGGGTGGTCATCTACAACGTTACCAGTGGCGGACGCAGACATTTGGAATTAGTGGGACACAATTAAATTTACTAAAAAGTTACAAAAAAATTTATGTATTATACAAAAACACATACACATGATCACTATCATAGATTCACAAATATCATATATATAATAAATAACAATTTCCAAAAAATTTCAAATAATCTCACATGTATGATGAATAAAATTTTTTAAAGATTTTTCAAATTAAATATAAAAAATGACAAAATAATTTCAACTCTCACTCTATCAATTGTTCGATCATTGTTTGAACTCTATTTTACTAAATAATAAAAAAAAACCAACTATCATTATTGCCCAATTCTAACTTTTGGTTCTTAAGAGCGGCAGAATAGTCAATGATAGAATGCTTCTTACCTGTTTCCCGCAATTTTTCGGCAGATGGTTCTATTTTTCGGTGGTGGTCCTTCCTTGACCAAGCCATGAATTTGAAGCACTAACTTTGTAATAGACTCGGAATTTCTGCACCCTTGCTCCAAAAATTAATAGGTGTCTGCTTATATAGAGATTAATTTTGTTCTAAAATATAAAAATCTGATGTAGTGGTGATGGTATAATTCTAAGAATCTTCCATTATCTGATTGAAAAGAATCAAATTCTATATAAAGATTAAAAAGTGGATGGAGTCATTTAGTGTTGGACTAGATAGATTGGAATCTCTCTTTCAGTTCCAACAAGGCAGGAATAATCACTGTTGCATTGATTAACTTCTAAAGGAACTCTTTTGCTATGAGATAAGATAGCAATATTTAGTTTTTGACAATGGATATTACTCTAAAATTTAATGAAGCTAGTTTGGTTTAGCTAGTCTAATGTGCCATGCACACAATTCACTAGACCAAGGAAAGTAGATTTAATAAATTTATTTGTTTCAAGCTAGTCTAATGTGCCACACACAAGATTCACTTAATTTAGGTGTCGAGCTTAAATTAAATTCGAGCTAACTATCCCGTGAATGATTAGAGTGAGTAAAGTAGATTTTTAAATAAGTTAATTATTAACATCAACTTTGAATGACTTATGGAATAAAAAGCGTTTTTTAGTCGATGTGTGAAAGTGACATGCCGAGATTCCAAAAATTTTTGTCTACCTTGAACTGGATTAATTAGGTCTTACAAAGTAGGATTGAGAAAATGAGCAAAATAGTTTCACTATGCAACTTCTATAAAATCAAAAGTAATGCAATATGAACAGTGATTGTATATAAATTTTGAGGGGAAAATTTTGAAATGGGAATTACACTAGTTTTCACTTTTCATCTCTGTCAATTCTTGGGAGGAAAGGGTGTTATGGTTATTTTTCATATTTGATTAATTTTGACTAATAAAAGTTAGTCATCTGTTATAAATTGTAAATATTTAAGCAATTGTGTAGTTAGTGACTTTACCTCCCTAAAAAAGGCATTATATTAGTGAGAAAAAGAGAGTTGAATATAAAAGAATAGAGAAGTTGGGTCCAGTCATTTGGTGGTCAGCTCCTTTGCATGTTGCTGTGCTATAGATTTTTGCCGCCGGCCATACCACTCTTCTTCGACCAGTATTTTCAAGTGACTCTTTAAATATAAAATATTCTTTATTTTAAAGAGTCAATTCTTAAAATTATGCTCTAAGAACAAAGAGACTCTTTAAATATAATATATCTTAAAGAGACAACTCTTAAAATCATGCACTAAGAGACTATTTAAATTAACA
Source organism: Olea europaea var. sylvestris (assembly GCF_002742605.1). Taxonomy (NCBI): domain Eukaryota; kingdom Viridiplantae; phylum Streptophyta; class Magnoliopsida; order Lamiales; family Oleaceae; genus Olea; species Olea europaea. The sequence continues at coordinate 17,023,017 of NC_036247.1, read as the reverse complement.
TTTTAATCTAGAGAGTGGTAACTCTATAATTAAATGCATTCAAAATGTTTGAATTTTCAATGTAGGAAAATAATAAACTGGTTTAAAGAAAAGCTACTTAAAATGAAAGAGAGAAAAATAATAAATATTTTTGAAAGTAGTAAAATTAAGTGTTAAATGTAAAGAACTTGTTAGAATACTTTAAAATTTTAACTTTCTAAATTTATAGATACTATCCAAATAACAGAATATGCACTTTAAAAATAGAGTCTCTTAGAGATACTCTAAAAAATTCTTTAAACTAACACTTTAAAATAAAGAGTGAATTTAAGTCTCCAAATTTAAATAGCCAAAGCTCACTACCTATAATTAAATGCATTCAAAATATTCTCAATTTTCAATAGAGAATAATGTTGTAATAATTAGGGGGGAAACTAGTTAAAATAGAATATAGGAAAAAATAATAAATATATTTTGTGAGTAGTAAAATTAAGCCTTTGTTTGGGTGCTATTCTCACATGATTTTGATCAAAATTTGGATCGTTCAAAATGTAGTAAGCCCCTTCTAGCCGTAATTACTGAATAGCTCATTTGGTAAATTACCATAAATGTCCTTTCAAACAAAGTGAATTAAATGTTGAAAAGGATATATAGATAATTCTGCATATTTTGGTTAATAAGTGTCGTCGATTCAAATTATAACGGTAAAATTTTGATTATTATTTGTTGAGTATCACTCTAAGACAGATGCTAAGTGCTAAAGATAAAGAAGGTATTGGAGTATTTAAAAAATTTTACATTCTAAATTACAAAATATGATCTTTGAAAATGTAGAGTTTTTTGGAGACGCTTATCTTATTAACTCGATTCATAATCTAAATTAACTAAGGATGTGCCGAAACACCTAAACAAAACCCTCAACCACAATTTTAGAGCCCTATTTATTTAAGAGAATATATTTTGTGATAGTGGTTTTTTGGAGATTGTATGGTTAAAAAATATGGAAAATTTTTGGATTTACATGCAAAATTATTTTATTGAAAAAATGTGTGAATAAAATTGAATTTGAAGAAAAAATGAGTTTTTGAATGAGTGATCGTGTCCAATTTTTAAGATTTTAATTGCACTAGCAGAATGATGGAAAGTAATGAACGTTCATAGTGGATTTTTTGTTGAAAATTGTTTAAAATCAATAAATTACATGTGGAATGAAAATGAAAATGAAAAAAAATAATAATAATAAAGGCCAAGAATTTGGCCTATACAACCACATAGGCTAAAAGAGGTTGTCGTTGTATGGCCATTTGCAGGGCTTTTAGGCCCTATCATGAGTTGATATGTGCGGTCGCATAGATGTGTTCTATGCCATCACATAGAACATTCTGCTAGCCATTAATGGCCTTTTTGTTTGAATTTTGGGTGGTTTTTCAAGGATTTTTGGCATGACTTCGTATAGCATTGATTGATGGCTACGTATAGGTGGTTGATGATCAATGGAAACCGTATTGTCACACTTGAGATCATTTCTTCATTCCAAAAAGTATTGAAAATCAATTTTCTCTTCATATTCAAACCCTATTTTGCATTCTCAGGTTTTAGAGGATTATACCAAGTGCTTAAGTGTTAAATATTTTACAAGGCTTGATAAATCTCGCAAAGCATTTGCCAAAATCCCTTTAAGAATCAAATTCAATCCGGGAGAGGGCAAAAACCATTTGAGGATAATGATTATGTGTTTAACCTTTCATCTTCTTTTTCATTTTCTTGTTTTGATTCTTTATTTCTTCTCGATTCTCTATTGTGTGTAAACCATAATTTTCCAACATTTTTAAGTAGAAGTATTTAAAAAAAAAAAACATGGATCACTTTGAGAGATCTGCATAGTTGATTGCATAGATATTTATATTGATTGATAAATGTTGCTAGTTAGATTTTTGTTCTAAAATATTTTAATATTCTTGTTGGGGCCATTAGATATTAATAGGAAAGGCAAATTAGTTTGTCGGCTTGGGTCGTCTGTGGAACGGCCCCGAAAAAGCTCGAGTCGGCCTGGGTCAAAACTTGGTTCCACCGAGCCTGAACCCGTCTGCAGGGCTTGTAGCCAGCTCAAAAAGAAAAGAAAAAGTAGCGTGCAATTGCCTAATTTAAATTCAGGCATGTTGCCTTTAAAAGACAGCGGGATGTAGCCTTTTAAAGGCAGCTGTACCCTGCCTTTACATAGGCAGTTGTTTAGTCTATGTGAAAAAAAGGAGTCGACTCGGCTCCACCCGACTTGGCTTGGTAAAGCTCGAGCCTACCAAGCTAAGCCGAAAGCTCGGGTCGAGCTTCGATTTTTCGGCTAAGCAAAATCGGGTAAAAAAAGCTCGACCTAAAAATACTCGAGCCAAGCTCCGAGCCTCAAGTTTTAGCTCGTAAGTCGGCTCAACTCGACTTGTTGACACCCTTTAGATATTAATAGAGTCATGTACAACGATCAAATTAGATCTTGATGGTTAGGTTCCATGCCGTGAAACCTTTCCCCACCTTTTGGATTTTATTTTATTCTCTCCCAACCTATTATTAAAAATATAACACAGCTAACACACTTAAAAATATATATGCTGCAGTTACTATATAGGTTAAGACCAACTAATCATTGAAGAAGTACACTAGTCAAATATAATGACTAATTATTAAGTCCTAATTATCATTAACATTGTTCTTTTATAATTACATTTGATAGAACGAATGTTATCAAAATCGGTCCTGCCTAGCTGTTTCAACTGGGAACCGGGCTCAAAATCGGGCCAATCATGCTCCATTAACCGCTTAAAAATCCACCAAACTGACCGGTGAACCGATCGCCATTTTATGGTTTTCCCATTTTTTTTTCAGTTTAAAAAATTTCAACTTTATGAATGGGCCTCATAAACAACAATTCAAAGACCGATAGAGAAATATTAGATCACATGCTCTTTTTATAGATGCACCTCTCTCAAATAGATTCATAAACTTCCAATGTGGGATAGTGGCATAACAAAAATATTAACAAATTATAGATTAATGAATCTAGTTAACAAATTATTAATATGAAAAAAAAATTTAAATTTTTTATTTTCATAGTAATTTATTATTTTTGTATGTATTTATTGCATTCGGTTAGACCCCAATTGAACCTTTTGACCGTTCATCCTTTACCATTTTCGGGTCGATGACCGGGTATGTTTACAAACATTGGATAGAACACACTAAAATAGGGACGACAAAAAAAACTGTTCAATCCAGTACCGTGGGGCCCACCTCGAATGGAATGGAAATTACCAGTCTAACCCGGTAAAAGAGATGGGGACGGGGTGGGGGTCATTACCCTCGAAGCGGGTACGAAAAATATAGTCTCCACCTCGCTATCCACCCCTTTTAAAGTTAAAAACTTTAAATTTAAGTTTTTTTATCAAACAAAAATAAAATATTTATTATTATTTTGAAAGAGAACATAAGTTGTTCTTAAAAAATTAACAAAAAAAAAGTAATAATATTTACTAATTAAAGACATAAAAAAATAAAAGGGCATGACAAATGGGGCTTGCCCCTGCCCCGGCCCCGCCCCATCCTGAATCCACCTTGTCTCGTTTTAATCAGTTATGAATACGGGACAAAGTGACAAAAATACCTAAATGAAAGGGGGTGGGAGCGAACTGTGCCATACCTGTTCCATCACTATCCCTACTCTGAAAATAAATAAAATGCTAATTTCCCATATTTTATTGTAATTTTTCCTTTTTGAACATAATTTAAACAATATAAATTTTTTATACATATCTAAATTGACATCTAAAATTCCTAATTTTTGCACAAAAATACAAGGTTAATTGCCTTTTCTACACGTGATGTGAACCCGATAGAAACGGTCACTAACGAACCCACAACGAGATTGACAAGGATCCTAAGAAAGCCAAGAAACGTTAGTTTTGAATTTAATTCACAAACGATGAATTAAGCAACTGTTAATATGTGAAATTAACGACCTCTTAATTACACAATTTATAAATCTCTCCTGGATTTGTTTTGAACGCCAGAAGATTAACAAATCTTGATAAGTTCGATTTGTTCTTCAAAGAACAAGAAATTGGAAGCAAAATAGCCCCTGGTATCAATCTCTCAAAATGTCAAAAGTTCTTACAATCAATAATGAGAAAAGTATTTATACCAATCCTAAAAATATTGTCTTGGATGGAAATTATGCTCTAAATACCAGAAAATATTAATTAGAATCAAATTTTATGAAAACTAGAAAATTTACCAAAAATTAAAAACGCATCCAAAAATTTGTACTATGTAGTCGCATAGAACAAATAGTCAGCCTCAATTTTGTCTCGATAATAGCCTATGTGGTTGCATAGTTTAATTTTTGAAACATCCTCCTCCTTGTGCATAATTTCATGACAATTTCGGATTGTACTCATGGGCGAAAATTCGAGACCCGAGCTAAAAGTTATGCCCATTTTAATCCACACTACTTGTTTTTCCATATATCGTCTAAAACTTTGAATCCAATACACCGAACATGATTTCGCCTTTATGACTAACATGTAACTCGACCTTAAACTTGCAAACATCATCCTTTGTAGCCCGATAACCTCAACGCTTGGCTGCATGATTTCATTAGCTGTGATCAAACCCGACTTTGCACTAGTTTTTTCCCGCCAATCATGGAACTTGTTACATTGCACGTTAATTCCCACATTTTGGATTCCAAAGCTTGATCATGAGATTTGCTATCTTTATCAACCCTTTTTAACCTCCAAATTACTTGAATCTTGGTATTATAATAGCCTATGTGGTTGCATAGTTTAATTTTTGAAACATCCTCCTCCTTGTGCATAATTTCATGACAATTTCGGATTGTACTCATGGGCGAAAATTCGAGACCCGAGCTAAAAGTTATGCCCATTTTAATCCACACTACTTGTTTTTCCATATATCGTCTAAAACTTTGAATCCAATACACCGAACATGATTTCGCCTTTATGACTAACATGTAACTCGACCTTAAACTTGCAAACATCATCCTTTGTAGCCCGATAACCTCAACGCTTGGCTGCATGATTTCATTAGCTGTGATCAAACCCGACTTTGCACTAGTTTTTTCCCGCCAATCATGGAACTTGTTACATTGCACGTTAATTCCCACATTTTGAATTCCAAAGCTTGATCATGAGATTTGCTATCTTTATCAACCCTTTTTAACCTCCAAATTACTTGAATCTTGGTATTAACCGACTTCCAGCAATCGTCAAGTAATTAAGAATTTGGAGCCTAACCCGGATCATATCAACCCCTCTCTCTTCGAAAGGATTTGTCTTCAAATCTGGATCTTCAAGCTTTGCAATGCCATGGAATGTTTTATTCTCCTCCCACTTTCCATCTTGGAACAAGTTCAACTTTATGTCCGGCTTTTCATCTGCTAGAAAATCAACCTGCTCATGTTTAAGAATCTAATACTCCAAATTGCCATGTTGACCGACTCTTCTTCGATGCTCTACAAATGCTCTAATTGCAATATATCAATTGGATATTCAAATGATGTTATCCCTTTAAGAAATTTCTCATGCAATAGATTCACATTTCTGCATCAAAGATAAATTCAAACTGGGGAGGGATTTGATAGTCCTCACAACTCACTCTCAAGCTCAATCTTTTCTGTAAAGAAACCCGCCTTACAATTTTCTCTCCGCTCAAATGACTCTCCTTCTTTTCTCTCATGTGGCTCTACTCGATTTTTATCACACTTAGCCACCTCGCCATTTTATCTCGAGCTCTCCGTTCTTTTTCTCTTGTTCTCATCTCTCATTTTTATTTGGTCCTCATAGACCTGCTGTGGTGTCAATGGTACAAGTGTGATAGTTTTTCCATTATTTTCAAAGTTGTGCATATTTCTAAACCCATCATGCTTTGCCCTAAGATCATACTGCCGTGCATTACCCAACAAAATATGACCCGCATGCATTGGCACTACGTCACACAACACTTCATCCCTATATTGCCCGATTGAAAAGTTCACTAGTACGCTTTTATTTACCCTAGCTTCTCCATGATCATCCAACCATTATAGTCTATAGGGTATAGGGTGTTTTATTGTTCTCAACCCTAACTTTTCAACTAAAGTGGTATTGGCAATATTGGTGCAACAATCTCCATCAACAATTAAACCACAAAACTTATTCTCCATGTGGCGTCTGGTGTCCTCTTCATCCATCTTGATTTGTGTGTTGAGTGCACGCATCAGCACATGTGCTTCACCATCCACTGCGTGCTCCAACACTTCACCACCACTAATATCCTCTAGTTCGAGCATCCCATCTCCATCACTGTCACTCACTATTTCTCCATTAGCACTTAAAATCATTGCTCTCTTGTTAGGATATTGAGATGCAATGTGTCCATTTCCCAAGCATTTGAAACATTTAATAACCCGGCTCCTAATAGTTTGTGACTCCGCTTTTCGTGGTTCCTTGCTAGCATTTTCTTCCTTCCCCCTTGATACTTCAGCTTTATTGTTTGCAACAACCCCATCAACTCTGTTATCATCCCCTCTTAACCTCCAAGCTGAATGCTGTGCCCTTTCGCTTCAACTATCATTCCACCTTTATGGCCACATGCAGCATATCCTCTAGCTCCACATAGTGCTGCTACTCCACCACATTAGCAATATCCATGTTCAACCCATTGAGAAAACGAGTCATAGTGGCTTTTTGGTCCTCTTCTACATTCGCTCTAATCATTAAGATTTCCATCTCCTTGTGATAGTCCTCCACACTTCTAGAACCCTGATACAACCCCTACAACCTTTGATGGAGTTCCCTATAGTAATGACCAGGTACAAATCGTTTTCTCATCACCGTCTTCAACTCATCCCACGTGTTGATAGGCCTCTCCCAATTCTTATGCCTCGACGTCACCATCTGATCCCACCAAGTGATCGCGTAATCAGTAAATTCAAGTACTGTTAACCTCACTTTCTTCTCCTCAAAATAATTATAACACTTAAAGATAAGCTCCACCTTTTTCTCCCATTCTAGATACACCTCCGGGTCACTCATACCTTTAAATGGTGGAAATGGATATTTTGATGTTGTCCATACCTCCATTCACATCATCTCCAAAGTTATTCCTACCCCATCGTTCAAAACGATCACCTCTATTCCCCATTCTCCCCAATTTAACTCCATTAAACTCATTTTCATCCAAATCACTACCATACCCATATTCATCATGCATATCCACCCTAGGCCCCCGTCTACCATGTCCCATATGAAGATTGGTGACAGACACATCAAACCTATCTTTCCTATCAACCATATCCTTTAACATCCTCTCAAATCGTATATTTGTTTGGCTACCAATTCTGCTTGAATTCGATCCTTCACTGCCAGACATCCTAAATTCCAAAAATTTATTTCTGCCTCACCAAAGTTCACTCGGGAATCACTTAATTTTAGCTTTTACCCTCAATGAATCTCACCACTTAGCCTTTTTCCACTCACTGTTTCCAATCAATGTTTCAAGAAACAATTCAAATTCAATAACTTGTGGAAATTCAATTGGATTTTAGGTGAGACTCGAGAATTTTTTAAAGACTCAAAGAATTGGACAAAAAATTTGGAATGAATTATGAAAATTCAAAAAGTGGTCTTGAATTTCTAACTGACTGGACTGAACAACTTGAAACTGGAAGGAATAAAAAGATAATTCAAACAATAAATATATTTTTTTTACTTCAACAGTAACGTTAACAGTAATGCGTGAATAGTAATTTTTTTTTCTTTCTCACATGTTAGAAAATTCGACTATGACGCTAACGGAACAAATGGAAGTTGATTTGGACGTTAGATTAGCGATCTAAGACTCAACAATAACAAGAACGCAAAGAACACTAAAACAATAAAAAAGAAAACTGACTCAACAAGAAATGGAAAAGATATAACCTTTGATTTTTCGAGCTTAAGTTTTGATACCAATTGATGTGAACCCGATAGCAACGACCACTAACAAAACCACAACGAGATTGATACGGATCCCAAGAAAGTCAAGAATCGTCGATTTTGGATTTAATTCACAAAAGATGAATTAAGCAATCGTTAATATGTGAAATTAACTGCCTCTTAATTACACAATTTATAAATCCCACCCGGATTTGTTTTGAACGCCACAAGATTTTTAACAAATCTTGATAAGTCCGATTTGTTTTTCAAAGAACAAGAAATTGGAAGCAAAATTACCTCTTGTATTAATCTCTCAAAATGTCAAAAGTTGTTGAGAAAAGTATTTATACCAATCCTAAAAATATTGTCTTGGACGGAAATTATGCTTTAAATACCAAAAAATAATAATTAGAATCAAATTTTATGGAAACTAGAAGAGTTACCAAAAATTAAAAGCGCGTAAAAAAAATTTGTACTATGCGGTCACATAGTATAAATCAATGCAGTCGCATAGAACAAATAGTCAGCCAATTTCGCCTCGATAGTAGCCTATGCGGTCGCATGGCTTTTAAACTATGTAGTTGCATTGCTTAATTTTGAAACATCCTCCTCCTTGTGCAGAATTTTGTGACGATTTCGGATTATATTCATGGATGAAAATCCGACACTCGAGCTATGCCCATTTTAATCCACACTGCTCGTTTTTCAATATATCATCTAAAACTTTGAATCCAATACACCGAACATGATTTCGCCTGTATGACTAACATGTAACTTGACCTTAAGTTTGCAAACATCATCCTTTGTAGCCCGATACCCTCGACGCTTGATTGCATGATTTCATTGGCTGTGATCAAACCCGACTTTGCACTTAGCCTCTTCCCGCCAATCATGGAACTTGTTACATTGCACGTTAATTCCCACATTTTGAATTTCAAAGCTTGATCATGAGATTTGCCATCTTTATCAACCCTTTTTAAACTCCAAATTAGCTTGACTCTTGGTATTAACCGACCTCTAACAATCGTCAAATAATTAAGAATTTGGCACACCTAGCCCGGATCATATTAACACGCCTTCTCTAGCCCGGCATGTATCTTGACCAATTAATATATATAATATTCAACTCAACAATTGCCTAAAATAATAAATAAAAAAAGAAGTCAAATTCTAGCAGGCAATTTCTTTTGGGGAGCAATTTTTAGAAAAATTTAAGCAAATTCTTGATCATTGGCAAGTGCACATTTGTCCCATTCTACAGCAATTTTTGATTGCCTTATCAATCAATTAACACTTGAAACGATATTTATTAAGGAAAGAATAATGTTATTTGTAGTCATTCGCTACCGCAATCACCCTACGTGGTATATATGTGGCGGTTAGTAATTTGAATTATTAAAAAATTATCACATTAATGTATTAAATCAGTAACTGCTATATGTATGCCACGTATGACGACTATATTGCCCTTTTAGTATGTTTTAATTTCGTATTTACATTTTCTTAGTCGTCATATTTGACTATTTTTAGAGGGCATACTTGATAATGCACAATAAATACTCCTTACGATTATGTATTTTTCTGAAACTTTTCGGATGTCAATGAGTTTTAACAATAATTTTTATCATAATTTGACAAATTTTGATAATAAAGCACAACTAGACAGGTGTTAGTTGTGGAAATTATAAACCTGAATCAGTTGGATGTGGTCATTTATTCCCACTTATCATCCTTTTTCAATACTATACACAATTTTTGACATATTTCATGGGGAAATAGAACATCACATAAGAGTGATAGAACATCTCCGAACGATTGAAGAAGTAAAGTCTCTGAGCCAAAAGTAAAGCATCAAATTTATAAATGGGTACAATCCCGAGTTACTCTTTTAGGAGAAATTTAGGTCTAGCTTTATCCATCCATCGAATATCTAGCGGTTTACATTTGATCATTTTGATGCCTCATTTGCGAATTGCTAACGTAGCTGATGATAAGAAATGGCATTCGGCAGCTTTGGTAATGATTGTGGTAGGATCCAATTTTTGCAGGTTTTTTTCGTTTATAAAGATTTCAATCTCATTTGGCAGAGTCATGGGTTTCTGATTTGGTCCGCTATTCAGCAAGCATGCATGTGACTTTTAAAAGGCCCAAAATGCCTTTTTCAATCTAGTCTTTTTGATGAACTAGTTTGTATAATATTAGTCAATAGCTTGAATTATTAACTCAAAAGAGTTATTCTCCCAGTAACAAGAAAAAGAAGGTAGGCAATGATAATAAGAAAAATTATTGAGCTATTTCACATGACATTCTATCATTGAACTATTTAAAACACAATCAAATTTTTCATCCAATCATATTTTGCCTAGCGTTCTTAAAAGCCCACCTAAGCGTGCCTAGGCTCAAAGCTCGAGCAAAACGCCTCGCTTCGCACCTAGATGCTTTTTTGTCCAATTCCCAAACGGCTGAAATTTTCCATCATTTCTTTCGTCTTCCTTTATTATTATTATTATTATTTTTTAAAAGTTTTTTATTTGACTTTAGCTTATTATTATTTTTTAAAAAAAAACTTTTCATTTGACTTTAATTTTAAGTTTTTAAAAGATTTTATCTTGTACAAAAGTTAAAAATGACTTTATCTAAATAATTAAATAAGATTTTAGTTTTGGTGTTATATACATTATGTAATTATGATCTTGAGACTTATTTTATTACAAACTCCAAAAGCATGTATGAAATTTCTATGAATCTATCAAGTAGGACTTGTCTAGTTGAATATTAAAACTATGAAAAATATTCTAATTGTTGCATTTCGAAAATATGAAAATTGTATAATTCACTAATCATAAGAGTTATTAAGTAAAAATTGTATTTTATAATTTTAGATATTTAATACGTATTATTTTAATTATTAAATAATATTTAAAATGATTAAAATTTTAAAATAATATTATAAATAAGAAAACGCTTTCTTACGCTTAAACTTCGCCTAGGCTCGAAATGCTTGAAACTTCGATTCCATACCTAACCACGCTTTACGCTTTTTAAAACACTTATATTGCCAACATCCATTATGTTAAGACATTTGTCTACATCTTTCTGACAAAGTGGCTTTACTTAGTAAGAATGAATTTCATCTTAAAAGGTTAGAACTTGACTAGATCTATGGCCGAGCAGTGTATAGGGCCACATGTTTACTTTAAAAGATTCAATAGATATATGGTTTGTTTTGTCTTAGCGTGTTTCTGGGAGGGTAATTTTGAAGTAAAAATGAGATACACATATGTAATTCCAAAAATCATGAATAATGGGCAAGTGAGTGCACAAAGTTACTCAAGTAGAAGGCATGCATTATATGCTCTCTTCCCGACATGAAGAAAGACACAAAATTATTAGTACCAGGACTGTCTCATAACAAGACAACCCAAGTACATGACTTAAGTGCGGCAAAATAACTTAGCAACTAGACTTAAATTTAATGGCAAAGATACCAATATTATTCGAAACACCACATTCTATGTAGGATCAAGTCACAATGCCATTGTAGTTCCTTGCAGCCTCGATGCAGCTGATTGATCCTGTGCATTTCCCCTCTAGTTTTGGCCGATTTACTACCTCCTTAATGCTTAAGATCCTTGTTGCTGTAAATTGTCTCTTGAAGGTCCTCGTTCCTTGGCTGTGCCATAGGATGTGGACCTAATAGTGGTTGCTGTGCATATATAGGCTTCCGATTATCAAATGTCTTCTTATCTTTGCCATTGTCACGTACTACATATTTTTCCATTTCATAGCGTAGATCTTTAGCAGGAAATGTGTGATGTGGTTTCCTACCATTAGGAGAGCTAAATGAAGGGTTCCCACTGGCTTTTGGGGGATTGGAAGCATAACCAGTGTCTGTTTCTGGTTTGCTCCTTAATAGACCAAGCCGAATTGGCCTAGTGTTTGCTGTTTTGTAGTGCACGTCATTTTTCGGTGATGAGGAGACAGGGGCACTATACTGTTGATGCCTTCCAGTAGTAGGCTCATACAAAGGCTTCCAACTCGCTTTTGGGGATTAAGGGTCAGTTTTTGGCACGCTCCCTCGAGGACCATCGGCAATTGGAATATTTATTGCTATTTCGTGGTTTGTGTCTTTCTTTGGCGATGTGGGGACCAAAGCAGTATATTGTTCAGGCCTTTCGGCCTGAGGACTGAATGAAGGCATCCTACCGGCATCTTCTGGGGATTTCCTACCATAATCAGTGTCATGTTCGGATTTAATACATTCCATCTTAGGCGAGTAGGACACTCCATATCCACCTGCCTGTCATAATTGTCATCATCCGAGCCATCAGTATTACTATGATCATTACTTCTTGAAACGGGGCTAGGCTTCATACGGTCTGCAGAGTTCAAGGGCGCACCCTTGAGACGCTCCTTAGGGGGAGAGCCATACGACACGTTCTGAGGAAATTGAGGATGGTCATCTACAACGTCACCATGGTCTTCGAACAAGTTTATTCGTGGAGGACTATATAGTCTGTGGTGATCATTTGTTACGTGAGTAACGCAAAAAACTCTTTCCGTTTTGCTCATATGGATGCTTCTTATCTTGAAAATCATGGCCTGTTTCCCGCCACTCTTCATCAGATGGTTCTGTTCTGCCGCAACTGGTGTTCCTTGACCAGGCCATGAATTTGAGCACAAACTCTGTAGTGGATTTTAAATTTCTCCACCCTTGCTCCAAAAAATTAATAGGTCTCTGCTTATATAGAGATTAATTTTGTTCTAACACATAAAAACCCAATGTAGTGGTGATGATATAATTCTAAGATACTTCCATTATCTGATTGAAAAGAATCAAATTTCATATAAAGATTAAAAAGTGGATGGAGTCATTTTATGTTGCACTTGATGGATTGGAATCTTTCTTTTAGTTCCAAAAAGGCAGGAATAATCACTGTTGCACTAATTAACTTCTAAAGGAACTCTTTTGCTATGTGATAAGATAACAATATTTAGTTTTTGACAATGGATATTAGTCTAAAATTTAATGAATCTAGTTTGGTCGAGAATGCCTGCATTATACGCAGGTAGTTTGGGAAGATTACATGCCGACTATTCCTCAAATAAAAGGGGATGCATTCCCAAAAGTGGGCATCAAATGCATATGCAAATTACACCCCAAATATTGCACGCATTTCACTGTGAGAAATAGTGCCTATAGATTCTAGTACACAATCACTATTTCTTATACTTTTGATACCTTTTTACCCTTTAGATTAGATATTAAGATCGAATTAACAAAACTTCAATTAATTAAGACAGTTAATGCATATAAATGCCCAACCAAGTAAATTATTATTGATTGAAGGCTCTGTTTTCCCCTTTTAATCTTGACTATATATGAATACATAAAAATCCCATAAACCCCACAATATATAATGCATCTCCAGCAGCCAATTTCCCCAAGCCACATGCTGACTGCATCTCAAGCAACCAATTTCTCCCCAACCGACATGCTGACGGCTTGTATCTTGAAATCAAATCCCACCTCTACTTCAAGATTTCTGATAAGCCCAGATAAGAATACAAACTCGATTAGGTCAAAGGAGATTCCATTTACTTGATATCGACTAATAACCATGCTTATTAATTAACATCATTGATTCTGTTTCCCAACAATAACATGTAAAGCAAGAGTTGTTTTTTAAGATGAATTTGGAGCATATATGATACTTAGATGTACTGCTAGATGATACTCATCTCACGCAAGATTTGTCGCATTTCAAAAAAAAAGTGACATGTCATGCCACTTTTAAAATAAAAAGTAACAATCACTTTACAATTTACTTTGAATCATAAACTAATGATAATTAAAAATATTAATTTATTTTCTTAATTTTGGGTACTGAGCTTAAATTCCTCAAGAAAAATACTAACCTTGCTAAATCAGTATGTACTTTTTCTGGACATTCATTTTATCCTTGACTCCAAACAAAAACGCTACAGTGCAAAAGGAAAAACTAAAAGCGTTGCTTATCGAAGGCAAAAGCATTATTTAGAGTAATCATGCACCCCTTTTCAACCGGGCCAATATTGAAAGAAAAAGGGAAATCAGCAGTTGGAAACTTGGAGCCCGCATCGCTAAAGGGGCCCGCTTGAACACTTTAAAAAAGTTGAAAATGAAAATTAAGAGACTTGTTTGGTGGGCTTTTCCAAAATCGAGAAAAAAACATTTCTATAAAATAAAAATGAATAATACTTTTTACAGTGGTTCATTATCGCAGTCGTCTTACGTGACATATAAATGTCAGTTAGAGATTTGATGCAATTATCATATTAATATATCAAATCACTAACCGTCACATATATATTATAAAACAATTATGACAGTGAGCGACTGCAAATAATATTACTCTATATATATATGGCCATGCCACATTTTTTTTCAAAATTTTTTTTTTTTTTTAAATAGTGATTTGACATCATTTCAATCACACATCTTCAATATATGTGTGTGTGTGTGTCCATGTTTAAGCCATATTTTTTCAAAAAAATACATTTTTAAATAATAATTTGATATCATTTCAACTACACATTCTTTAATAAAATAATATTACACGCAAATTCAAAACTTTTCTTTATTTTTTAACCACACATTTTTCATCAATATACTATTCAAAAATGTATTTTAAGAAAAATAATGTGGCTCAAATAAAAACATAATGTGTGGTTGAAAATGAATTTGGGAGGGGGTTGATTCTTAAATAATCAAAATAATTGAATTTTTAACTCAAGAAATAGATCTCAGTGAAAGCCTACCTTGCTCAGCAACCACGATGACAGCAACCAGGTCATCCACTACTTTTGCCTGTTCCCAGGGCCAAATATTCCATACTGGAGATTCTTGAGCCAATCCCCTCTCTCTTTCCCCTGCACCACACATACTCAGAAACTGACTCCAATTTTTACCCGATATGAAAAACCCAAGTAACTAACCATATATTTTAATACTTTACCTCTGTAAACCGTTTGTAGAACCTTGCTGCATTGTTAGTAGGCTCACCATCGCCATATCTGCAACCAACCAACCATCACCATAATTAATAAATTACATACACCAAAAAGATTCATTAATTATCAGAATTGGAACACACACATTTGCAAGCTCAAGACTAAATAATTAAATTAATTCAAACAATTCATCCCCTGAAAACTAGGACATACACAAAGAAAAAAGAATAAGCAAAACTTAAGGGACCTAAATAGCGAGGAAGAAGAATGTGAAAATCTCCTTCTTCAACTTCTCCTCGTATTATTTGTTACGCTCATATCTGAACCACCTCGGAATGTCTACCACCACACACTCTGATCTGCTAGACACCCACCCGAAGTGGTTTCGAAGTGATCTCCCCAATGTCAACAACCTACTATCACACTGCGAGATATAGGCAATCCTGCTGAATTGATCGAAGCGCCCTCGTCCCTGAGGCCGAGGTGAAGTTCACTCCGGGGACCTTTGTCAGAAGATCCATCACCAATTTCAAAAGGAGATCTTTGCCAAGATCCTTTCTGCCCCTAAGGTTTAAATTGATTTGACGTCTCCATGAAACTAGTTGATGTGACTTATCAACTTTATGTCAACTCAACTCGGTAGAAGCAATTACTCGCCCACTCTACAGACGCGGCTGATTGACGCCTATGAGCAGACACCTCATACCGTCAGATGTATACACGTGTCTCACATCCAACGGTTCATCCCACCTATAAATACCCAAGGGTTGGTAAGAGGCAAAGGTAATGAAACTCTTACTACATAGCACTCCATAGCAAGCATATATATATATTTTCTCATCCCCCTTATTATTTTGCACAATCCCTGGGTACTGTCCCGACCACCTAAACCTAACTTGATCGTCGGAGTGTATACGGCCGCCACCACCCCCGCTGGTCCCAACCGTGTGCGTCTAACTGTGCATTGATTGTACACAGGGAGGAATATTTGGAGTAGCTCTCGGTTGGCCACGTAGAAGGTCCAATTTTCAAGGTCAATAGATTGGTGCCGTCTGTGGGAAGCACTTCCCGTTCAAAGTTCTGCATTCTCCACCGGAGAAATCACTAGAAAACTAGCGACTAACCCTGAAAAGAACACGTGCTTGAAAAAGAACAAAGTCGAGTTATAATTCAAGTTCTCACCACCCTTGAAAAAGGAGATAGGATGAGTTATAGCCATGAAGATGACAACCCCATGAGAGAGGCCTCTAAAGAGGAGGTGCTCCATAACAATGTTACTCACGAGAGACCCCATCACCGACGTCGTCGAGGTGAAAGAACAGCTATGCTCACTGAAGGAATAGCTCAAATAGCTGTGGGCATGAGAGACATCACATCTTAAAATATGGCGATGCATGAACTTTTCATGCAAGCCCGGGGTCACCAGGGCTCTCAAATGCCCCAAGGATCTTACCCAGTGCAGGAAGCCCTAGTATCTCGTTCCCGAGGCCACACCAGTCAGCATAGAGAAAGCCCACTCGAAAGAGAAGTAGGCGCCGAAGCCACATCTTAGGTGCAAGGGAGCCAGCCATCAAAACCACACTTGGGGGACAATTTTCCCTAAGAATATAAGGAACAGAGGTGGGTAAGCGTCTTCGATCGGATAGGGAAGGATCCTAGCAATAGGGTCCGTCCAGTGAGAAGATCAGTTCGGCCATATTAGGAACAAGAACAGGCTCCTCCTCCTCCTAGAAATAGGAGGGACAAGAGGAACCTAGTCGATTGCGGGAGTCGAGGAGAAGCACCTCTACCTTTCCAGAACATTCAAGATGATGAAGGGTCAGAAGGGCCCTGTCGGTCTTATGAGATTGACGACGATGATGATAACCTCTCTTTCTCAAGGGAGATCCGAAGCTTCCCAATGCCAGCAAATTTTATGCCCCATAAGATCCCCAAGTATGAAGGAAAGGGGAACCCAAAGAAGCACCTCACCAAGAATATGACACAAATGAGTCTTAGCGGAGCCTAGCCTACTTTAAAATGCAGAGCCTTCCATTTAACACTAGGCGGAGTCGCCGAAGTGTGGTATAGCAGGCTTCCTCCCCTAAGCATTAGAAGTTGGCCAGATTTGAAAAAATATATTCTTGTATCAGTACCTTTCATGAAGAGAAGGAGAGGCCCTAGTGCAACGCCTGCAAGATATGAGGTAGGCCCCTGGAGAGACGCTGAAAAGCTATCTCGCCAGGTTTATGGACGAAATCACATACTACGAACAAGTCACTGACAAAGAAGCCCTTTCAAACTTGAAAGGCGGCCTCAACATGAACACTTTGTTCTGGAGGGACGTGCGCAGCAAGAATCCTTCCACCTATGACGAACTCGTGGAAATGATGAGAGTTGAAATCGTGAGTAAAGAAATGATTGATCATCGAAACCATGCCGCGCAGGGACTCTCTCCACCTCAGAGGCAGGTAGGTCGAGGACCCGCAGCACACATTGTTACTCAGCAATGGACTCAAGCAGGACACACAATAGCTCCTACCTTCGGACAGGCACTGGCTTCCGCCACACTAAATGCAGTGCCGGTATTGGCAGATGAAAATGCTCCTGGTGAAGCGGGGCCATCTGGAAGAAACAATAGCAAGAAAAAGAAGAAGAAACGATCAAATAGGCCCTTGAAAGGGGCAAGTTTTGCACTTTCTATCAACTCTATGGGCATAACACCAACGAATGCAGAGATGCTCTTCGACACCTAGACCGGACCGACCCACACCCCTCCAGGAGGAATGAATATCCTCGCAGATCTGTCTTCCCGAACAGGGGAGATCGAAGGCATAGAGAGCAGTCACCCCAGAGAGAGAATCAAGGGACCGAGGAGAGTCCAGGCAGAGAGATCAGGCCCTATTTTCTGGAGGCCAAATTATCAGAGAAATCGACACCATCATTGGGGACCCCACATCGGTGGCAACACCTAGAATGCTCAAAGGAATTATACAAGGGAAGCAAAGGACCCACCAATGATCACTTACACTGTCAACGAATCCCAAGAGGCCAACAGGATGGCCCCAATTACCTTCTCCCAAGAAGATGCGCAAGGAGTTCACTGTCCCCATTATGACGCACTGGTTGTGAGAGCTGTAGTAGCCAAAAACGGGCTCAAATGCATGCTCGTCGATAATGGCAGTTCGGTGAACATATTGTTCGGCTCTACCTTTGAAAAAATGCAGATTGAACATGGGTTGATCCCCATGATCGACCCATTATTCGAATTTACTGGGGATAGCATCGTCCCATGAGGGCAGATCGCTCTGCCCGTCGAGATGGGTTCGGCACCCCTAGTGGACCAACACTTCATGGAATTCTTAGTGGTAGACCACAGATCGGCCTATCATGGAGTATTGGGCAGACCCGTTTTGAAAGATCTTTGGGCCGTCGTATCCATCCACTACTTTTGTATGAAATTCCCAACTGAACATGAGATTGTAACGATTAGAGGCAATCAGATGGGCTCCAGGGCATGCTACTTAAACTCGTTGCGAAAGTCGAAACCCCGAACTGTTAATGTAATCCTAACTGAGGTTCTCACTGAAACCAGTATAGACGTGGAAATGCTCGACGCCCCTGAACAAGGGCATATCTCTGAATAAGAGAAAGACATCGACATGGAAGAGGCTCCTGAACAAGGGCACCCTCTTGATGAGTTAGATCCCCGAATAATTGACTCTGAACCAAATGCAACCCCAATGGAAGAACTGAAAACTTTCTCCACCAACCCAGAAGACCCCAGTCAGGTCTTGCGTATAGGAAAGGCACTGTCCCCCCCAAGCAAAAGAAGAGATGATAAACTTCCTGAAAAGGAACTTGGATGTATTCGCTTGGAAGCATGAAGACATGGTGGGAATAGATCTAAGGATCAGTTGCTACTATCTTATCATCAACCCCTCTTGTGCTCCCCATCGATAGAAGAGACGTGCCCTCAATCTGGAGAGGTACAAGGCACTGAAAGACAAAGTAAAAAAACTTAGCCGCAGTGATTTCATAAGGGAATTCATCTACCCGAAGTGGATATCCAACCCAGTCCTGGTGAAAAAGCCCAGCGAAAAGTGGAGAGTGTGCATAGACTTCACAAACTTGAATAAGGGGTGCCCTAAAGACAGCTTCCCACTTCCAAGGATAGACCAACTTGTGGATTTCACTGTTGGACACGAATTACTGAGCTTCATGGATGCATACTCAGGGTACAATCAGATACCCATGTTCCGACCTGATGAGGAAGCTACGTCGTTTATTACAAATAGAGGTCTGTACTATTACAAAGTCATGCCCTTTGGATTGAAGAATGTGGGAGCTACATATCAGAGGCTGGTCAACATGATGTTTGCCGAACTCAATGACAAAACCATGGAGGTCTACGTGGACGGCATGTTAGTCAAAAGCCTCCAGGCAGCCGAACACGTAAGTCACCTCGACCAAACTTTTCAGATACTTAGAAAATATAAGATGAAGTTGAATCCCCTCAAATGTACCTTTGGAGTGGCTTCGGGTCAGTTCTTGGGATATATTGTTAATCAAAGGGGAATTGAAGCAAATCCAGTGAAAATAATGGCTTTGCTAGAGATGAGGTCACCTCAGAAATCAAAGGAGGTCCAAAGCCTCAATGGTCGGATAGTCACACTCAGTCGCTTCATCTCCAGAGCAACAGATAAAAGTTTACCTTTCTTCAATGTGCTTAAACAAGGAAAGAAGTTTCAATGGACTTCTGAATGTGAGAAAGCCTTCCAGGCGCTAAAAAATCACCTCGAAGAGGCACCCCTCCTGTCGAAACCTCAACCAGATGAGACACTACTACTATACTTAGCGATTTCGAACGTGGCAGTCAGCGCCGTCCTAGTCAGAGAAGAAAGTGAGCGTCAGCTGCCAGTGTACTACGTCAGCAAAGCACTTCTCCTAGCTGAAACACGCTACTCAGACATGGAGAAACTGGCACTCGCCCTTATCACAGCCTCAAGAAAATTGAGGCCATACTTTTAGGCCCACTCAATCGAAGTTCTCACCAACTTCCCATTGAAACAGGTGATGCAGCAAACAGACGCATCAGGACGCCTGCTGAAATAGGTAATCGAGCTCAGTGAGTTCGATCTATTGTTCCGATCTCGACATGCCATCAAGGGCCAGGTCCTTGCAGATTTTATGGTTGAGTTTGCCAAAGCCCTAGAAATGGAGGCGACAATGGAACCAGTCGAGCCCCCCACATGGAAACTATTTGTAGATGGGTCCTCAGGAGAGACTGGCTTCGAGGCAAGGATTGTCTTGGAAAGCCCGGAAGGCCACAAGCTAAATTGCGCAGTAAGGTTCGGCTTCAAAGCCTCGAGCAACGCTGCTGAATACGAGGCCCTTCTGGCATGTCTTAGACTTGCTAAAGAGATACAGGTCAGAAGGTTCCTGGCGAGCAGTGATTCTCAACTTACAGTGAATCAGGTCAATGGGAACTTCGCGGCCAAGGACAGTAGCATGGTTGCATACTTGAAGTTGGTTTTGGACCTAGTTCCTCATTTTGAAAGGTTCGAGCTGACTCAAGTCCCTCGCCTAGAAAATACACATGCAGACGCCCTTTCAAAACTGACTAGTAGCAAGGATTCAGAGCTGGTAAAGTTTGTCCCTATTGAGCACTTATAAAAGCCCTCCACTTTCGGAGGTAAAGAAGTACTATGAATAGAAGGCACCCCATTATGGATGCAGCCCATCATCGCCTATCTGAATGATCAATCACTGCCTACTTCTAAAAGTGAGGCACGAAAGTTAAGAAGAAGGGTTGCACACTTCGTCTTGCAAGAATATACTCTTTACAAGAGAGGCTTCGCCTTGCCACTTCTCCGATGCATGGGAGCTGAAGAGGCCACATACATACTCAAGAAAATCCACAAGGGAATCTGCGAAAATCACTCCGGAGGAACGACTCTGGCACACAAGGTTCTCCGTCAAGGCTACTTGTGGCCGACCCTGAAAATGGACGCTTGCCAGTTTGTCCAAAAATGTGACAAGTGCCAGTGCTTCTCAAATATTCAAAGGCAGCATTCTTAGAGCCTCTTCGTAGTAACCAGCCCTTGGCCATTTGCCAAGTGGGGCATTGACTTCATTGGTCCACTCCCAAAAGGAAGAGGAAGTGCAACTTTCGGCATTGTCTCGTACCTCTATTGAAACAGAATGGTTTCATGTTCGCCATTGACTACTTCACTAAGTGGGTCAAGGCTGAACCCCTTGTCAAGATCACTGAGATGAACATTACTAAATTTGTCAGGAAGAACATCATTTGTAGGTTCGACATTCCCAACTCCTTAGTGTCCGACAAAGGAAGATAGTTCGACAACAGGAAGATGCGAGAATTATGCGACGAGCTAGGCATAAAGAAGGACTTCTCAAAGCCTCATCATCCTAAAACAAACGGACAAGTTGAGGCAGTGACCAAGACTATCAAGCATACCTTGAAAAGGAAGCTTGACACCTCAAAAGGGGCTTGGGTGGATGAACTCCCCCACGTCCTCTGGGCCATCAGAACATCTAGCCGAACTACAACAAGGAAAACACCATTCTCGATGACCTATGGAGCCGAGGCCATGAGCCCGGTTGAGGTTAGGGTCCCATCACACCGTCGGATACACTTCAATGAGATCGACAACGACGAGGCTCGAATAAGCGAACTCCACCTCCTTGAAGAAAGGAGGGATGCTTCCCAAGTGAACTTGGCAAAGTATCATCGAAAGATGACCCATTATTATAACTCCAAGGTCAGAAATATAACTCTTCGCTTGGGGGACCTTGTGCTCAGAAGGGTCTTCCAATCTTCAAAACCAACAGGGTCCAGAATGTTTGGACCAAACTGGGAGGGCCCTTACCACATCCGTAGAGAATCCCGACCTGGCACTTTCAAAGTTGAAGACATGGCAGGAAAGGCACTACCTCATCAATGGAACATCGAACACTTGAGGAAGTACTATCAATGATGAGCTTTTGTTCTGATCCGATCTCAATATTGTCTAATGAATGGGTGTTCTGATCTGATCTCAGTTGTAAATTCTCTAGCTTACTAAGTGCTGAAATTGCCTTGGTAAAGTGTGGTGTAATTTATCAAAGTAATGAAACTTTGGCTCTTTGCCACATCGGTTAGTAAATTGTTTCCTCAATCCTTCAATATATTTACTTAAGTGATCCAATCTCAAATTGTTAACTGATTAACGTTAAGAGGCACTTTATGTTTACTTAAGTGGTCCGCTTCATATTAACTTGAGTGATCCGATCTTCTGTTATTAACTGGTTATTGTTAAGAGATGCTTAGTCTTGAATGTTCATACAAGGGCAAACAGATCAATACAATAAAATAGCAAAAGCACCAATACATAACAAAAAATTTCATTTCATTTACTTGAATTTGAAATAAAAAAAGGCCGAAGCCATTACAAAAGTTGGCCCTATTCTACTGGAGGGTCTTCTCGGACTGCTTCTACCTCGACCGTCTCCGAGGCCTCCGGAGCTTCTTTAACAAGCCTATTAGGCAGACCTCCAGTTGGTCCCTTGAACTTTGCCGCCAAAAAGGAAATGTCCAGAGTGGGGTGGACCTCTTTCAGCCGACCCAGCAAGCTTTGGGCACTCTAGGAGGCCTAAAGGTTAGCAAAGTCATTGTACAGGGGGTGTTTCTCAAAGTGGTCAACGAAATTCTGAACCACCACCTCCCCTGCCGACTTCAACTTCTCCTTCAAAGTGACGATCTCCTCAAATTGAGCCTCTGCCTTTTGCCTCAGCTCCACCTTTTCTTTGGTTGAGGCCTCTAGAGCCTCTGTGGTGAGCTAGTGGTGCTCGTTGGCGTGATCCACTCATCGAGTCATGGCAGCCACCTGGCACTCCACCTCGTATAGCTCCTTCTTTAGCCGCTCCACTTCTGCTCTGGCGGCAGTCAGTTGGGCCTCGGCTTCCTTTCGTCCCTTCTCCTCCTCAGTGGCCTTGGCCCAGGCCTCTCTCACAGCGTCCCCATACTGCATCGCCTCCTCGAGGCGCTTGGTAAGGTCCTTCCTCTTAGCGTTTGGATCCTTCACCAAGCCCTCGAGTTAGATGCTGGTGCTGAGAGCCTCGGCCATGCAGGCACTGTTCGTCGCCACTAGGTCTTCGACTGTACAGGAAGCGGTATGGTCCCTCCATTCTTCAATCCACTATTTGTTGTGGACCACTGCCACCGTAGTCATTTTTGGAGGAAGGGCCTCCAACACTTCTTTCACTGGCTCCTCTGGGTTGATGCCCAAGAATTCGACCTCCTTAGAGGGATGGGCCCTCTTTCTCCTCTGCTGGCCCAGTACTTGGGCAATAGGCACGGCAGCAAGTGGCGAAGTGGTTGGGGCAGTAGCAACCTCTGCTGGTGCAAGCCTCTTCTTCGAAATGGACACCCCGATTGGGATTGTAGTCTGCTTCAGAATGGGGGGTGGCCTTGCCACAGTTGGGCATTTTGAAGGGACGACACTCTTTTTGCCCTTCCGCAACAGGTCGACCTCAGGGTCCTCTGGCACCTCCTCCTTCGTTGGAAGCTAGAGGTTTTTACTGGCATCCACCAGGTCCTCCATTTGCTTCTTGTAGGCGGAGGAGGAAGTCTTCAGCGCCCGTGCCTCTGCTATCATCCTTTGGATGGTCTTAAAGTCGGGGCGCATGGGCATCTTCCTGTTGAAGTTGTCTGCAAGGAACAAACGATGAATTAGTACAAGTGTAAAGAGTTTAGAAATATTGAAGGGTAAAGGCTTCGGGACAGTTACCTTGAGATGCCATCAGATCGTATGTTACGAAGTGTAGATTTTTTAAGATCAGCCGATGGTATGACTTCGTCTTCTGAGACAGCTAATAGATGATGCAAATCGTGTTGAAGTCTTTAGAAGACAGTTCGCACTAATGAAGAGTACCTTCAAGAGAAATACAAATGTTAGTCATGATCCGAACCAAAGAGAAATATAAAGAAACTCAACTGCGATACTCACTAAGTGTCGAGTACTTCGTGGAGGACCGTAAGAGGTGCCAGGGGGTCCCCCTCCATCGTGTCCCATCGTCCTGCGGTCCAGCACCACGAGTTCTTCCACTCTTTGATGGAGCTCGACAGAACGAGCACGAATGGAGTATGGGAACCCCATGAAGTAAGGTAATACCAGCCCCCAGGTCTTATCCTCCCCCAGCTGTTACTTTAGGGATATAACGGGTCTCAAAGATGGAGAAGGGCATCTCAACCCCAAGTGACGCCTCTTTCCACAACATCCAGGAGCCCATATTTGGCTCTAGGAGTTCTGATTGAGTTGGGTTGGAGCTAATCCATAGGACCTAAGTATCATCCTAAAGAAAGGGTAAATTGGAAGCCTAATGCTGGCTCTAAGAATCGCCTAACTTTTGGCCACGCACCCCGACCTAGGGTAGCAGGCCTTCTCTTCAGGCTTGGGAAGGATAAGATTTATGCTATATGGAATCCTATATTCTACCCTAAGTCTCTCCAAGTCGGCCTCCTTTAGTTTGGAGGGGGAATCCGACGCCGCTCAGTGATCAGAAGTATCAACCGGGCTATCCGGCCTCTTCCATATATTCTCCCCCCAAGTATCGCTTCGGCTATATCGGAGGAGGTCGCCACAGTGGGCTCGTCCATCCTCATTAATTCTAGCCCCCTCCACGAACCAGAACTTCCCTCAGAAGCCATTTTTCAGAAAGTAAATGTCCCAAAAGTTACTGAAACTTACGAA
The DNA here is from genome assembly GCF_002742605.1 of Olea europaea var. sylvestris. Classification (NCBI taxonomy): domain Eukaryota; kingdom Viridiplantae; phylum Streptophyta; class Magnoliopsida; order Lamiales; family Oleaceae; genus Olea; species Olea europaea. The sequence continues at coordinate 16,998,350 of NC_036247.1, read as the reverse complement.
TTCAGAGGTTTCCCTAGCTGAAAAATGGTCAGGAAATGGTGTAAGGTCGCTGAAAATTGATATTTCTCACCGGAAACGCTCGAAAAATGCCAAAAATCGCGAATAATTTGAGAGCAAAGTAAATTTTCTGTTTGCACAAGGATGAAAAGCTTCAAAGATGCTTAAAGTCCGCCTTTTATAGAACGCTCCAGCTGATCTCCACCGTCGAATTCAAATGCAATCAATCTAGGCCGTCCGTCTCATCATCAATCTAGGCCGTTGAAATGAAACGTCAGATTTGATCTACGCCTAAGATCTTGCTGTGACCCTCACGCTCGCATAAAACGTGTCACCTTGGTCACCACCAGTCGTCGACAATAAGTAGTTGCAGCAGCCTTCTAGGGAAATGGGCATGACACCCAACTGTCACCTTGGAAATATGCAACAGCTGTAAAATCATTTAACGTCAGATGCCCGCCTCAGGTCGATCTCCTCACTCAATTTTACAAAGCTTAGACACACCTGACGCGGAGTCCCCTATGGATCATTGCCTCGGTCGCTGCGTTTCCTCCTAAACTTTACAAAGTTTTAGCCATCTCCCAACGCGTCGTCCCCTGTGGGTCAATGCACTGATGGCAGATGAGCTCCTCACTCAACTTTACAAAGCTTAGACGCACCTGACGTGGAGTCCCCTATGGGTCATTGCCTCGGTCTCTACGTTCCCTCCTAAGCTTTGTAAAGTTTTAGCCATCTCCTAACGAGTCATCCTATATGGGTTAGCGCAGCGGTGGCAGATGATCTCCTCACTTAACTTTGCAAAGCTTAGACACACCTGACACGGAGTCCCCTGTGGGTCATCGCTTCGATCGCTGCGTTCCCTCCTAAGCTTTACAAAGTTTTAGCCATTTCCCAACGCATCGTCCCCTGTAGGTCAGCGCACCAGTGGCAGATGGGCTCCTCACTCAACTTTACAAAGTTTAGACGTACCTGAGGCGAGTCCACTGTAGGTCATCACCTCGCTCTTGCAACACTTTGGTCTCACATGAGTAATTATTTTCCTTATGCAGTAGCGAAACTTTAGAACATCTGTCTAAGATCATTGCTTCGGCAAATGCAGAGGATCAGCCCACAAACTCCCACAAGTCACGGTCCACGTACCGAGGCATACACATCCGGTTGGGAAGGCAAGTCCACTCATGATATAAATATTCAAACCTGGACTTGGGGTTCCACTGTTATGCCCCTATCCGAACCACCTCGGAACGTCCGCTACCATACACTCCGATCTGCTAGACGCCCATCTGAAGTGGTTCCAAAGTGATCTCCCCAATGTCAACGACCTGCTATCACACTGCGAGACATAGGCGATCCTACTGAACTGACCGAAGCGCCCTCACCCCTGAGGCCGAGGCGAAGTGCACACCGGGGACCTCTGTCAGAAGATCCGCCGCCAATTTTAGAAGGAGATCTTTGCTAAAATCCTTCTTGCCCCTAAGGTTTAAATTGATTTGACATCTCCATGAGACTAGTTAATGTGACTTATCAACTTTATGTCAACTCAACTCGGGAGAAGCAATTACCCGCCCACTCTACAGACGCGGCTGATTGACGCCTATGAGCAGACACCTCATACCGTCAGATGTATACACGTGCCCCACATCCAACGGTTCATTCCACCTATAAATACTAAAGGGTTGGCAAGAGGCAAATGTAATGAAACTCTTACTACATAGCATTCCATAGCAAGCATATATATATATATATATATATAATTTTTTTTAAAATTTAATTTAATTAAATTTTATTATTATTTTTTAATGACAGGGGAACCCGTAGCATATTTCTCCTCCCCCTTATTATTTTGTACAACCCCTGGGTATTGTTCCGATCACCTAAACCTAACTTGACCGTCGGAGTGTATAAGGCCGCCACCACCCCCACTAGTCCCGGCCGTGTGCGTCTGACCGTGTGTTGATTGTGCGCAGGGAGAATACGTGGAGAGCTCTTGGTTGGTCACGTAGAAGATCCAATTTTCGAGTCAACATTCTTCATCATCAGCAGCATAATCATCCTATCACATTAGAAAACATCCAGATCACATCTATATAGTGTATACTAGTAAAATAAGCAAAACCATAAGCAGTTTATTTAAAAAGAGGAAAATTAGATACTAAAAACTCACCAAATCAATAATTTTAAACTTAGCCTTCTCATATCTAGCATTACCTTTTTGGCAAGTGCCTACATGACAATATCCATATTGATCTAAATTACTCAAACATAGTTAAGAATCTAATATCAAAATTATACGGTCCCTTGAATCATCCAGCCAAAACACAAACCAGCTAATTAAAAGCGTCATGTTCTTCACCATATTTCCAATAATGACCAGAGCAGTTTTGTCAATTCTCATGTTTGACTTAGCATCTTCCATGAATCCAAGTGAAGCCCCTTTTTTAGGAGAGAATCGAAATTAAATTATTACTACTTTTTCACCTAAAAATTTACCCTTTCCCTTATTTTTCTCTTCACAGAATAGTAACTTTTTTACCTTAGCAAAGCCTTCAGCAGTACCAGTTTAGGTCCCGAAGAAGATGGTGACCTTTTTCTTCCCATCGTCCACTTCTTCCGGCTCAGCCACGACCTTGGGTATGACCAGCTTCGACGGCTCCACGGCCTTCTGGACCGATCCCGCAGTCCGACGCCACACTAGTTCCACGACGCACCCGATCAGCACTGCCACGGAGGTGGTAAGCACTATTATCAAGTCTCCGTTCTCCATCAGCATCGTCACCTATTGTTTCTAGAGTTTGAAGTTACTCCCTCGAAAACAATTCGACAGAATCACCTGAATGTAAGAAATGATCAACAGGATCCAAAATGTAAATTCGAGCCCACAGACTTCACGATGTTTCCTTAAAATGCATTTGCTACCTTCAATGGTGCTAAAGGCGTCCAGCAATCGTTTCCCAAGATAGAACGAATTTTCGTCTCCTACGGAAGCAGCACTGCAGTCTGCAGGAGTTCCCACGAACTCAACAAAGTGTGTTTTACTTTGAGACAGTATCAGAATGAGAGAGAGGGGAATGAGATTCAAAGCACAGAAAGTTTGCAATGAAAATGGTGTAAATTTTTTGGTAGAGAGGCAGGCTATTTATAGTCTTGTTCGTGGCCATTCAAATAGTCGTCACCTTTCAGACGAACCTCAAAAACCTGGAACAGACATGTTGTTCTAAAAGTCATATTTGTTAAGTTGATTAACAGTTGGCTAACAGCCCAATGTTAAACAATCCATCCAGACCAAAAAATCACCCGGAATAAACCAAAAATTTAAATTTCATATGCACCCAAGAATTTGATTATTTACAATTTGGCCCAAAATTTTAAATAAATTTTGTCCGAAAAGTTAATATAGTGCAAAGGTCCAGTGGCACCAGCACCCGAACCGGACCGGACTCGAACACGGGCACGTGCTGAGCCGAGCTGAGTCAGCGGCGACGGCGGCGCTCGCGTGTGGGTTTATGATCGAACCCAATAGGATATAGGTCTTCCCCCTTCCAAAAACTATTGGTACCCCTTGGGGCCCAAATCCATTTCCAAACTTTCACCTTATAAATCACACCAAAGTTTCCTAACTTTTCTATGTGGGATAAGTATTTGAAAAATCAAATTCTTCCATAATACTTAGTTTTATATGGGTTACTTTAACACTTAATATTTCATTCAATTTTAAATGGTTTTCAACAAATAAATATATCACGTTAATCATCTCGCGGAGTAGAATGTGAGTATGATATGTCCCGTATTAATTAAAAGGTGGGTTATACTAAAATTTGGGTTCAAAATTGACTCATTTCATAACCATTTTTCCAACAATCCCCCACATGAATGAAATATGTTGGCTTTTTTTCCAAACGATAACATCTAATATGTTTTTCAAAGTAAAAATTGAAGAAGACTGTATCGGGATAAGTAGTCAATGACTTTGAACTTTCCCTAGTAAAATCTATCGGATTTCTATAGCCAATCAGTAGCAAGTTGCTTTGAATAGTCAAATATTTATGGAAACCTAAACAATAGAAGTCACACAGTTTTTTTCGAACACAGTTGGTTCTCACGTTTGTGTCAATTTTGGCCTTGGACACCTCCTGGTTCATGAG
>NC_036247.1:16989970-16993244 GCF_002742605.1 Olea europaea var. sylvestris | reverse complement strand
TGCTTTAATCCATATAGTGATTTAACAAGTCGACACACTTTTTTTTCTTGTCCTGAGGCCACAAATCCGTTAGGTTGCTCCATATAAATTTCTTCATCTAACTCCCCATTCAAAAACGCCGTTTTAACATCCATTTGATGTATATCCAAAACATTCAATGCTGCTATTGCAATAAGTATACATATGGAAATGATTCTTGTCACAGGAGAATAGGTATCGAAATAATCAAGACCTTCTTTTTGCTTGTAGTCTTTAGCGACAAGTCTTGCTTTATATTTGTCAATTGATCCATCTGCTTTCATTTTCCTATTGAAAATCCATTTACATCCCAAAGGCTTATTACTGGGAGGAAGGTCTACTAATTCCTAAATATGATTTTGAAGTACGGATTCAATTTCACTATGAACAGCTTTTTTTCAATATGAAGCTTTGGTTGATGACATAGCCTCTTTAAAACTTTGAGGTTCATTTTCTAACAAATATGTTAGAAAATCAGGCCCAAAGGATGTTGACGTCCTAGCCCTCTTACTTCGTCTAGGTTGTTCATTTATAGATTCTTGATCTATAGTCTCTTCATTTTCACGAGATCTCTTTTGTGAATTTGATTCACCTTGCATGTTATAAGAAAAAGTATTTTCAAAAAAATGTAGCATCCCTTGATTCAATAATCGTATTAACATGCATATCAGGTATTTCAGACTTATATACCATAAATATGTACGCATTACTATGATAGGCATAACCAATGAATACACTATCAATGGTTTTTGGTCCTATCTTAATCCTTTTAGGTTTAGGAACTACTACTTTAGCCAAACATCCCCATACCTTCAAGTATTTATAATTAGGTTTGTGACCTTTCCATACTTCATAAGGTATTTTTTGCGTTTTTTGATGTGGTAGTTTGTTAAGAACATAGTTGGCAGAAAGCAAGGCTTTTCCCCACAAGTTCTACGGTAGTCTAGAACTTATTAACATAACATTCATCATCTCCTTCAATGTTCGATTCTTGCATTCAGCAATACCATTAGATTGAGAAGAATAAGGCGCAGTAGTTTGATGAATAATTTCGTGTTCCGAACAGAATTTCTCAAATGGTGAATCATATTCACCACCTCTATAACTTCTTATGGCCTTAATCTTTTTATTAAGTTGATTTTCAACTTCTAACTTGTAGTGTTTAAACACTTCAATTGCTTCGTCTTTGCTTTTGAGAAAATGCACATAGGAATATCGAGTACAATCATTAATAAAAGTAATAAAGTACTTATTACCTCCCCTAGTTTGAACAAATTTTAAATCACATATGTCAGTGTGAATTAAGTCTAGGGGTTCAGTACTTTTTTCATCAGAATGGAAGGATAGACGTGACATTTTGGCTTCTACACATATATCTATTTGTGATTAGGATTTAAATCACACTTTGGTAATAAATCTAATTTGATTAGTCTACGCAAAGTGTTATAATTTGTATGTCCTAATCATTCATGCGGAATGTTAAATGACTCAAACAAGTAAGAAGAAGATGTATTTTTATTCATAATTGGAGGTATAACAGTCATTACATTCAAATTAAAGAGCCCCTCATTCAAGTAGCCCTTTCCTACAAATATTTCATTCTTTGAGAGTACAAATTTGTCTGAGATAAATACTAGCTTAAACCCGTTCTTACTTAGTAGGGAACCAGATACCAAGTTTTACCTAATATCGGGCACATGAAGAGCGTCATTCAAAGTGAGCTCTTTTCCACTTGTCATTTTCCACACTATCTTCCCATGTCCTTCTACCTTGGAAGATGAAGAGTTTCCTATGTAGAGATGTTCATCGTGATCCATCACTTTGTAGGTAAAGAACATCCCGCGGTTTGAGCATATGTGATGAGTAGCTCCAGTATCCATCCACCACTCCTTAGTGTTTCCAGTTAAGTTGCATTCAGAGACGACCGCAGAAAGATTCATGTCTTGTACCTTATTGGTGAGGTTCTCATGTTCTGTTACATTGGCCTGGTGAGTTTTTCCCTTCACATTCTTTGCCTTTCGACAATCCTTGGATCGATGTCCTGCCTTGCCACAATTGTAACAATTGCTTTTAAACTTTTTAGCAGTTTTTGAAGAACCAATTTGTCCTTCCCCATTGTGCTTCTTCTTTTTGCTAGTCTTGAAGAGTCCTTCTACAATGTTAGCTTTTGATTCCATCGAATGAGATGCAACATTCCTTTTTTCAGTTTTGCGATTGTCTTCTTCTATTCTCAATCGGACAATAATATCTTTAAGTTTCATTTCCTTCCACTTGTGTTTTTGGTAATTCTTGAAATCCTTCCATAAAGGTGGTAATTTCTCAATCAGTGCAGCAACTTGAAATGATTCACTTAGTTTCATTCTTTCGGCATGGATGTCGCTAAGTATGATTTGTAGTTCTTGAACTTGGGATATGACAGTCTTGATGTCAACCATTTTATAGTCCAAAAAACGCCCGACAATGAATTTCTTAGTGCCGGCATCTTCGATTTTGTACTTTGTGTCCAAAATTCCCACAGTTCTTTTGCGGACTTAGCATTGGAGTACACATTATATAATGTGTTATCCAGTCCATTGAGTACATAATTTCTGCACAAGAAATCAGAATGCTTCCATACATCAACCGCAGCCAATTTTTCAGCATCACTGTCTTGCTCGGTATATGAAGATGCATCTTCTTTGCGAAATTTAGCCAGATTTAATGTTGTCAGATAAAAAAGCATTTTTTGTTGCCAACGCTTGAAATCTGACCCATTAAATTTTTCTGGTTTTTCCCCGATCGTATTCGGGAGTGTGGTACCAGAAGTTGTCATTTCTGAAATACAATCAGAAGATCAACGATAAGGAGTAGAAACAGAAAAAGAATAATAGTCAAATTCGTTTTAAGATTGTTGTTTCTAGAGTTTGAGGTTACTCATTCGAAAACAATTCGACAGAATCACCTGAATGTAAGAAATGATCAACAGGATCCAAAATGTAATTCGAGCCCACCAACTTCACGATATTTCCTTAAAACGAATTTGCTGCCTTCAATGGTGCTAAAGGCGTCCAGCAATTGTTTTCCAAGATAGAACGAATTTTCGTCTCCTACGGAAGCAGCCCTACAATCTGCAGGAGTTCCAATGAACTCAACGAAGTGTGATTTACTTCGAGACAGTATCAAAACGAGAGAGAGGGGAATGAGATTCAAAGCACAGAAAGTTTGCAATGAAAATGGTGTAAATTTTCTGGTAGAGAGGCAGACTATTTATAGACTT
>NC_036247.1:16987042-16989870 GCF_002742605.1 Olea europaea var. sylvestris | reverse complement strand
CTTCATTAAATAGAAATTACAACACCTATCATGGTTAGATTCTAGTAATTATGATTATTGCGTAAATCTATCTAAGATAAAAATAATTACACCATGTATATATGTGTGTGTGTGTGTGTGTGTTAAATATGGTGACATAATTGTTGACCCAAAAAAATGTTCCAACAGAATCTTGACCGCATCCCTTCTACGTAGACATCACCTGCACACTGAGCACTTTGTTAGAAGGCAAAGACTGTCAGACAAGAAATAGGTCCGACGATTAAGTTAACGACCCAACAAGAGAAATATGAGGAATATATATATATATATGGGCCAAGTGGTTTAGTGAGATGGGTCGAGCTCCAAGATCAATATGCAAGTGTTTAATTAAATGAGTTCAATCAATTAAATAGTCGATGCCACGTTGGTCAATATGAAACCCCCTCCGTCACACGTACGCCACAGGTATAACAATAGTTCCGGAAGACTGAGTTGTACATTTGTGTGCGGGTCGGACTTTGGAATATAAGTAGTCAACTAGATGAGGTCTTACTGATTGCCTCAGAAAAAAGTAGCTCCTGTAAATAAAGACTTACGAATTATCTAGAAGATATGCATCAATCTCAAATAAGGGAGGATTTAAGAATTGTCTCGAGAATATTAGCAGCTCCAATAAGTGTGGACTTATGAATTGCCTTAAAAAAAATATATCTATATGAGCCTGAATAAGTGAGGACTTACGGATTGCCTCGAAAGATAGATACTTCGTATAATTTGTCAAAATTTCGACAGCATCTCCTCTGTAATATGGACTAAATCCACCTGCAATACAACATAATATCTCCTCTGCACATATATAAAATAAATTTGAGGTTCATCCCCTCCAAATAAGGTAAAATTATGATCATATCCAACTTGCTAGTTTGAAATAACATGATATCTATAAAATGGTGTAGATAACATAACATACGTACTAGCAGTAATGAAAATAGTGTTATGGGTCATGAGGAATACTACCAATGTTTGACATGTGTACCTTACAACAATAATTTAATGCGTGTGTTAGCACTAATATATAATGATACTAAGATATTAGTATCAAAATAATCCCCCAATTAATCCATCTATGAATATTTATATAATATGTGGACTTTTGGATAATGATGATGCTCTGAAGACAAGTAGCTGTGATGAAGTTGATGCAGAGATGAGATTCTAGATATAAACAACTGAGGTAATGCTCTGGACATAAGTTGCAAAGGCGATGCTTTGAATATATGTAGCTGTACTGATACTGATGTAGAGAAAAAGGTCTGACAACCGTTTGCACTCCGACTATCAAGTCAATGGTGGGACTAGTGAAATATGAGTACAAGAGAGAGCAAAAGGATTTGGTTAGGGTAGAAAACATACCTTGGAACGAAATAGATCACACACACACACATATATATAGGAAAATATAAATGGGCCAAATGGTTTAGTGAGATGAGCTGAGCTCCAAGCATAATATGCAAGTCTTTAATTAAATGAGTTCAATTAATTAAATAGTCTCTGTCACGCGTATTCAATTAAATAGTCTCCGTCACGCGTATGTCACGTAATTTATTGGTGTTGCAATAGTCTCTACTGTTGATAACAACTTCAATTTTTCAAGAGGACAAGTACTTCATGAATGATTGGACTGAACAAATTACATTCCTAAGAACTGGCGCCTTTTCTTGGTTTACAAACTGTTGCAAGTCGAACGTTCAGCTCTCAAAAAGTATAGGGAAGCTAGATGTAGAAAACATGGCATAAACATTACTAAAGTATTTCGTTAGAGGAGATACAACATAACATCATAAAACAAGTCGCATCGAGAAATTAAGATTCAAGTTTTTGGTTCCTAAACAAAGTGATACAACCATTCAGGGGTGGAGCTAGGACCCGGCGAGGGGGCACGGCTGCACATGCTGGCTCTGCCAAAATGTTCAGTTGCCGCCAGACTGCAGGCGTAGCCTCGCGGGCAGTTGCAGAGACGAAGGGTTGAAGGGGGAAAGAAAAAGAGTTACATTTTTTTTCTTTGGGGCTTGGGCTGATGATTGGACCATGGGCCTCTTTTTGTTTAAAAAAATTAGGCCAATAGACGAAATCAATAAATGATTGGTCCATCATCCATGGTATTTCCTCCAACGCAAATCAACACCTCAAATTCCAAATCCCCAACATTTGAAACCGACAGCAAAGACGCAAAGACCCAAAGTGCAAACCCTTCCTTCCATTTCCATATTTCCATTCAAAGCAAAAGTAGCAGCCACGATGCCTACGAAGTGGGAATCGCGATTGTGCGAGCGATAAACCATATGCGAACTGGTGCGAAGTCAGACGTAAATCTCCGACGACCAAGGCTGAGCAAGTAGTGTGGGTCTAAGGTAATTAATTTTTTTCTTCACTCTCTTGTTTTTTAGATTTATGGTTTTGCTTAAGTTTTACTTATAATTAATTATCAGATTAATTGAATTATAATTATTTTTTTATTACTAAGTTTTTCAGATTATGAGTTTTATTGGCATGAATAATTGGATTTGTCCATTTCCTTTACCAGATTATGGGTTTTTGTTTATTAATTGATATGTGCTGATGAATGGTTGGATTAAATCAGTAATATTTTTATGTAGGACCCACTCAACTTCTGTTTCTCTGAAACTAGTCTTGTAGTGAAAAATGATTGCAGTTTTTGTTACTTGTTAAAGGGTTTCAAGTGATTAATTGAGGTTACTTATTTTGTCTTGATGTTGTTACCTTTGTTCCTTGGGTTTATCTCGCTGGTAAATTGCTCATGTAGCATATCTTAAATTCTTTTAATT